>NW_022589738.1:8536486-8737408 GCF_004348235.1 Phoca vitulina | reverse complement strand
CCACTGAGCAGGGAGCCCGATGCGGGACTCGATCCCGGGACTCCAGGATCATGACCTGAGCTGAAGGCAGTCGCCCAACCAACTGAGCCACCCAGGCGCCCAATAATTGGAAGACTGAGAAGGAAATGTTTGGGAAAATATTCCATGACAACTTAGGGTATACTTCTCAAACAGGCAGGTTGCTCTGTGGATTCATATGGAGGCTCTTGTCCACCTTTAGCATCCCCTGGAAAATGACAACCAGGTGGATTTTATCACTTGGATTAATGAACAAAATCTGTGTGTGGTTCGGAGCGCAGGGGGGGGGATGTCACCCAGAGAGTACTTTTCCTGGGCACTCTTTTTAAAAGAGTTTTTTCATGTTTAATTTGAAAATGATGGTCTCGTGAAGTTTACATGGCGCAGTATTAGTCACTACTTAGTATCAATTTTGATGGCTATGTGATGTCATCTAAAAGTAGGGCAGTCGGGGGCGCCTGGGTGGCTCAGTCATTAAGCGTCTGCCTTCGGCTCAGGTCATGATCCCAGGGTCCTGGGATCGAGCCGGGCATCGGGCTCCCTGCTCAGCGGGAAGCCTGCTTCTCCCTCTCCCACTCCCCCTGTTTGTGTTCCCTCTCTCACTGTGTATCTCTCTGTCGAATAAATAAATAAAAATCTTAAAAAAAAAAGAAAAGGGCAGTTGGTGGCACATTGCATGCTTTCCAAAACTGCTGTAAAACTGAAATAGTGTGAATTCAAATACTTATTGCTGACAAGCTAAGGGTCACTCTTAAATGACCGGATGGCAAACTTTACGTGTTAGCAAGAGGAAAAGAAATTACTAAATCTTTTCCCCCCCTGTATTAAAATAATGAGTCTTAGATGATAAAGTAACAAGATCCAAGAACTTTTTAATAATACAGTAACTTTTAAATTCCCAGTTTAAATAAAATGAGGTGAAGGAACATTTAACGAAAGCAACAGGTTATCCCTGTTATGTAAAAATACCTTCCCGGTGGTTTGAGAGACCCTTCCTACCATTCAACAAAGAAGGAACTTGCATAATTATCTCAAGAAAATGCTGCCTCATCTGAAATTTGGAGTTCAGTGTAGTTTATCTAGACATTTTATCTTTGGGCCACTAAAAAAGAAGACATTTTATTAAATGATAGCAATCCTCAGGCAGATGCCTTAAAAGAAAGGACTTTTAAAAAATGAGTAATTCTTGGGGCTCCTGGGTGGCTCAGTTGGTTAAGCGGCCAACTTTTGGTTTTGCCTCAGGTCATGATCTCAGGGCCCTAGGATCCAGCCCCAAGTCAAGTTCCACGCTCATGGGAGAGTGTGCTTGAAGATTCTTTCTCTCCTTTTCCCCCTCTCCCTGCTCAAGCGCAATCTCTCTTTCCCTCTCTCAAATAAATAAATCTTAAAAAATAATTTAAAAAATGGGTAATTCTAATTATGCAACGATAATAAAAACAGATTGTTTCCAGAAACCGGGTGTGAAAGCTGTATTTGGGCAATGAAAATGTATTTCTGAATCTGTATATTGCAAATATAAGCAAAATTACTAGCACTATTTCTGTTTTTATATAAGATGTAAACATCATTTTAACAGGTCTCTATTCATAAGATACATTTTCCATCTAAATGTGAAATAAAATACTGGAAAGGTGAAACTTCTTAAAATATTTCAAACATTCCTGGGCACTTCTAATGATGTTTTGACTCCATCTGTGGGACTGGAGGGGACCTGGAATCCTATCTCCCCTCTTTGTGGGGAGGTGGGAAAGGAATTCCAACATTGCTGCTGTTGAACCAAATGTTTCACATTTGGTTTTCCTGCTGTGTAAATAATCATAACCCCAACTTCCAGAGTCTGAATTATTTCTGTCAATTTAATGTCTGAGTTTTGGTATAAATTGCAAAAGAAACTTCAAAATAAAATTGCGAACTTTTACTTATAGAAGTGTTTTTTTCTGGAATATTATTGAGATACTTAGTTGGGATTGATTGATGTGATCTATGCTGGGAGTTAACAGAAGGGAGCTCTGTCAATTAGATTGATACCAACTCTTCACTACTGGGAGATGTGTCATGCTTTGAGGGATTTTTTTTTTTTTTTTCCCTCCTCTCCTGTTCTGTCTTCTTCTCTGGTCCATTCCCTCCTGTGGCCACTGCTGCTGACTGCAAAATGGCTGATTGGGGTGAATGGTACAGTCTGTAGCTATGGAGACAGAACAAATTAACTGGTCCCTTTGGGGATAGAATTGGTGGCATTTTACTTACTAGTGGACGAAGTGAGCCGGACACACTGCCACGGAAATGAGTGTGTAAAGTTCGCTTTATTAATGTCCTAACATGGGAGCAAATCAGATAAAGGGCGGGGGAGAGAGAATCCCAGAAATAAGGAATTAGCTCTACTTGTTTTACTTACAGGTAGAGATACCATTTGACATCATTTTTATCTTCTTGGAAACACATTGGATATTGTATTTATTTCAGACTTTCAGAGCCATTGCTATTTCTTGGATGCATAATCTAAATTTACCTTTTTGGGAAAAAAATACCCATTATCCTTCAATTATATAAATTCTTTTTATGGAAGCTGGTAATACACAAAATAAGTATATGGCACTCAAGCAGAACATCCATAGAAATAATGCTGGTTAAAGCTATTGAGTTATTAGCTTATGCTTTCTTCTCTTCATGTTTTACTCCTCTGCTCTAGAATAAGTCAATCTCTGGTGCTTCCTAAACTCATGGTAGGTTTCTATAAACAGGAAACACAACAAACTTCTTGGCTTTTGTTTTTCTGAAGACTAAGCTTCTTGAAAAGAGGGAAGACAGATGATAATTTTGGAAGTAGCAGAAGGAGATGCTGGAAGGAAATTGAGGTTGATAAATTGTCTGAGTAGTGGGACTTATCAACTGCAGTTTTGGTTCTTTTGAAGGAAAATGACTGTGTGGTACAAATAGGGAGGCTGATCCCTGTGCCCTGGCTATAGCTTTTTAATCAAGTTTCGTGCATCCTAAGTGCTAGACACAGTGAAGCTGTACAACACCAAGAGGCCATGCTGACTTGACTATGGGCATCTCATAGTGGACCAATGAACAGAGACTTTCCTAATTGTCCTTCTGGAAACTTCATACAATACTGTGTTGGAAGCAGCCATGGAAGGGGTAAGGTTTTAGGGATTCCCAATATTGACTGAGACTGAATTTACAGACCACACTGTAGGATGTGGAATGGAAGTTAGATTTAATGCGAGTTCTAAGAAAATAAGGACATTGTCTACCAAAGTTTGTAGAATGAGAATTATATGTGCTGTGTAATTTACCTTAGTCTTACTGTGGTTAGAGTATGTATATACCCTTAGCTGTTTATCTTTTTTAAATTGAAGTGTGGGGCGCCTGGGTGGCTCAGTCGTTAAGCGTCTGCCTTCGGCTCAGGTCATGATCCCAGGGTCCTGGGATCGAGCCCCGCATCGGGCTCCCTGCTCGGCGGGAAGCCTGCTTCTCCCTCTCCCACTCCCCCTGCTTGTGTTCCTTCTCTTGCTGTGTCTCTCTCTGTCAAATAAATAAAATCTTAAAAAAAAAAAAATTAAAATAAATAAATAAATAAATAAATAAATTGAAGTGTAATTAACATACAGTATTAGTCCCAGGTGTGTAATATAATGAATCAAAAATTCTATACATTATTCGGTGCTCATCAAGATAAATGTACTCTTGATCTTCTTTATTTCTCCTCTCCACCCACCATCCTCCCCTCTGACAACCAACAGTTTGTTCTCTGTATTTAAGAATCAGGTTTTTTGTTTCTCTTTTTCTTTGTTTCTTAAATTCCACAAATGAATGAAATCATATGGTATTCATCTTTCTCTGACTTATTTCACTAGCACTATAATCTCTAGGTCCATCCATGTTGTTGAAAATGGCAAGATCTCATTCTTTTATATGGCAAAATAATATTGTATATTTTATAATACACACACACACACACACACACACACACATGCACATACATACACCACAGTTTCTTTATCCATTCATCTGTGTGTGGATGCTTGGGTTGCTTCCATATCTTGGCTATTGTAAATAATGCTGCAACAAACACAGGGATGCATATATCTTTTCAAATTGATGTTTTTGTTTTCTTTGGATAAATGTCCAGTAGTGGAATTACTGGTTCATATGGTAATTCTATTTTTAACTTTTTTGAGGAATCTCGATACTGTTTGCCATAGTAGCTGCGCCAATTTGCATTCCCACCAACAGTGCACGATGGTTCCTTTTTCTCCACATCCTCGCCAACTCTTGTTATTTCTTAGGTTTTTGGTTTTAGCTGTTTGGACAGGTATAAAGTGATACCTCATTGTAGTTTTGATTTGCATTTTTCTGATGATGAGTGTTGTTGAGCATCTTTTCATGTATCTGTTGGCCATCTGTATGTCTTCTTTGGAAAAAAATGTCTATTTGGGTCCTCTGCCCATTTTTGATTGGGATTGTTTGTTTTTCTGGTGTTGACTTGTGTAAGTTCTTGATATATTTTGGATATTAACCCCTTACCAGATACATCATTGGCAAATATCTTCTCCCATTCAGTAGGTTGCCTTTTTGTTTTGTTGATGGTTTCCTTCTCTGTGCAAAGCTTTTTATTTTGGTGTAGTCCCAATAGTTTAATTTTGCTTTTATTTCCCTTGCCTTAGGAGACGTATCTAGAAAAATTTTTCTACGGATGATATCAAAGGAATTACTGCCTATGTTTCCTTCTAGGAGTTTTATAGTTTCAGGTTTCACATTTAAGTCTTTAATTCATTTTGAGTTAATTTTTGTGTATGTTGTAAGAAAGTGGTCCAGTTTCATTCTTGTGCATGTTGCTGTCCAGTTTTCCCAACACCATCTGCTGAAGAGGCTGTCTTTCCCCATTGCATATTCTTGCCTCCTTTGTCGTAGATTAATTGACCATATAAGCATGGGTTTATTTCTGGGTTCTCTGTCCTGTTCCATTTATCTGTGTCTGTTTTTGTGCCAGTACTATACTATTTTGATTGCTACAGCTTTGTAGTGTATCTTGAAATCTGGGATTATGATATTTCCGGCTTTGTTCTTATTTTCATGTAATTATTTTAAGCTTTTTTCCAAATGGAAGACATTTTATTTCTGCAGAAAGAGAAGTGTTTGGAGTAAATTGCATTGGCATATTCATATAAAGTATCAATGCATTGATGTAATAACTGATAAATTAATTAGAATTTATATTGCTTTCCTTCTCGCGAAGTATTTATCAGTCTAACCTTTTAGATTAATGTTAAGAGATTGAACATAAAATTCTGTACCCTCTTCCTGTATTTGGATATTGATTTCTAGAAAAGCTGTCCAGCTGTCGGAAAATGAACGAATACTTTCTGCACTTCCTTAAATTATACCTGAATTCACTCCGGAAATCCTGTTTGAATAGTTAAGCTCCCCAGCTCCCTGCTTTTAAAAATACTTCAAGGCCCACCAGTCAGAGTTTGTCTAAATAGCAATTATAGTATTTTAAGTAACTGGTAACCCATATACTAAAAATGCAACCTGGGTGAAAGTTGCCCCAGTATCCCTTTGTTTAATTTGTTCTAAAATGTAAGATTTACAGAAAACTGAATTTTTGTACAGATTTTGCTTTGTGACTCTGAAGAGTGTTCATTTGGACCACTTCCAGTTTTTTGCTGTTATAAATAGTGCTCTGTTCATTTCTTTTTCTTTTTGAACAGATTCTTGAAAGTCAACTCACTGGTTAGGATTTTTTTCAGACACTTGATATAAATCAGCAAATTGTTTTTATCAATCTCTTACATTCCTACCACAGTGCATCAAAATGTCTTTCTTGCTGTACTCTCACCAGCGTTAATGTGAGCATTTTACAAATTATTTGTTAATTCAATAGAAGAAAACTGGAGTCTCACTGATCTTTAATATACATATCTTTGATCAACAGCAAGATTCAATAGTTTTTTTTAACTAGTCCCTGCATATTCTTTTAGGTTACTTTCCTGTTTTTAATCATTTTTAAATTAGGGGACTTAGTGTTTCTTACAGTTTTATATAACTAAATATATTTACATAGTTTTATATAATAAAGGTGTTAAAAGTTTGCTCTACTTAGTGAAAATGTATCCTTGTTGGTTCATTACATTATAGTGTACTTGATGATGTTTTAACATTTACTATGTTCTTTTCTTGTATTGAAAATGAATAATACAGGCTCTGAGTCACTCACTGTGACTTGAAGGATGCATAGGAACCTTTCAGGTGAAAAAGGAGAAAGAAAATTTCAGACCAAGGGAAAGCAAAAAGGAGCTGAACCTACTTGAGGAAGTGATAGAGGTGAGTGTTGCTGAAACACAACTTGGGTGGGGGAGGGGTAGGTCAAATGGCCAAATATCAATTTTCTGGAAGACATTTAACCAAAAGTTCAGTTTCCCAAATTTACTATTCTAAAAATGGCTTTTCTTTACTAAAATTTCATGCTTTTTTTCCCCCAAATGGGATACTTTAATTCTCTTTTTACAATTTCTAAAGGCTTTTAGTTTGCAGATTTTTCTCCTCACAGCATTTTAAGTAGTGTTCATGCTGTCAAAGGTAAGGTTCATAGTTACTTTAGTGTGCTTACTGATGTCATTAATAGAAAACTATGTTTCCTAATAAATATAAAATTAGAATTTCATCTGGGAACTTTTCACTTTATACTATTTTCTCATTTTTCCCTTTTTTTTTTTTACTGTGGTAAAATTGCGCATAATGTAATATTAACTGTCTTGACCATTTCTAAGTGTACAATTCGGTGGTATTAAGTACATTTATACTGTTGTGCAACTATCATCACCATCCATCTCCAAATGTCTTTTATCTTGTAAGATTGAAACTCTGTACCCATTAAACAATAATTTCCCATAACCCCTACCCCCAGTCCCTGGCAATCACTACTTTCTTTTATTGTTTTTTATTTCCCATTTTCCTCATGCCCTAGCCTCAGCTTCTTGTAACCACCATTCTACTCTGTCACTGTGAGTTTAGCATTTATTGTTTTTTTAGATTCCACATATAAGTGGTATCATACAATATTTCTCATCTTTCTCTGGCTTATTTCACTTAGCATAGTGTCCCCAGGTTTATCCATATTGTCACAGATGGCAGGATTTCCTTCCTTTTCATGGCCGAAGAATATTCCTTTGGTATATAAAACACGTTTTCTTTATCTCTTCCTCTGTTGATGGACATTTAAGTTGTTTCCATACATTGGCTACTGTGAATAATGGTGCCATGAATATGGGAGTACAGATATCTCTTTGACATAGTGATTTTATTTCCTTTGGAGATATACCCAGAAGTGAGATTGCTGGATTATATGGTAGTTCTCTTTTTAATTTTTTGAGGAACCTCCGTACTCTTTTACATAGCGAATGTATCAATTTACATTCTCAGCAAGGGTACACAAGGGGTCCCTTTTCTCCAGTCCTCACCAATACTTGTTATCTCTTGTATTTTTGGTGATAGCTATTCTGACAGGTGTAAGGTGATATCACATTGTGGTTTTGATTTGCATTTCCCTGGTGGGTAATGAAGTTGAGCACCTTTTCGTATACTTGTTGGCTATTTGTATGTCTTTGGGAAAACGTATTCAGGTCCTCTGCCCATTTTCTAATCAGGTTATTATGGATTTTTTTTGTTGGTGTTGTTTTGTTTTTGCTACTGAGTTGTAAGAGTTCCTTCTATATTTTGGATATTAACTCTTTGTTAGATATATGATTTGCAAATATTTTCTCCCATTCTGTAAGTTGCTTTTCATTTTATTGATTGTTTCCTTTGCTGTGCAGAAAATTTTTAGTTGTGACGGAGTCCTACTTGTTGGTTTTTGTTTTTGTTGCCTATGCTTTTGGTATCAGATCCCCAAAACCATTCCAAGACTGACGTCAAGGATTTTTCCGCCTACACTTTCTTCTAGGAGTTTTACAGTTTCTGGTCATTCAGGATTGTGTATATGCTTGGCTTGGCCATACCTGAGATGCTTTTATGAGCCTTTAAGGTTAAGTTCATCTAATTCACGAAGAGTTTTAGGAATCCCTCTATAGCTGCCACCAATTCAGCCTTATCAGTAACCAAACTACTATGATTAATTTCCTTTCAATTTTTTTTGGCGTGTCTCTTAACTAGTTTCTAACTTGGGTGAAGCGAATAGGAATGCTATTCACTGGACACCTAATATCCCAACATCTTGGATCTTTGGCTAGAAATCTTGACCTGATATTTGGGGAGGGAAAAAAAAAATCACATTTTTGGCACAGTCTGAGCAGGAGGCATCAGTTTCAATGCTTTTATATGTCATGTGGGGTTTTGACCTTAGTCGGTTGCAGCAGTTTATATTTCAGTAGGTTTTTAACTGGATCAGGCAGGACAGGCCTCAGTAAGCATAAAAAATGGGGCACTCTGGCTGCCCTTATGCTGACCCACACTGGCTTAGCTTTTAACCAAGCAAGGTCTGCTGACACAAGGATTAAATGATCAAAGGAAGAAGCTATTTAGTCCTAGTTAAGGCCTATATCAAAACAAGCTGAGCCTTCCAAGGGTTTGAGCTTTCCAAGCATTTGTGCATTGGGGAAAAGGGGGAAAAAAAGAAAACTTTTGCTGTTTTCTCAGGCAAGTGTGTGTGTGGAACTTTTTAAAAATTTGAGATGTAATTGACATATAACATTGTGTAAATTTAGGGTGTGCAATGTGTTAATTAGATACACATATATTGTAGTATGATTCACACTGTAGTGTTTGCTAACACCCCCATCATGTCACGATTATCCTTTTTTTGTGGTGAGAACATTCAAAATCGATGTAGTCGTGTAGTAACTTCCAAGTATGTAATATGGTATTGTTAAATATAATCACAATGCTGTGCACTAGGTCCCCAGAACTTATTCATCTTCTAACTGCTAGTTTATACCCTTTGACCAACACCTCTCAATTTCTCCCACCCCCCAGCCCCTGGTGACTCTACTTTCTGTTTTATGAGTTCAGCTTTTTTAGATTGCATATGTAAGTGGTATCATAATCTCACTTCTGGGTATATATATACAAAGGGGATGAAAACAGGATATCGAAGAGATATCTGTGCTCCCATGTTTATTGCAGTATTATTCACAGGAGTCAAGATATGGAAACAACCTAAGTGTCAACTGATGAATAGATAAAGACGATGTGAGTCTGTATATGGAATATTATTCAGCCATGAGAAAAAAGGAAATGCATTTTTATACTTAGAATAGCAGAAAGAATCATGGGGGATAGAGGCCAACAGTGTGTGTTTCATGTTAGGTTGAGAAGCCCCAAGTTTAGTTCCTTTTAATGTCATTTTGAATTATATTGAGGGCTAAGAAGGAAAAAAAAATGGAGAGTCCAATCTTTAGGAATTAAGTGGTTTTGCCATATGCTCAAGTCAAAGACCTCACCATATCATCTCAACTGGGACCTGGATTTATTAATTACATAAATTTGGGCCAAGGTTTTAGGGCATATAGAAACCAGACTGTGTTTACACCTGGAAGAGAAGGGTAGATTTTGTCAACAATTAGGAAGAGAAATTTAAAATAAGGATGATGTGCTATCTTTTGTTGTTAGAGAAACATCTGAATGAAATTGAAATACCAAAAGTTGAGAGGACATAAATACCTGTTCTTGAAATACTTTCTCTCAGAGAATCAAATTTATTCAAGAAGTCAAGGAGGGAGGCACCTGGGTGGCTCAGTCAGTTAAGCGTGCAACTCTTGATTTTGGCTGAGGTCATGATCTTAGTGTCATGAGATTGAGCCCCGCATCGGGCTCCACACTCACATGGAGTCTGGTTGAGGTTCTCTCTCTTTCTCTGCCCCCCACCCCGCTTGCACACTGGAGAGCGCTCACGTGCTCTCTCAATAAATAAATAAAATTAAAAAAAATTAGTCAATGGGGCGCCTGGGTGGCTCAGTCGTTAAGCGTCTGCCTTCGGCTCAGGTCGTGATCCCAGGACCTTGGGATCGAGCCCCACATCGGGCTCCCTGCTCCGCGAGGAAGCCTGCTTCTCCCTCTCCTACTCCTCCTGCTTGTGTTCCCTCTCTCGCTATGTCTCTCTCTGTCAAATAAATAAATAAAATCTTTAAAAAAAAATAAAAAAATTAGTCAAGGAGGATCCGGAGTAATTTGACGTCTATACTTAAGACTTGCTATCTGTATAGGAGCAGTAGGAAAATGAAAGAAAATAGAGGACTATGGACTGATTGAGGTGATAAAGAGGTTTACTTTAAGAACTTAGAACCAGGTGAGGAAGATAGAAAAGATGAAAGAAAATGCTTTTATTTCTAATTGGTCTTTAAGGGGGAATCCCCAGCAGTGGGCCTTAATGATAAAATAGAAGGTACTGAGTACACAGTTTTGCTAATGCCAAATGAGCGAACATTACAAACAAGATTGGGCCGGTGCTATAAAATAAACCTCTGGGATAGAAGAATAAATCTGGAATGTTTTAAAAGTAATCATTACTATAAAATTACCATTAAAATTTAGTAGTCATTCTTTTTTTTTTTTTTTTAAGATTTTATTTATTCATTTGAGACACAGAGATAGAGAGAGAGAGCAAGCATGAGCAGGGGGGGAGGCAGAGGGAGAGGGAGAAGCAGGCTCCCCGCTAAGCCAGGAGCCCGACATGGGGCTCGATCCCAGGACCCTGGAATCATGACCTGAGCCGAAGGCAGACGCTTAACCATCTGAGCCACTCAGGCACCCCTAGTAGTCATTCTTAAGCATGGTGAACTTGAGGATTGCTCCAGCAATCACTACTGCTCATTTGTGATGCTACACAATCACTTTCAACAAGCCTTTCTGGAGGAACATCTCACATTTTCTTCTTTTTCATGCTCTTTATATTCTTTATTATGTGTAGTACATAATTCTGGAGTTTTTCCTAGGAAAAATTAAGGTGGCAAGTTTAACATTCTGCTTTTACTTTATCTTCATCAGATATGAAGTTTCTTGAAATGAAATTTTACTTGAAAGACTCATGGCTTAATTGGAATTAAAAAAAATAAAACTAAAGATTTTTGTAGAGCTTATTTCTTAAGAATGAAGTAGGGCAAACAGCATGACATAGTCTTTATTGTTCTGCCTGGAATTGATATTTAAATTTAAATGCACATTTGTTGGCTCAAACCAGGTATAGTGTCCTCCATAAAGTTTTCTAACTAATGTTCCCTTAATATTCATATTGGCAATCTATTTCCTTTTTAAGTATTTAAAAATTCTTAACAATTGTTTTTGTGTATCATTGATCATTGTTAAATTTACTCTTGCCGAAATATATATAAACTTAAACATCAACTGAATGACAGGATTTCAATACATAAACCACATAAGTTTTTTTCTTCAAGTTATACTTACCATGGGAACCTATCTTTGAAAGCAGTTCTTTAAATCTTAAAGATAAATCTGGATGATATGCCTTGTGTCTGTTATTGATGATTACACTGAAAAGAATGAAGTAGTTAACCACATGAGCAAATACAATACAAGAATGCCAGAGACAGGGGCGCCTGGGTGGCTTAGTTGGTTAATCAGCTGCCTTCAGCTCAGGTCATGATCCCAGGGTCCTGGGATCGAGCCCCACATCGAGCTCCTTGCTCAGCAGGGAGCCTGCTTCTCCCTCTGCCTGCAGCTCCCCCTGATTGAACTCTCTTGCACGTGCGTGTGCTTTCTCTCTAGCAAATAAATAAATAAAATCTTAAAAAAAAAAAAAGAATGCCAGATGTGACAGTGAAGTAGACATTTAGCCCTTCAGCTTTCCAAGTTCTGAAACCACAGCTGAAACCAAATAGCAGTTTTTAGCCACATCCTCGAGTCTGTGTGAATCTAAGTGAAAGATGTCATCTTAAAACTACAGATACATTGTGCACAGTATCACAATTGTGGAATGACTGCTGGAAGATTGCATTCTTCTCTAATATACATTTTTGCTCAATATTATGTTTCTAAGTTTCCTGTGCCCTTTATAGGTATTTATATCCCAACTTCTTCATAAACATTTTTTCCTTCAGTCCAATCACATTTCTAGGAATCTAAGATTACGTGTTCACAAATATAAAATAATATGCAGAAAACATGTAATTTTGTTAAGTATTATTCAGTTTACTTCCATATCACTTGTCCTATTTTAAAGTCTTAGCAACAATGTATGAGAAAGACTGTTGACCCTGTGGTTTGCCTTTCCTTTGAAAACAACTGAGAGTTTGTTAGTCACAGAGTAAAACAAAACATAACAAAAATTTCAATACTGGTTTGGAAGTATAATAACTAGGCAGTTGTATTCTTAGAGAACCAAGAGAAATAAAAATGTATAGCAACAAGAATACATGTGACAAAATGTTCATAACTGCTTTAATCATTTTAGCAAAACCTGGGAAAAAATCCAAATGTTTATCAATATTGTTCTATATTTATTCAATGCACTACTAAAAAGGTATAAAAAGATTTGAACTTAGGTTATTCACAACAGTGTAGAAGAGTTTCAGAAACACAATATTGATCAAAAGAAATTAGACCTAAAACAGTACATACTTTGCTTTCTTTCACATGAATTTCTAGACTGGAAAAAATAAGTGATAATAACAAATAAAAACAGAGTTTGTCCCTGTCTGGATTGGGAGAATTCTTAGAATGGCAAAGGAGGGAAATTTCTGGAATGATAGAAATGTTCATTATCTTAATTGTGATCATGGTTTTAATGGGCATGTGTATTTGTCAAAGCTCATGGAACTGCATAGCCTTAAAAGATTGAATGTTTTGTATGCACATTAGATCACAATTTAAAAATTAGTATTACATGTATAAAATTATGTATTTGTAGTAAAATAAGGTAAATTCTAGAAACTGTCATGGGGCAAGGTCATGATTTGGGCTTGTGCTGAGAAACAATTCTCCACAGGTCTCTCTCATTGATGCATGTTTATGACTGAGGTACTGTACTAACTGTCCTATATCCTAGACTTTCTTTTCAATAAGACTTCTAGTAAATTTCCTTTTGACTTCATCGAGCCCAACTAAATTTCTGCTCAAGGCTCATGACTTTCAACAGGAAAATGTAATGGCATTGGAATAAATTGACCCTTTGAGGATGCTTTTTATAAATCTAAATGTTTAATAGGGATCTCAGCTTAATTTATAGTTGTTAATATACAACTTTTGGAGGGAAAAGTGATGGACTGTAGTTCTCTGGTTCAGGGTGTGGGATACAAGAAGTGAAAGAAAGATATGTCTGTTAATCTGCAACTACTTAAAATTGTTACTCAAATTATAGTAAATGCGAAAGCTTTTTGCAAAAATAGTTTGGACAAAGAAGATTATAATGAAAAGCATTTAAATAGTATGTTTATTTTTCTGCCTTAAATGTGGAGCTTTGTACACATTTAATTTCTAATTCCTATTTAGATCCCAGTTGTGTTCATTCTATGTGTATATTATATACCTATTTTATATATATATTTAATAATAATGAGAATGATGACTGATTTCTTTATTATTTATATACACACACAAGTATGATAATCTCTACAACAACCTGGACGTTTTCCTCTCCATATTTGATGCACCAGAGCCTCAGAGTTGTTAGAAACTCACAGCTAGTAAGTGTCAGACTCAAGGTTTTCCCTGAGGTCGATTTAATTTCAAAGCCTGCCATTTTTCCATCACTTGATACTGCTTCTCTAGCAGTATGAATGGGAGTGTTTAAGATTAACTAATTGTAAATAAATAAGTTGGTATATCTCTTAACTCACTATTGACAACTGCTTCCAACATTCCTTTTTGTATTTATATATTATTTCTCACCATAAGAAATGCAAAACTGGTTTCCAGCATGTCAACTCTGTTTATCCATGCCTTTCTATCTTCAGCCCCTTCTCTTTCAAAGTGAAAATTGTATTGCTCAACAATTGGCTTCCCAGCTCAGAATCTCATCTAGTTCCAATTTTGTTCAGAGACAGGTGTACATTGATAAGAATTTTATCTCTGGGATAAGTTCATAGCTGCTTCTTCACACAAATGGCTACATCGTAGTTGGTGAGAATGGGGCACTGAGTAACAGCAGTTATAAGCCCTGTTCTAGTTTGTCCTCTGGTAACAATATAATGAGAAATCAGTGGAAAGGAAGAACCGGTTTGGGATGGATTAATAATAATGGGAAGATTTACCATGACCTCAAACTTCAGGGCCGTTGACATGCACAGGTCCCTTCCAAAGCTCTGTCTGGTTGTAACAAATTTCTATAACTTAAAAGAGTCCTCTCATCCCAGATTATGTTCCACAAAATCTAGATTCTGTCTAGAGAAGTTTGGAAAGGATAGGGATATTTCTAGCTTGAATGCAAGATCAGTATCGAGAAAAAGGTAATGGGGAAGAGGCTGATACAGGAAAGGAGAGGAGCAATAAAGGGCAAAAGGGCAAAATGACAGAGTTGATTTTTTCAAAATGGAACATTTGGGAGTAATCCAGAAGTCAGAGCAAAGAGGACATTGAGACAAAAATACAGTGGATATGGGATGAGGGACAAAATAGATATCTGTCTCCCTTCTCACTTGGGAGCATTCCTTGGCGATAAAATTGCCACATCAATTCCTCACACAACTGACCCCTCACATATATTTAAATTTCAGTTTGTTACAGTAAATATGGTATAAAACTTTGAGAGTTTACCTTTCTATAACTCTTAGAAATAAACACAGAAGCTAAAACTCAGTTGCATGTCAAGAATGTACCTTAGGTAAATAACAAAATAGAACAGGCTGAATAATGATAGAAAAATAGCCTTCATCAGAGAGATCCAGGGCCTTCTGATCTCCCCTGATTTGTGTACAAAGTCTTGACTCATTTCAATTCTGAAATGTATTGTTTGTTTCTCTGATACATGCATTCAAAGAAACTCTTTTCTTCTTATTCCTTTTTACTGAAATTGGAATAACTGGAAAAAATAAAACAACAGCAACAGGAGGATTCCTTTTTGCCTAAACATACTCCTGTTCTGATTTGTAGTAATACTTTGTTACTTTTCTATGATCCTTGCTTAGTCCATGCACATTTTATCCCTGCTCTGGCTGTATCTTTCTCTAGTTTTGCCAACTCCTAAAGGCCTTTGGAAAAGCCACAAGTAGAAATGCGTAAGACTGGAATTAAGATTTAACTCAATTATGAAGGCTTTTGGTAGCAAAACAATGAGATGTTCCATTTTTCTCAAGTGAAAATTTGCATACGACCCAAAACTCTTGAGTACTGAAGCCAAGAGTCCTGTAGGGCAGAGGAGAGAAATACTGGATTAAGGAAGTGTTCATAAATTAGGAAGGAATTTATCAGAAGAGAAAAGTAAGAGTCACAAAGTAACTTTGTCTCCTGAATAGATATAAAGTGTCTGGAAGAGTAGGGAGAATTTATCAGCACAGCAGAGGGAAGATTCATTTCTCTCAGTAAATTACAGAAAGTGATTTGAACAAATTAAGATGGAGAAGAAATTTCCTATAAATAATTTAAAACCATCCTGTGGAATAATTTATTAATTTTTCTGTTAGTTTCAAGGATGCATAATCAGGGTGGTCTTTTGTATTTCAGGTCTTTTATTTAGTGCCTGTGGTGGTTTCCTCTGTGTGTGTGTGTGTGTGTGTGTGTGTGTGTGTGTGTGTGTATGTAACTATCAAGTATATAGTATTCCTAACTGTAATCACCATGCTGTACATTAGATCCCCAGAACTTATTCATCTTACAACTGGAAGTTTGTATGCTTTGTTTAACATCTCCCCATTTTCTCTACCCCTAGGACCCTGATAACCACTGTTGTATTCTGTTTCTATGAGTTTGGCTTTTTTAGATTCCATATATAAGTGGTATCATACAATATTTGTCTTTCTCTGCCTGACTTATTTCACATTGCATAATGAACTCAAGGTCCATTCATGATGTTGCAAATGGCAGGATTCCTTCTTCCTTCCTCTTCATGGCTGAGTAATATTCCATTGTATAGATATACCACATCTTCTTTATCCACTTATCCACTGACAGACTCTTATGTTGTTTCTATACCTTGGCTATTATGAATAATGCTGCAGTGAACACAGAAGTGCAGCTATCTCTTTGAGATAGTGATTTCATTTCCTTTGAATATATATATCAAGAAGTGGGATTGCTGGATCATGTGGATTTTTAATTTTAAGTTTTTTGAGGAGCCATCATAGTGTTTTCCATAATGGCTGCACCAATTTACATCCCTCCCCCCCCACCAGTGTACAAGGGTTCCCTTTTCTTGACATTCTTGCCAACATTTGTTATCTCTTGCATTTTTGGTGATAGCCACTTTAACAGGTATGAGATGATCTCATTGTGGTTTCAATGCGCATTTCCCTAATGATTAGTGACATAGAACAACCTATCATGTACCCATTGGCCATTTGTATGTTTTCTTAGGAAAAATGTGTGTTCAGAAATAATGGAAGCAATACCATTCTCAATAGCATAAAGTAAAATACTTAGGAATCAAATTAACTAAAGAAATGAAAGATCTGTGCACAGAAAACTAGAAGACATTGGTGAAAGAAACTGAAGAAGACACAAGTAAATGGAAAGACATCTCATGTTCATGGACTGGAAAAATTAATGTTAAAATGTCCATACTACCCAAAGTCATCTACAGATGCAGTACAGTCCCAATCAAAAGTCCGATGGCATTATACACAGAAATAGAAAAAAAGACTAACAAAGCCAGAGGCATTATACTTCCTGATTTCAAATTATACTAAAAAACTATAGTAACCAAAACAATATGGTACTAGCATAAAAATGTACACATAGACCAATGGAACAAAATCAAGAGCCCAAAAAGGAACCCTCACATGTATGGAGAACTAATATTTGACAAGGAAGTCAAGCATGCTCAAGGAGGAGAGGATAGTCTCTTTAATAACTGGTGTTGGGAAAACTGGATAAGCACATGTAGAACACTGAAATTTGATCTCATCTCATACTAACAAAAATTAACTCAAAATGAGTTAGATTTAAAAATAAGACCTGAGGCCATAAAACGCCAAGGAAAAGACATAGGGAAACAGCTTGTCGACATTGGTCTTGGCAAAGATTCTTTGGATAGGACACCAAAAACACAAGCAACAAAAGCAAAAACTACTAAGTGAGGCTACATCAATTTAAAGAGGTTCTGCACAGCTAAGAAAATGATCAACAAAATGAAAAGACAGCCTATGGAATGGGAGAAAATATTTGCAAGTCATATATCTGATAAGGGGTTAATATTCAAAGTATATAAAGAACTCCTATAACTCAGTAGCAAAATAGAAAACAATCTGATTTTAAAATAGGGTAGAAAACAAGACTGTATTATAAGGAAACTGATCTATATGATCATGTAGTATATCCCAGACATTTTATATCATTTTGTTATTTAATTCACATAACACCGCAGTTTGAGTGTTACATTGGAGGAAAATGAGGTACGCATTTATTGGCTGCCTCGTTCAACATCGCACAATGAGGTAGTTTAGAAGCAGTGTCATGTACTCAGGTCACTTTGATGCCAAATGCTGTGTTTTTTGTTTTTTACTAATTCTAGCTCATCAAGAGTATACCTCTCCAATAGAAAGAAAAGTTAACATTTTCTAATGGGTGGATATTTGCCAATAAGATCCATCCCACACATCCTTCTATCCATTCATAAATGTATTCAATCATTTATTCAACAAATACTGTGTTACGATTTATTATGTACCAGGCTGTGGGAAAGTCCTGTTAGGTCAAGAAGAGAATCTACCATGTTTTTAATGTGTTTTACTATTTTCTCACTTAGAAGACACAGTTTCAATTATTCTGCACAATCTCTCATATGGAAAACATACCTTAGATACTTACTGTATAAGATAGTACATTTAGAAAAAAATAAAATAAAAAAATAAAAAAAGTACATTTAGGAACTTTTTTATTATAAAAATAAGCTTACATGATTATGGAGGCTGAGAAGTTTCATGATCTACTGTCTACAATTTGGAGAACCAAGAAACCCAGTGCTGCAATTCAGTGTGAGTTCAAAGACCTAAGAATCAGAGAGGGGCTGATGGTCTAAATCCCAATCTGAATTTGAAAGCCCAAGATCCGGGAGCAAGAATGTCCATGGACAGCAGATGGATGTCTCAGTTTAAGCAGAGAGCAAATTTGCCCTTGCTCCACCTTTTTGTTCTGTCTATCCGGTCTGTCTTGATCTTTACAACTGGAAGGCAGCATCCTGAACCAGAACCATTTGGCTGCTAATATAGTCATTTTACCATCATAATATATATCCTGTCTATCCCCTTCTCTCTGGATTCATTCCCCCACCCTATGCAACACCATCAAGTACTTTGATTTATGGCAAAAAGTATTGCAAAAATATTTGTATTTTCTTTCTGCCATTTTCAGCCAGCACAAAATCAAATTCTACACACTCAAAAGGACTGGGCCCACTTGCAGATGTAATCATATAAGTAACTTGCTTAAAACCTTTTCTTCCCATTTTGATAAACCAAAACTCCCCATTGTGCCAAATACCCCATCTTTCCAAAGCATTCCTGAATCTTGTAGATCACCGGGTCTCGGATTTGTTCCAGCAGGAGGCACTTGCATGAATGACCTGTCCCCTTGTCTATGCTCAGAATTTAATACCTGCCCCCAACAAAAAAAAAATTTCTGCAGAGGATTAAAGAAAATGTAAGCACGGTGTATGTGTTTTAAGTAATACTTGCTTTTCTCCTTATACAAATGTATCCTAGACAAAATTAAAAAGCAAGGTAAATCTCAACTTTGGAATACTGTGGTTATTCTTCCTCTCAGCTATTAAAGCATTTTGTTCTGGCAGTGGCCTAGATCAAGAAGGATGAGAAAGGTCCTATGCAATTTCTTCATGCTAGCTCTAATAACTCCTCATTTGCTCCATCTGAGAAAATCTCAGAAAGCAAATGAGTCTAAGGGCATAAAAATAAACCTGAATATATTCTAAAATATAACAAGAAGAAATCATTCACAAATACTAAGTGGGCTCTTGGGTTTTGCAGGGGATGTTTCTTTTTCTTTTTTTCCTTTTTCTTTGCAAATTCCTAGTGACGTTTCAGGAATCAAGTGTGGTGGTGGGAACTTGATGATGACAGGCAGCCAGGCTTTCCCTCCTCCGCTTGCCATGCTCTTACAGCAGCTTCTGGGTGCTACTTGCATTTAGCACATTTCATTTGAATTCTTTATTGACAGATCGGTCTCCTCTTAAATACTCTAAGTTCCTTTAGAAGAGGGACCCAGTGTACTACTCTCTTTTTCTCTCCAGTTCCTAGGAAATTTCATAGAACATAGAACATGGCTCAATGAATGAGCAAACAGGTATTTCCCAGTATTAGTACTAGTATTTTTGGCTAGTACTTTAATTTTCCTTTTCTTTTTTTCCCTAAAAATAACAGTAATATCGGTAGTAGCAGAGTCTGGAGAAGTTAGTTCTAGCTTTGGCACAACTTAAAAATTGTAAAGCGCTATAACACATCACAAAGCAATGATTTGAAAATATGGGTTACTCTCTATAGATACGAGTCGCAGACAAGATTGTGGGGTTAATTGATATTTTGCTTACTTTTCCCTTATTTCATGTGAGAATTCCCTCTCACTGGAGGCCCTTTAACAAGACAAATGAACCCTTATGTCTGACAGAGTATTCCTCAATAGGATACACATAGTTAGGATACTGTGGATCTAGCACAGCTGATATCCTGAATATATGTTCTCTTCGGTTGTCCAGTGCATTAACTTGTCCTAATAAATGCCTGTTTGGTACTCTTGCCTCTTTCAGAAACTGTCGTTTTCTAAATCTCACTATTGCCTACCCAATATTCTCATGCGCTGCCAGGCTTTTGGGACATGGAATTAACAATTCATAGTGTCATCTTCTATTTTTGTGCCTAATGGTAGGGTACAGTGGCAATCTTCTGGTCTATAAATTCACCTTTTTTTCACTTCTTCCCCTTTCTGACGTATGGCATTTGCTGCCCTTCACAAATTTAAATCCCTCTTCGCTCAACAACAGGGTACGTTGTTTCTCTATCTTCATCTTCCTGCAATCTGCTCTGAGTATCTGGTGTTAAGTGGAATGACTGATTGGATCATCCTGAAAATGCCCGCAGTTTGGTGGAAGACTCATTTCAATGACAACAGAGCACACTGAAGATTTTTTTCTTTTATGGACGAACAACAGCAATGTCCACACTGCATTTATAATCATCTGTATTTGGTTCTCTCCAGTATAAATAATTTCTCCCTTTAAATACCATCAAATGTCAAAATCATCCGTTATTTCATTTTTTAGCACAAGCAGGAGAAGTTTGACATTTTCTTTAAACTGAAACAGACAGAAAATAAGAGTGTGTGTTTGTGTCTGTGCTCACACACACACTTTACAACATATTGAAGCACCACAAGCAGAAGACACTACCGGAAGCATGGAGTTTGGAGGTGACCAGCACCCTGAAGTAAAGAAAACGAGGTAATCCAGTGCCTTGGTGATATTTCATGTTCGTTCATTTCAGCCCAATGACTGTTGCTTCCATGCTTGCAGAAGCCCTCTCTCCCTCATGAGGACCAGTTGTCTGGTATTGATGGTAATTATATAGCATCTCTGACAGTCTCTAGGGATGTCTCCTCCTTGGTAGAGACGACAAGAGGCATCAGGAAGACTTAGTCAGGATACAGTGGAGGAAATACAAAGGGTGAGTTGGAGCACAAAACAGGAAAACATGGAGAGTAGTAAAGAAAAAAGACTCTCAGAATGTTAATGCTTGATTTTAAAGATGCTTGTGTTCCAACCCTTTGTTTTTCCATTCAGGGAAATTGAGACCCAAAGATATTAAAGGCGTTGTTGAAGGCCACAAGAATATCCAGATTTGATCTTTTTTATTACTCTTAGTTGCCCATAAAAATATGGGTAGAGAACCAATTCCAAGGTAGTTTCCTCATGGCTGACAATTCTACCACTGAGGGAGAGTTTCACTCGTAGACAGTTATGTCTTGGTGCTCACTCTGGTGTTCTTACTTTCTCTTCTCAACTCTCAGTGATCCATTTTGAGTAATTCTGCCTAACAGAGGTATTATTTTAAAGGGCTGCTTTTGCTGAAGGCACAAGAATGTTAAAAAAAATACCTCACTTCTTTCCTCTATGTTACTTTCCTAGACAAGAGAAAAGGCCATTTGGAGGAAACAATGTAGTTTCCTTGGTGAGGTTTTTTTTGGTCCCCCCACCCCCAAAACAACACCAGTGTTGGTCCATTTTAGGATGTAAGCATCCTACTGCTGAAAAAAAAAATAGATCTGTGAGAATTTGGGCCTCAGGCATCTGCATTAACAAAATCATTTCCCACACTGAGGGACACAAAACTGGAGGGCTAAAAACTGGGACTACCCAGGCAAAACCCATTGTGCATGGCTTCCCAATACATACGTATGCCTAGTCTGATGGTAACAGTCAAACCTGTTTCTTTGTTTCCCTTATATCCAGATCTAGTCTTTTTAGTATCTGGTGTCTGAACACTTTGATCCTTCCTAATGATGACGATCTAACAGTTTTCGTATGCCCACTGGCTATGGAATTCTAGTAAACTCCTGGATGCTGCTCTCTCTCTGGTTCTAACAGATTTTCAAAAAATCTGGCTTTTGAGTTTGATACTAGCATATCTTGCCCTTGATGTTGGTCCTTATTGTCTTTTACTTCTCTTGGGTGAGAAAATTCTTTGAAAAGATTAATAAGCTCTCCTTTATTAAGATCCCTCAGCACTAACAAAACTCCAGAAAATATGCTGATGGTATAATTTTTCTCTTCAAAATTTGGTCCCACTGTTCTCTCTCTAATTGGAAAAGGGCAAGCTTTCATTGAACTACATTTCTAGATATCAAGTTCTTGGCAAAAGTGCTCAATTATTATGTTTAATTGAAATTATTGGTTCCTGGGCTTATAATCAGGTATTATTTAAAGTGTTCTAAGACCACACATTACCTAGCTGTATAGAACAAATAGAGATTCATATTTGTATTTTCAGGATGAAATATGCTGCTTCAAATGGAACAGGGCTAAAATATTCACTAACCTTTATTATTCAAAACTTTATCTCATTGAACAATTATCTTAATATAATAAAAGAAATGACTAGAGCACAAAGCATCTTAGTTTTTTCTTACAGCTGGATTATCTAAAGTATAAATAGCTCTGTGTTTATAGGATAACACATACATGATATAATTGCAGTGATTACAAAATGAAACAGAGCCAGGAATTATTCTTTTTACATTTAGTTTGAGGATGACAAAAGACAATATTATTTGAAAACTTTATATTCATAACTCATACCTGATTTTGATGAATATTTATTTTCTTGGGTTTTTTTTTTTTGAAGCTTAAACTTTTAGATCACCTTCAAACATGAAGCTAAAATTTTTAATTCTGCATCATAACCTTCGGTATCTCAGTCTCCCAGGAGAAAATTGTAGTGTTCCTGGCTCAGTTTTGTAAAATATTTATGAAACTATGATGACATCATGAAGAATGATACTTTTAATCTCTAAAAATGAATCTTGGTTTTCTTTCAAAGATAGCTAAATTTTCTAAAATGAAATGTCATTTCAGAAGTTCACTTTTTTAAAAATTATTAAATAAAATATGAGCAGTTATCAAAAGTATTGGGCCCAGGAGTGACAGACCCCAAGGAAAGCACTCTAGCATCCATACTGTAGTGAAAAATTTATAACAAATAGGAACTTACTTTTTACTATAGACCAGACTGTTCTTTCCATTATTCTAGCCCAGTGTTTTTCAGAGTGGTGTCCTTTGTAATTATGTATTCATTATAATATCAATAAAAAAATTTTGTATACCTATAATGGGTTAACCTTCACAATAGATAATATAAATATAAAAATGAATGTCCTGATCCACATCTCTGAGGAGTTCATAGTCTAAGGGAAAAAGGCAACTATGGGAACAGACAAATTACAACATGGTAACTGCTATGGAAAGGCTTCTGTGGCAACATTATGGTACCTATCCATCAGTTCTTTCTGTCTTCCTGTCTGTGCATAAACTCTGATTCTAATGAGTTACTGCATAGAGATGCCTTCATACTGGGTAAGGACCAAATCTGTGCTCTAGGGATGGCACGTGACCCAGTTATGCCCAATAATAAATTGAGAAAATCTACTTAGGGCTATTTCGGGGGGAAAATTCCTTAGTAAAATGTGAGATCTCTCTCTCTCTCTCTCTCTCTTTCTCTTCCTCCCTCCCTCTCCCTCTCTTTCCCTCTCTTCCTCTTCCTGTCTCTTTCCTCCTCCCCTCCACACTCCTCTACCTCTACTTCTCTTTCTTTCTGCTGCAGCTACATCCCTACTTCTTGACTTGGAATAAGACCATGATACTGGAGGTTTTGGCAGTGATTTGGCAGTCAGGAGATAGGAAACCACCAGATAAGCGCATCACGAAGATGTCAGAGCAGAAGAATGGAAAAGGAGAAGCTGACATGGTTTAGCAGCTGAATCAAACACCTACTTCCATAACTTTTGTTATCTGGGGGGGAAAAAGAACCCTTATTTGCTTCAGCCAATGTTGCGTTTTCTGTTATTTCAGACAAAAGAATCTTCAGTGCTGCAGCTTCATATGGGAGGAGACCTTTAAATTTGATTTTGAAACATGAATAGGGGATTTTCAAGCCGAGAATTTGTGAAGTTTTAGGCAGAGAGAATAACATGTCGATATTTGAAAAGTAAACATCTGTCAGGAGAACTGGGAGAATTTCTGTGTACGATGGTTAGAATGAACACCAAAGAGAGAGGTAGAAGCAAAATTGTGTGTGTCAAACTCAAGAGGTCAGACCGTCCTCTAGGCAATGAGGGGAACTGTTACCGTGGAGAGTTACATGATGGAATTGATTGTTTTGTGTTGATGACTGTCATGGTGGCTTTGTGGATAGACTTAAGAAGGAAGAGCTTGATTTCAGAGAGAACAAGTTTCCTGAACATTCTTAAGGAGGATCACAGTTGCTGGTTCTTCACATAACCTGCAGTGTATGCTGTTGTGCACACCTTTGTCCTTTCCTTCAGAGCCAAGGTTCTCATTCCTATGACTGCCAGGAGTGTTGGTAGCTAAAAACACACCTGAGTTCCTGCCCAGAAATTTCCCCCAGCCAAAGGGAGGCCTGTCACCCAAGGTTATGCCGCTGCCTCAGGGACACCTCACACCCAATGGCTGGTCAGTACAGGGATATGAAGATGAGGCTCCCTTCCCTCAATTTGAGATATCCAGAATGGCCATGCCAGCGTGAGAACGGGGCTCAGCATTAGCCAAGGAAGGCCTCTGTCGAAGGGCAGCAGAATTCAGATTTTCTTTTCTCTGCTGGCGGTAAGGACCACTTCACTGATAAGGAATATTGATAATCCCTCAGATGCTGGAGCAGTGTGATTGTTAACATTTCACCACTGGTGAAATGGGATGAGGTAATGATGGAAGGAATTGCACTGGCAGGTATAATATCTTAGATTTTTAGAGGTTTTGTGGAAATCATGATTATACGGTTATGGAATTGAATGGTTGTTGACCAAGGCATTGGTGAAAATCACTGAAAAACTCAGAGTAATTATTCACCAATCTGAGAGCCAAAGGGCTTCCTTAGAAATACATAAACGTAGTTTGATTCCTATAGCTGGAGTGCAGAAAAAAACTGAGCCTCAGAACAGGACTTAATTAAAAGCAGTAAAACTCAAGAAGGTTGAATTCTCAACCACAGCAAATCAGCTAACCAGGACACAGATAGGGAAGGAGTGGGACCCTGAGGCCTGGGTGGTGAAAAATCTAGGTTGATGTATTGACAAGTCGAGTCCTGAGATTCTCATGAATTTTTCGGGCCTACAAAAGTATTTCCTGGGGCGCCTGGGTGGCTCAGTCGGTTAAGCGGCTGCCTTCGGCTCAGTCATGATCCCAGGGTCCTGAGATCGAGCCCCGCATCGGGCTCCCTGCTCAGTGGGGAACCTGCTTCTCCCTCTCCCACTCCCCCTGCTTGTGTTCCCTCTCTCGCTGTCTCTCTCTCTCTCTGTCAAATAAATAAATAAAAATCTTAAAAAAAAAAAAAAAACACAAAAGTATTTCCTTCGTCTAAAAGCTATTTGCCTCTTGTTTTCTTGAAAACGATGCAGCAGTCTCTGCCTTGCTTCCATTATGAGTCCCTTTCAGGACCTAATCCATCCTCTCCTGGACTTCAGACAAATAACTAGGTTCCATTCACTACATAACCCAGCAAGGAGGGTGCTGGACATGCTAAGGAAGGAAAGAGACTATTTCCCAAAAGAAGTTGCAGGACCTAGAAAACATTTTCCGGAAGGAACTGGGAGAGTACCCATGGGTATAGAGGAGATATACTACGCAAGCCTGGGAAAGCCACCTGCAGGGTATATTCCATGAGAAAACCTAGAGGATACTGTATTTACTAAAGTGATAAGTCATGCTCGCGTAAGGGGATAGTCAGTGACCATGCATCCATAACCATCCATGATTTTGTCAGAACCATCAAGTCTTAAAGCCAACCAAGCCTAACAGCATTCCACTGTAAAATGGAAGTGGGATAGCCAGGATAGGCATGTGCTCACGCATGAATGCACGAGTAAACTGCCCAAGAAGATGATCCACCCTCCGCTCTTTGTTTTCCCTCTTAGTGATTTATTTTCTGCTTTTCAAATTTCATAAGCAATTTTGTTAGAGTTGTTACAGTGTTTTGTAGTAGTGTCCTCTCCAAATCTTCTATATAGTTGCTGGTTGCTTTTCTGTGTCTAATTTGTGAAATACTGAGAGAAGGGTATTAATATCTCCCACTAGGGTGGCAAGTTTGTCCATTTCTCTTGGGCAATTTTTACTGTATGTACTTTTACCCCTGTTGTTAATCAAGGTTAAGCCTAAAAAAATGTAGTTGAGGTCAAGAAAATGATTGCTTTAACATTTCAAAGTCTCCTAGGCTGTCTTACTTGATTTTGTTTTTTATTTATTTAAACAAAAACAAAAACCATTTACCCATTTCTCCCACCCCTCACCCACCTGCCTCTGTCAACCACCATTCTGTTCTTTAACTATAAACTTGGTTTTCTTAGATCCCACATATAAGAGAGATCATACTGTATTTGTCTTTGACTTATTTCACTTAGACTTGTGTGTGTGCTCACTCTCTTTCACTCTCTCTGTATGTATATACACACACCACAATTTCTTTATCCATTTATCCATAAATGGACACTTAAGTTGTTTCCATATCTTGACTATTATAAATAATGCTGCAGTGAACAAGGGGGGGGGCTGTTTTCAATTTCTTCAGAGAAATACCCAAAAGTGGAATTGCTGTATCATATGGTAGTTTTGTTTTTTGTTTTTTTGTTTTTTTGTTTTTTTTTTCAGTGAACTCCATACTGTTTCCTGTAGTGGCTGCACCAATTTACATTCCCACCAACGGAGTGTGAGGGTTCCCTTTTCTCTGTATCCTCATCAGTACTTGTTATTTCTAGACTCTTTGACGATAGGTATTCTATCAGGTGTAAGGAGATACCTCATTATGGTTTTGATTTGCATTTCCCTGACAATTAATGATGTAGAGCATCTTTTTGTGTACCTGTTAGCCATCTGTATGTCTTTTTTGGAAAAATGTCTGTTCAAATTTCATTTTTTAATCTTTTTCTTTTTCTTTTTTTTTTTTGCTGTTGAGTTCTAGGAGTTCTTTGTATATTTTACATATTAGCTCCTTATTGCAAATACTTTCTTCCATTTTGTAGATTCCCTTTCCATTTTATTGATGGTTTCCCTTGCTGTGCAGAAGCTTTTTAGTTTGATATAGTCCCACTTGTTTATTTTCACTGGTGTTGCTTTTGCTTTTGGTGTCAGATTAAAAGAATCATCGCCATGACCTATGTCAGGGAGCTTATCATGTATGTTTTCTTCTAGGTGTTTCTTCGTATTTCACAGCTCAATTCTGATGGGAAATGGGCAAGTGTAGTGGCATGAGCTGTAGAATATATTGAATGTCACACAGCAGACTTGGGGAAGCTGTCAGGCCACTTAGAATATTGATGGATTTCCTGTTGTCCAGAATCAGTCATTTGGCCTATATGTTCAAACACATGATTATATCAGCAAACTGAGTATATATGCACCAGTCAGGGGTTAACTCCCACTAACTATGTGTATCAGTCTGAAGCTAGGCAGGAGAAATGAGGTGATTTAAAATAATTTTTAAAGGGACAGTTTACAAAAGTGTGAGCTAGGTTAAGAAGATACATCAAGGAATGGTGGAACATCCTTGGGCGAATTACACCAGTATTTTGAGGAGCAAAGTAGGATATTATAAAAATACTTAGAACATATTCCTTTAAATAGCTGATATGATTCCCGAGATGATAGTCACCTGAAATGTCCCAGTGTGTCATACCTGTCAGCTTTCCTTTGGATTAGTCAGGTATTAATTCTTTTTTTTTTTTTTTTTGAGGCTTTATTTAGAGCAGTTTTAGATTCACAGCAAAATTTAGTTCATTTGTGCTATTTATTTCCTGTTTTCGATTTCATTGATTTCTTCTCTAATTCTTATTATTTCTTTTCTCCTGCTTAGTTTGGATTTGATTTGCTCTTCTTTTTCTAGTGTCCCAAGATGGAAACTTAGTGATTTTAGATTTTTCTTCTTTTCTAATATATGCATTCAGTGCTATCAGTTTCCCCTTAAGCACTGCTTTCACTGCATTCTACAAATTTTGACAAGTTGTGTTTTCATTTCCATTTAGTTTGAAATATTTAAAATTTCTCTTGAGGCTTCTGCTTTGACCCATGTGTTATTTAGAAGTGTGTTGTTTAATCTTCATGTATTTGGTGATTGTCCAATTATCTTTCTGTTAGTAATTTCCAGTTTAATTTCACTGTGGTCTGAGAGCAGACAGTGTAAGCTTTCTTTAAAAAAAAAAAATGTTAAGGTGTGTTTATGGCCCAGAATGTGGTCTTTCTTTGTGAATCATCCACGTGAGCTTGAGAAGAATGTGAACTCTGCTGTTGTTGGATAAAGTAGTCTATAGATGTCCATTATATCCAGTTGATTGATGGTGTTTTTGAGTTCAGCTGTGTCCTTACTGATTTTCTGCCTGCTGCATCTGTCCATCCGTGAGAAAGGTATTGAAGTCTCTAACTGTGATCGTGGATTCATTTATTTCTCTTTGCAATTCTACTTGTTGTTGGATGCTCTTTTGTTAGGCTCATACACATTAAAGTCTCTCCGTCTTCTTGGAGAATTGACTCCTTTATCATTATGTAACACTCTTCTCTATCCCTTATAAGTTTCTTTGCTTTGAAGTCTACTCTGTCTGAAATATAGCTACTCCTGCTTGCTTTTAAATAGTGTTAGCATGGTATATTTTTCTCCATCCATT
Organism: Phoca vitulina; assembly: GCF_004348235.1. Classification (NCBI taxonomy): domain Eukaryota; kingdom Metazoa; phylum Chordata; class Mammalia; order Carnivora; family Phocidae; genus Phoca; species Phoca vitulina. The sequence goes on along the minus strand of NW_022589738.1, from coordinate 8,708,896 downwards.
TACTTTTAATTTACATGTGACTTTGTTTCAAGTAGGTTTCTTGTAGACAACCTATAATTGAGTCTTGTTTTCTTGATCCACTCTGACTTCTCTTTTAATTGGTGCATTTAGACCATTGATGTTCAAAGTGATTACTGATAGATTAATATCCACCTTATTTGTTAATGTTTTCTATATGTTGCCCTCATTCTTTGTTCCTATTTTTGTCCTATACTCTCTTTCTGCCTTTTGTGACTGAGCATTTTATATGATTTAATTTTAAGCATATCCATTATACTGCCTTTTTTTTTTTTTTTCTTTAACTGCTGTTAGTAATTCAGGCATTCATTCAGATTGGTCAGAATTGAGGACGTGCCAGTTGTTAAATATTTTGAATATCAGTTGTGTGGATCTGACTATCCAGAAGTACCGCAATGATTCAATTTTTTTGTTGATTTTTTTTCCCTAAATAGTGCTTCTACTACTATTACTATAACGATTATCCAAATTTGTTGAAACTTTGGTATATTTCTTACTATAAGCTTATGAGATAAATATTTTTATCCTTGTTTTGTATATGAGGAATCTCAGGCTCATAGGAGATAAATAATTTGCCTAAGGTCACACGACTTCTTGATAGCAAAGTAAAGACACCAATTCAAGTTTATTTGACCCCCAAATATGTGTTAATTTTACTGAACTATCCAGGTTTTTCAGTGAGTGGGTGAGAAAAAGACAGAGACTGAGACAGAGAAATATAATAGCTTTCATTAGTCCAGTTAATAAATACTAAAATTAGGACAACATCCTATATGTGAATGTAATATAAATGGCACTTCCATAAATAAGGGATCTAGTAGTTTTGATAGAATGAAAATGATAAAGCAATGTAGTATAATCCATTTGGAAAGCAGTTTGACAGCATATACCAAGTAGCTTAATATTATTATACTTTAATAACGATATTTCTAGGAATGTTTCTGTATAAAATATAAGTTAAATATTAGAAAGTGTACCTATGCATGAAGTTAGTTGAAATTTGATTTGTAATAATATAAAAACCTAAAAAGTTAAAAATGGAGAGTATTGGTGAATAAAATATGGCACACCTTGATTGTTTAAATATTAAGTCATTTAAATGATGTTTCTAAAGAATGTTTAAAATATGGAAAAGACTTCTGATAAAATGCTAAGTAAAAAATAAAATCAGGATACAAAACTACAGATGTTTTACAATTATATTTTCGTAAAACAAAAAATTCTACACAGATAGGAAGGAAATACATTCAATGTTAATAGCTTTCCTTTGTGTTTTTTTTTTTTTACTTATTTTAAATTCAATTAGTTAACATATAGTGTATCATTCATTAGTTTCAGACGTAGAGTTCAGTTATTCCTCAGTTGCATATGACACCCAGTTGCATGATGCTTATTATTACATCATTTGCCTTCCTTAATGGCTGTCAACCAGTTACCCCACCCCCCACTCACCACCCCTGCAGCAGTTTGTTTCTTAGAGTTCAGCGTCTCTTATGGTTTGGCTCCCTCTCTCTTTTCCCCTTGTTTTATTTTTTCCTCCCTTCCCTTATGATCCTCTGTTTTATTTCTTAAATTCCACATATGAGTGAAACGATATGATAATTGTCTTTCTGATTGACTTATTTCACTTAGCATAATACCCTCCAGTTCCATCCATGCCCATATAAATGGTAAAATTTCATCCTTTTTGATGGCTGAGTAGTATTACATTGTGTGTGTGTCTGTGTGTGTGTGTGTGTGTGTGTGTGTATACCGCATTTTTTTTAAAGATTTCATTTATTTATTTGAGATAGAGCAACAGCGAGAGACCGAGAGTGAGACAGAGCATGAGCAGAGCGGGGGGGGCTGGGGGGTATGGGGAGGCAGAGGGAGAAGCGGGCTCTGTGCCTAGCAAGGAGCCCGATGTGGGGCTCAATCCCAGGACCCTGGGATCATGACCTGAGCCGAAGGCAGACGCTTTACCAACTGAGCTACCCAGGTGCCCCACCACATCTTTTTAAAAAAGATTTTATTTATTTATTTGTCAGAGACCGTAGGGAGCAAGTGCACAAGCAGGGGGAGCAGCAGGCAGAGGGTGAATCGGGCTCCCCGCTGAGCAAGGAGCCCGATGCGGGGCTCAATCCCAGGATTCTGGGATCATGACCTGAGCTGAAGGTGGATACTTAAGTGACTGAGCCACCCAGGCATCCCAGCATCTTCTTTATCCATTCATCTGTCGATGGACGTCTGGGCTCTTTCCACAGTTTGGCTATTGTGGACATTGCTGCTATAAACATTGGGGTGCAGGTGCCCCTTCAAATGACAACGTCTGTATCCTTTGGGTAAATACCTAGTAATACAATTGCTAGGTCATAGGGGAGCTCTATTTTGGTGGTGCACTCAAGTTGAGTGTTTTGATTTTTTTCTCCTTTATACATTTCTGCTTCAAGAAAATTCTTTTGATTAATCCTTGGCTGTTCAACACATGTGTATACCACTATGTCTGGTTCTGCTCTGAGTTATTCGTCATTTGCTTATAATTGAACTTCCAACACTTAGAGGACTTAAGAGTACTATTGCTCTCTCTGATATCCTTATTTAAATAGAGTAATACTCAGGTTACTCATGGTCCATATTTATCAACGACTTTTCCAAACCTTATTATGTGAATATAATTAAATATTGCTTCTTACAGATACATCTTATGGGGAGTATTTTTATAGTCAGTTATATAAGGTTTTAAAATATTTTAATTAATACTAACTACCACTTAATCTAACCTGAGCTTATGCTCATATATTGATGAAACTGAGGATTTATAACTGCATTCTACTAAATGCAAAATCTTCTATGTAGTTATGATCTAAGGTTGGGCATATGGGTTCTGGGGACAGATTTCCACACTAAGTAATTAGAAAAGACAATTAAATTCTCATTGCCTCAGATAGCTTATTTATAAAATAGAATTGTATCTGTCTTGTAGGATTGTTGTAGGAATTCACTGAGCTAATGCATCTACGACATTTACACTTAGAACAGTTCCTGGCAATAGTAAATAACAGCGCAGTGTTTGCTATTACTATTATTGCTCCCAGTTTTCAGATTTATTTTGTGTTCAAATATCTCTGAAATGTTTCTCTGACAGTACCTCTAATTCTTCCATGGTCAGGCTGTTTATCTCTTTTATTCCATTAGAGGAGATAGGAATAAGGATTGTCAATTGTTCCCTTTTCCCTCAGCACCCAGTAGTGATATGGACAAGTGACGAGACCTCGCTTGAACAGTGGTTCTCAACCTGAGAGCTGCAGGCCATACTGATAAATACTGAATGAAATCAACCAACACGGTTCACGTTTCTGCAACCCCAGCTTGGCTAGGATTTTCCCTGCTACTATCTTACTTTTTTCTATCTCAAGAATTCTAGTTTTCTCTCTTGTATGACATGAAGAGGGCAAAAAAAATCTTCCCCTTCCCCACCTCCCCCAAAAAAGACTGTCCCCAGGAGAAAACAAAGCTACCCATAGCTGGGCTCTATCTTGTCAGAAGAAACTGTTTTCCTATCATTCTTAAGAATGAAAAAGCCCTTCTCTTTCTATCTCCAAGATAGTCATTTTTTTTTTCCTCCTAAGCTTTTACCACTAGGAATCCGAAGCTAGATGTTGTTGGAATCCAGTAGGCTTGTAGGACCACTTCCGGCAATCTTAGCTCTTTCTTGGACTTTTACTTTCCTCTAGGTGTCAGGCTCCTTTTTCTTCTGCCACTTTGCCCCTTCTGCTCCTGTCAAAGCCAACTCGGCCCAGATTATTTTTTTCCACCAGCCCCACACTGTTCTTGCCATACCTTGTGCTGATGAGAATGGTCCTCACAGGAAATGCAGTGAGAAAAATAAAGGTGGTTTTGCCAGAAACAATGTAGCGGTTAGAGAATATCCTTTAATACTTGCTTGGAAGATTACGGTGGCTGCTCAAGGTGATCCAGAGATCTGCTGTTAAAAAGATGAAAGCCATAAGTATATTCATTGGCTCAGGCTCAACGCAGTTGTCATGAGGTGAGAGGGCCTTCTCAGATCTTTCCTAGGCATGTACACAGCCCTGCATATGCATGTGGTTCTCTCAATCCCCACATTTCTTTTTTTTTTAAGATTTTATTTATTTACTTGTCAGAGAGACAGAACACAAGCAGGGGGAGAGGCAGGCAGAGGGAGAAGCAGGCTCCCTGCCGAGCAAGGAGCCCGATGTGGGACTCGATCCTAGGACCCTGGGATCATGACCCGAGCCGAAGGCAGCCGCTTAACCGACTGAGCCACCCAGGCGTCCCCCCACATTTTTTTAAAAAAAGATTTTATTTATTTGAGAGAGAGTGAGCAAGAGAGAGAGAGCACAAGCAGGGGCAGAGGGACAGGGACAAGCAGACTCCCCGTCAAGCAGGGAGCCCGATGTGGGACTCGATCCTAGGACCCTGGGATCATGACCTGAGCTGAAGGCAGACACTTAACTGACTGAGCCACTCAGGTGCCCCTAAATCCCCACAATGCTGTCAGAGCTTTTCAAAGGCCCTGACGACCATTTCATTCCTCAGATCTTCCTTTCAAGTTTTTGATCAGTCTCTTGTTTGCTCCAACTGGCATTGCCCTTTTAGGCAGCAGGGGTATTAACCAATTGCCCCGGACTCTTTTTTTTAAGTACATGCTTTAGATAGGGCTTTTTCCACCCAGTATATTCTGAGACGGATCAGATTGGCAGGAGCCTTGGGTATGGGCCTTTCCCAGGATGTCGCCAGAGAGATAAAATAGTGGCAGTTCTCTGGAGAGGGGGCGTTATGCAGAACTGCAAACCCTTTCTGCTTCTTCAAGTGTCTGCTCAGCTGCTGGTTTTTGTAGCCATCAAGATTCTTGAAGCTGCTGGTTGTCAGTGTTACCATGGAGGGGTGGAGAGGGGGATGAGAACAGGGAAAGTTCCATCTCCACGAAACTCACTGTCCTTTCCCAAATTCAGCAGTTTCTCTTGAATAAATGTTCCCCTGGTTACTGTAGGACTGTGTTTCATTTTCAAGGCTCTGAGAAGGTAGGTTTTGACAGTTTTGGCCAGTGTCCTTTTGTTTCAGTGGCTTTTTGGTCATCCTTGCTCTACATTCCAGAATTCCCACCCCTCCTTTTGCTTTTTGATCTCCTGTTGGTGCCACACTTTGGTCAAATGTGCAAGCAAAGGACAAGTAGCAAGGGTTCCAGGTAATGCAGTCTACAAAATCCATCTTCTGGAACAAAGAGAAAAGTGGAGAAATGAATGGAGTACATCTGGAGGAGCAATTCAAGAATATCCAGTACACCATTTTTATGGAAACTGATGTGTAAACCTGAATACCAATTTCTGACTTGGCAATGAGACATAATTTTCACGTGCACTAGAACACATGAAATTGAAATGACTAGAGCATCCTCTCTCTGTACACAGAAAGCAAAATTATAATCAGCAGTCTGCTTGCTTGGTATGAAATCAGAAAATACAAGTAAATAATAATGTCAGGTTTAGTTTGCCTACAACTTCCATGCCTGAAGTAGGAATATGCTTGGTGTGCGAGCCATCTTCTATCTGTAAAATGCTTGGGTGGGTACTGCTCAATGGCTTTTAAAAAGAATCATCCTTCTTTTCCTAAGCTTCATCAGCTGAGTAAACTCCATTCCCATCAATAGCTGAAGAAAGCTGTCAGGACCAAAAGAATCCTTATTAGGATTTTCCCATAGCACAGCTAGGTAAGGTTGTCTAGAAAACCTAACACAAGTAAAAATTTCACACAAGTTTCTCTTATCTATATTGTAGTTTTCTTTGGATCTGTCACTTTAAAAGCCCATATACTGCTAACAGATGAAAACTGCTTGATTATAAAAGCTAAGTTATAAAGTAGTTTTTTTTTAATAAGTCAGCTTGGGCTAAATTTTGCTCTGGTAGCTTCCAGCAAAAAAGTATCAGTGGCATACCACAATAATTATTTATTTTTCATTCAGTTTATGTATCTATTATGGGCCAGATGTGACTTTATTCCAGGATCCAGGCTGTTTGTAGCCCTGCCTAAGATATTCCTAGTCTCAGGGCAGATAAAAAGAAATGAAGAGCAAGGTACATTCAGACCATGAACTCTTCTCCTCAAGAGTGACCCACTTGATTTCTCCTTACAAATCGTATGGCCAAGCTTAAATCCATGGTATAGAGAGGTGCGTTTTTCTACTGAGCACAAGATAAGGTTCAGGGAAACATGGTGAATATACTTGACCATAATGCAATATACCATACTCTACTAGTCAGCTACCTTGGAAACCAAAGTTATGAGTCTTTCCAAAGCGTCTCTGATTCCTACTGCATCCTTCTCATTAGGACTCATCAGCATGACTTACTGATATAGTGTATTAATTGAATGTCCCATAAAAGTTTTAAGGCAGTTAAGGTCCTTGTGGATTGAGTGGAAGAGAGAGTTGATGTGGATCTGAAGTGAACTGATGGAGTACTACTCTCCGTGCCAAGTGCAGGCATGCTATTCTTCTGTCCTTTCCCTTTTAACAAACAGGGAAGAGATGGTTCCTAGATTATAAACTGCACACCAAGCTTGTATTGATTTGCTCAAGCAAAGAAACCATCTCTTTCACAGTAATTAGACTTAACCATAATTCGTCATTCTTTACCAAAATGTTTATCTTTGGCTCAGTCAAAACTGGGCATGATAATGAGGATGTAACAGAAATAACCACCTGGGCACAATGAATTCACTCGGGCTAACTTGAGTGAAAGTGGTTTATTAAAGAATATTGGGTAGCTTAGAGTCGTGCGAGGCCTAGAGAAAGTCTATAGGCTAGATTTCCAAACCCAGAAACATGACTCTCTTCACTGGGAAAGTGTTGCTGTGGCTATGAGAGCAAGGCCACCAGCAGTAATGACTGAGACCCTGACTCGACTGCCCTTTGTGTGACAGCACGTCATTCCTTGTCCGAAAGCTTGATGCCTCTTCTGCCAATAAAGCCAGACAGAATGGGAGCTCCATACTGGTCCCATTTCCTCACACTGCTCCATTTGGAATCAAATTTGCCCATAGTGTTCCTGGTCACGTGCCTGTTCCTAGCTGAAAGGGATGTTTGGAATATGACATTCTGCTTTTTATGTCTGTGAGGTATGTAAACTTCCCAATGCAGGAAGTTCCTCAAATATAGTAAAAGTATTATTAAAATACTGAGCAGTCATGAATAGGACATATACTTTTACCCATGGAAGTAAAACTCACTAAATATTACAAGGAGAACTAAAAGCCAAACCTGCAAGACGAAAGCTAACGTGAAACAAAATGATTTGAACAACAAACTGGAAAGTTTCAGCAGAAGGGGACAAAACTGAAAGTTTTGCTCACTGGGTAAATTTAAAATAACATCAGATTGGTTGTATGTTTGTGAAAGGGACAGCTTGACCTTAAATCTGTTGAATAAAAAACAAATCCAATCTTAGCGAGGAAATGCTTTGTTCAAAAGGATTATTGCTAAGGTTGTTGTACTAGAGAATGTTCTGACCATAAAATCTACAGTAATGTCAAGAATTAGTCAAAAGGAGTTTGTCTTTTATAGAGAGGAGTAGACATATTGGGTATGGGGAAGAGGGATGAAGAGGTACAGCCAGATAGAGATCAGGGCGTGTCTTACGCCTTATGCCGAGTCTAGCCTGTTCTCAGGAGGGGCTGCTAATGAGGGTCTGTGTGCTGGCTCAGGCCGAGGCGGCGGGGAGTCAAAGTTCAGGGACTTGGGGGAAGGAGAGAATCTTAAACAACATTTGGTTAACAAGCATTTTGTTCTGACTGTTGGGGGGTGGAGGTGGACAGGGAGTTTTGCTAATCATTTATAAGACAAGTATGGGAAATTTGGAGGGTGGGTATCTGGCCTTGTCCCAGGTAAATAAGGGAAGCATTTGTGAGTCTTACCTAAGTCCTATGGAGAAGGATGGCTCTTTGCAGTAAACTCTTGTCCAGAACACAAAATAGTGGGGAGGAGTCCTTTAATCGCCACTGTTTTTCAGGAGCACACAGCTCAGCTATAATTCAGCATTGTCAAATCCCTTGCCCTAGCCAACAGAGTGTGCAAACTGTTCCACGTCTGTCCTCTGTGCCTAAGATTTACTCTGTCTTGAGAAGTTGGGCCAGAGAGGATATGGATTTGGGTGCACCAGGCACAACTGAGGACAGGAGTGAAATGTCATGGTGAAAACAGGGTAATTGAGATCTGTTAGAGAATGGTGAGAACCCCCCCCCACACACACACAGCTCCCTTCTGTACGTAATCTGAGAAACTGTAAAATGGTTTCTGACTGGCCCAGGAGCGGAGGCTTACAAATACTGCTATTCATAGAGCCCTTGGTAAAAGTACTGGAATCATTATATACCGATTTGTGAAGACCAGTATTTTTTAAGCCCCATTCATGCACAAAGTATATGCAATCAGCATATTTATATCTCACTTTTTAAAAAATTTAGAGCGTGTGCGAGTGGGGTGGGGGGTGGAGGGACAGAGGGAAGGGAGAGAGAATCTCAAGCAGACTCTGCCACTGAACACGGAGCCTGACATGGGGCTCAATCTCACAACCCTGAGATCATGACCTGAGCCAAAATCAAGAGTCAGATGCTTAACTGAGTGAGCCATCTCAGTGCCCCTGTATCTCACTTTTTAAAAAAAATTTTACTTTATTATGTTAATCACCATACATTACATCATTAGTTTTTTTTGCACTTTTTATTATGTTAATCACCATACATCACATCATTAATTTTTGATGTAGTGTTCCATGATTCATTGTTTGCGTATAATACCCAGTGCTCCATTCACTACGTGCCCTCTTTAATACCCATCACCAGGCTAACCCATCCCCCCACCCCCCTCCCCTCTAGAACCCTCAGTTTGTTTTTCAGAGTCCATAGTCTCTCATGGTTCGTCTCCCCCTCCGATTTCCCCCCCTTCATTTTTCCCTTCCTGCTATCTTCTTCTTTTTTTTTCTTTAACATATAATGTATTATTTGTTTCAGAGGTACAGGTCTGTGATTCAACAGTCTTACACAATTCACAGCTATCCCACTTCTAAATATGAATGGACAAACAAGGAGTCTGATACTTGGAAAAGCCTCTAGCAAGAAAATAAGGGGGTGGGAGAAGGGAAGGAGGAAGGAACAGAGAGAGAGAAGAAACTTGTTAAAAACAATTTCAGGAAAAGAAAATAATAGTAATAATAATACATTTTAGAAAAATAAGGAAAATTTTAAATCCATTAAAGGTATGATGAATACCATTACAGTTTTCTAAAAGACAACTTTAGTGACTAAGAAAAATATCTTGACAATGGAATCAAAATGTCAATAAAATGGTTAGAATATAATGTCAAGGCAGTATTTCACAAAACAGAAGAGATAAAGAGTTGCAAAATAGAATGAAGAAAATTGAGAAAATTAGTAGGTAAGTCTGGGATGACTAAGATCTGAACAAGAGTTTCGGAAAGAAAGGGGAAAAAGGTGGCAGGAAGTTATTTAAAAAACAACAACAACAAAAAACCAAAAAACAAAAAAAAAAAGACAATTCTCCGGGAAAACTTCCCAGAATTGAAGGACACGAATTCCTTGAATTGAAAGGGCCCATTCAGTGATAGTAAAATTCAAAGCAAGCAAACACAGGGGCTCCTGGGTGGCTCAATTGGTTAAGCATCTGACTTCGACTCAGGTCATGATCTTAGGGTCCTGGGATCGAGCCCCATGTGGTGCTCTGCAGTCAGCAGGGAGTCTGCTTGTCCCCCTCCCTCTGCCCCTCCCCTTGCTCCCATTCTCTTTCTCCCTCAAATGAATAAATAAAACCTTTAAAAAAAAAAAAAGGCAAGCAAACGCACAATTATAAAATGTCAATGACAAAGAGAAAATCTGAAAATCTAACAGGGAGGTGGGATTCCACAGATCAGAATGGCATTGGACGAATTATTTCCAACCTAAAATTGTGTACCTAACCAAATTATCAAAAATGAGGATAGAATAAAGGCATTTTAGAATGTGAATGGTCACTCTCTAATGGATAAGGAAAGCTCCTGGAAGACATATTCCTCCCAAAGTTAGGAGGTAAATCATGAAAGAGGAAGATATGGAATGTAAGAAATAGGGCTACAGCACAGGTGAGTGGTTAGTGAAATTTTTTTTAAAGATTTATTTATTTAGAGCAAGCCGGGGGTGGGGCAGAGGCAGAAAGAGAATCTCAAGCCGACTCCCTGTTGAGCATGGAGCCAGTCCTGGGGCTCGATCTCATGACCCTGAGATCATGACCTGAGCTGAAATCAAGAGACAGTTGTCTGACTGAACCGGCTAAACCCCCAGGTGCCCCGTCTAGTGAAATTCTGAGGCTGATGCTGAAGAAAAGTTCCAAAAACACAGCTGTAAGCAAGCTGAGAGGATAATAGTGCAGTTTGGAGAGGGAGGATGGACTGTTGAAGGAGAGACAAATCCAAGAAAATTGTGAACCTGCTAGAATACCAGATGCTTTTGAATGCTTGATTGGAGGTTAAGAATTCTCTTGAAAAGATTGGAGAAGAGTCAGCGAGGAGACATTTAAGTAAACATTTGATTGTGTTACATAGACAGATCTTATAATCCAGTTCTACACTAAATGCTTTGGAATTTATAGGGAAAGACAATTCTGCCTGTGGAACTCTTTGCAAAGAGGATGTGACCATTCGATCACTTAGCAAGTGCTAGTTAGGGTCTAATAGTTAACAGGTGTGACTGTAGGCGCTGGAGCTATAGCCGAGAGCAACATAGACAAAGATCCATTATTCCTTATGGAGCTACAGTCCCGTGTGGGAGAAGGAAGAAAATTAACAAAATGAATAAACAGAGTCATGATGGATGATGATAAATGCTAAGAAGAAAAATAAGGCATCATTTAGGATCAGGAAGTGGCAAAACAGTAAAGTGGGGGAGAGGAGAGGGGGACTCCATGGGGCAGCTACTGATGGATAAGGGAACCTGCTAGGCTGAAAAAGGGAATTCGTTGTTTGAGAAGAGTCTGCCAATTGCAGAACTATCAATTATGCTGTTCCAGGGGTGATTCCAGCCACTTGTTCTGGGATGTGAGAAAGCCTCGTCAGTCCTGTAATTGAATGGCAGTCTTTTCATCATCTTAGATGATCCATAAGCATTCACTGCAAACCTTTATTTGTTTCTTAGAAACAGGCCTTTTGGGTAGGTCTCAGACCATGGAATCAGCTTGGATGTATTTGACTGAAGCATTATCTTGAATTGGTCATAGTTTGGTATAAAGATTTTTCGAACAGACCTTGTAGTTGACAGAAACGAATTTTAAATCCTAGCTCCGCCGTTTACAGTCTTGGTGATTTTGGACAAGGGTCATGGCCTGGGTTCCCCAGGTTGCAGAATCTGATGTGGAGCTTGGCAGGCAGGATGTTTCATAAGGAGTACCCTAGGGATCAACACCTGGAGAAGGCAGGGAAAAAAATCAAGCATTAGTGCAGCCTCAGTGGAGACCCCAGCCATTCCCGTGGGGAGCTTGGGCATTGGGAAAACCCTTCAGAAATGTCCAGGGTCAGGCCAAGATAGGTATTTGTGCATGTAATTTCTTTCATTTATTTCAAAGGAATTTTATCAAGCACAAAAATTCCATTTGACTGATAGAATACAGATTATGTTAACATACAGATAAAACTTTACTGGTGTGGATAGAATTATTCTGAAGCATTCTGAACACAAAGATAGCACAAATAAGAAAATAACCTTCTACAGAAGGGGAGATTTTCTACCTGGGAATTTTATATCAAGATGAGAAACTTAGCCACAGGCTAGCTAGCATTTAAAGGCTACCCCGAGTACATTTAGATATTTGAAACTATTTTTAGGCTTCATTGTCTCCCTGACAATGATCTGCTATTTTGAGGTCATGGGAAAATTGGAAACCATCCTGTAGAGTGGTTGCATTTTAACTTGCAGCTTGTAGAATATCCATTTCTAGATCAAGGCTTTCTAGTCAACATTCAGTTTTAAAATATGGCTTTGTTTTTAGAGGAGGGCAAGCTGTAACTACATTAATTATTCAGTCCGTCAAATTTTAAAAATAAAATAATGTCTTCTTCATTTTTTTTCTTCTGTGACTCTTTTTTTTTTTTTTTTAAAGATTTTATTTATTTATGAGAGAGAGAATGAGAGAGAGAGAGCATATGAGAGGGGGGAGGGTCAGAGGGAGAAGCAGACTCCCTGCCGAGCAGGGAGCCCGATGCGGGACTCGATCTGGAGACTCCAGGATCATGACCTGAGCCGAAGGCAGTCGCTTAACCAACTGAGCCACCCAGGCGCCCCTTCTTCTGTGACTTTTAAGATGACATGAAACTCATATTTAAAACAAAGGAACTCAAATCTGCAGTTACTGTTTTTGTAGATACACAGAAATGAAAATTCCTCACTCTGTACCTCAAAAATTGACAAAATTAATAAACCTATGTACTAACAAATATTAATTGATAAACTCCTACATATTCTACACTGCTTTGAGCACTGTGATGAAATTCCCCTTAAATATAACATAGTTGGTGCCCTTATATTGCTATTCAAGACCCAAAGAATCTGAAGAGTATAGTTAAAAGCTGATATGTAATTGTCAGTGTTTTATGTTGCAAACTGAAACTGACTTTGGCTTCTTTAAGTGGAAAGTAAATGTATGGCAAGGGTATCTTTCAGCTCACAGGACTGACAGGATGTCTGGAGAACCAGGCTCAGGAAATAAAAACACAGGATGCTTGTGTAAGAACAAAATGATACTAGCTTTTTTCACTACAGGTGAACTCAGCCCTTTGTGCCAGATGCTTCCTTAGCTACACTAATTGTTCATTTCTTCACCTTTGTGACACTCTCTCAAAATTCAGGTTCCCTCACCACAAAGTTCAGTTGTGTTGGGTAGTTTGCCAGTGGCAGAGAAAGGGAGAGTTTCCTGTTTTGGTCTTTTCAGTGGAAGTTTGGGACTTGTCTTTCACAAAGATTCCCATTAAGGAGGATTCTTCCAAATTGAGGAAGAGAGTTTGGTGCTGGGAAGTTGGAAAATGACACGTTTGCTACAGTGTGAACATTTTGAAGTTTGTTGAAGTCCAGTGGACAAGGACAGATAAAGATGGAGGAACCAGAGAAGGGCTTTGTGGAGAAGGAATGAACCTAAGATACATGGGCCCAGTATTAGACACCAGCGTCAAGGAACGGGGGCCAGGCTGAGGAAACTTGCAGATGTCAGAATCTTCAGGTTGCTGCAATTCAATGCGAATAAGTGATCCCTTACAATTCCCGAGATGCTTTACTCCTCCTACTTCCACCACTCTTGTGAGTGTGTGCCCCCATATCATGGTGGGACCTCTGCAGCCTCATCATAAGAACCATTGTGTTCGTGAACTTGATGGGACCACGGAGGTCACTTGGGCTGATAGAGGTTTCTTATTTTACAAAGGACAGATCTGAGGCCCAGAGAGGGAGTTCATCACTTAAAACTGGTCAGTTAGCAGTAGGGTCAGAATCAGAACCTGGCAACTTAGGTCCCAGGCAGAGCTCAGTCTAAGTATGTTCAGTCTCTCACATTGTCGCTACACTGAAGGCCATTGCATTGCTTTGTTTAGGACCTCGCTTGGACTGTTGGTTGCCTCGGCCTCTTAAACCCTCCCCACTTGTGTCATTCCAGCTCTCTGCTGATGGCAGATTTATCTTTCAAAGTGGAAGAACTGCAGTGATTTCTCAGATGAATGAAGTTCAGATCCCTGAGCCTAATTTATGAGGCCATGGCTGCCCCTTGGGCCTGGTCACCTGCAAATTTCCAACTTTCTCTCTGAGAGTCAAATCCTCGTCAGGCTCCTTCCATTATTGGTAGTTGTATATGCTCTGGCCTCTCCCTGTAATTCCCTCATCCCTTTCTTTCCTGTGAACCCCTTTACTTTTCACATCAACTCAACTATAATTTTTCCAAAGAAGATGGGTGTTGCTGGAATCTCAGAAAAGCATTGCTATGTCCTTTGCTGTGGTCCCATAGCATCCTCATACACACAGCCATTTCATTCCCAACTGAGTGGATTTGTTCAAATGTTTGTCTTCCTCTCTATATTGAAAATGTCCAGGATATATATTGTATCCTCATGCCCAGGTCAATTTTTGAAAAATACCAGATATTCAGTGAGTAATTCTGTGTGAGAAATTTTATCGACCCACCTTCTCTAACTTCTAAGAGCTTATTGTATGGATGCAGGAACATGGACTTGGGGAACATTTTCTGTTTTTTTTACCTAAATCTCTCCTGCACTGATTAAAGATCATTTATGCTTTGGAATTGTAACCCAATTGTAACATCTTTAGCCTTTTACAAATCAAAGAGTAAATGTTTCTACAAATACAACTTTGTCATCATTTTCATTTTTTTTTTAAAAGTTTGAAGAATGCATTTATTAGATAAAGGCAGAGCCTGTATTTTGAAGACTCTGAGTAGATTTGTGTCTTGATATTGGTTATCCCTTCTTTTTTTTTCATATTTTATTTTTTTCTAAAGATTTTATTTATTTATTTGAGAGAGAGAATGAGATAGAGCATGAGAGGGGGGAGGGTCAGAGGGAGAAGCAGACTCCCTGCTGAGCAGGGAGCCCGATGCAGGACTCGATCCCGGGGCTCCAGGATCATGACCTGAGCCGAAGGCAGTCGCTTAACCAACTGAGCCACCCAGGCGCCCCGGTTATCCCTTCTTATTTCTTGATTGTTCTGAGGTAAATTCAGTTCATGTTTGACCATTCTGGGTTTTTGTTTTTTTTTTTTTTTAAGATTTTATTTATTTATTTGTCAGAGAGAGAGCACAAGCAGGGAGAGAGGCAGGGAGAGGGAGAAGCAGGCTCCCTGCTGAGCAAGGAGCCGGACACGGGACTCGATCTCAGGACCCTGGGATCATGACCCGAGCCGAAGGCAGACGCTTAACCGACTGAGCCACCAAGGCATCCCTGTCATCATTTTCATTTTAAGAATGGGCCCAGTTGTGCACATTTTTATGAAAAGATGGTTCTCCAAACTGAATTGATAGTCATCTATTAAGACTCTGAATCATATCATGAGAAGTAGTTTTTTTTTTTAATTATTTATTCTAGCTGGGGGAGAGGGGCGGGGAGGTGCAGTGCAGAGGGAGAGGGAAAGAGAGAATCTCTAGCAGACTCCTGCTGAGCAAGGAGCCTGATATGGGACTCGATCCCCTGAGATCGTGACCTGAGCCGAAATCAAGAGTTAGACGCTTAACCGACTGAGCCACCTAGGGACCCTGAAAAGTAGGTCTAAAATAAAACCTGCCCTCCTTAAAACTAACTAGTGTAAGAATTTGAGGGGGTTAATATAAATTCTAGAAGCTTGGGGCACCCTTTAAATTCTAACCTATTAGTGTTCTTGGTGCTAAACCAAGTTTTACGTGGTAAGTGTTCAAGAGAGCTGTCAATAAGAACTATTTTATCTTCCTTCTTCCTTTCTTCTTCTTTTATTATTATGTTAATCACCATACATCACATCATTAGTTTTTGATGTAGTGTTCCATGATTCATTGTTTGCGTATAACACCCAGTGCTCCATGCAGTACATGCCCTCTTTAATACCCATCACCAAGCTAACCCATCCCCCCACCCCCCTCCCCTCTAGAACCCTCAGTTTGTTTCTCAGAGTCCATAGTCTCTCATGGTTCATCTCCCCCTCCGATTTCCTCCCCTTCATTCTTCCCTTCCTGCTATCTTCTTCTTCTTCTTTTTTTTTTTTAACGTATAATGTATTATTTGTTTCAGAGGTACAGATCTGTGATTCAACAGTCTTGCACAATTCACAGCACTCACCATAGCACATACCCTCCCCAGTGTCTATCACCCAGCCACCCCATCCCTCCCACCCCCCACCTTCTTCCTTTCTTCTTAACACTAACTTAAGGAAATACATAAGAGATAAAAAAGGGAGGGGGAGAGTGAGGAACAGTGGGAAATTACTCTCGCAGACTGAGCACCTGGGATAATTCAGTGTCTCAGCCAGGGTTATGCAGATTTCAGCAGTATATGGACTTGGAAGATAAAGATTTTACAGGAGAAATACCCAGATTCTCGAAGAGTAGAACTGAACTCTTGTTTTCTATCCTAGTATAGGTGGCATATGTTGCCCGATCAGAATCTGGGAATCTAAAATGACTAAGACCAGTTACAATACTAAATACCACAGTGGCATGAAAACCACATTGACAGGTTTATGAGAGCTTTTAAAGGACAGCTGTGCCTCCCTGCCGCCTTTCCATGGAATGCAAATCAATAGAAAATGACATTTCAGCATTGCACTCTGGTGAATATTAAATATCAAATGCTTCGCAATGCCGGCAGTAAGTGGGCCACATTGATTTTTTTACCCCTGACTCCACTGGCATCCTGCTAATGAAGCCTGCCTCTGTGGGCTTTTACTGTATATGCTAATAGGCACCATGGGAAGAATGCATCATATCAGAACCCCTAACCCCGTGAGAGCAGTTTGTGGATAAAGAACATTTGCTCTCAGAACCACAGCCCCTATTAAAACATCTAATTTAGGAAAGTATCAAGCCTGCCACAAATTGATATCTAAGGGAGTTTGCATCTTCAGAGCTCTGCATTATGTCAGATCTCTGTCCATTATAGAGAGCTAAATTACTTCAGTAAGAGATACCGAGGGGATCGGGTTCAACAAGGTTGCAAGCTATTGTGTAGCATCCTGATTCTCCAAACTTGGCTGCACATTGGAATCACCTGGGGAGTTTATAAAAACGATAGCTGACTGGACCCAACCCTCAGTGATTCCCATTTAATGGTGTGGGCTGCGGTCTTAGCATCCAGATTTTTAACTGCTTTCTGAGTGATTCTAATGGGCAGTCAAGGTTGAACACTTCTGATGTCAAGAGTACATGCTGTAGTTCAGATTTCGAGAAGGCGTTCTTCCACTAAGTTGTCACTGATGATGATTATATTTGTTTTTGCCCTGGTTCGCTCCCACTCGCATTCATGTGCTTGATAAGCTTACCCAGCTTCTAGTAGTGATTGTGTATGTGTGTGTGTGGGGGCCGCACACTACCAGAATTGGGCAAGGAGCTGGTCACTTACAGTATTTGGTTTTCTTCATACTTAACTCGCTGATGTTTTTCTGGATACCTAAAATGAGCATAGTATTTTTCAGAAAATGTTGGCAACAGATGGTCATCTCTTTAGACTCTTTATTGTTATAAAACTAAAATTGTCAGCTCGAACAGTGAGTAGGCTCATTATTTAAAATAAATGGTTTGGGGGCGCCTGGGTGGCTCAGTTGGTTAAGTGACTGCCTTTGGCTCAGGTCATGATCCTGGAGTCCCTGGATCAAGTCCCGCATCGGGCTCCCTGCTCGGCAGGGAGTCTGCTTCTCCCTCTGACCCTAACCCCTCTCATGTGCTCTCTCTCATTCTCTCTCTTTCAAATAAATAAAAATCTTTAAAAAAAATAAATAAAAATAAAAATAAAATAAAATAAAATAAATGGTTTGGGATAGCATGAAGTGTTGGTCTACTTCCTGCAGTTCACAATGTGGGTGCTCAGCAGACCACAGAGGAAGATGACCTTGAAGGGTAGAAAGATGCTTTCTACCTATTTCCAGTACTGTCTGGCCTGGTTTTCCCAGAATCAAAATATATGCTGACCCAAATGAAGGCCTAAGAAAGTCACAACCGAGTCAGATGATTCTTCCACCACCAAATAGGTTGGGATGGGGTGTGGGTGGGGAAGGAATGCAGCATCTAGGAACACTCCTTGTACTACACAGACGCCACGCTGCCTGGGTCATTGTGAGTCGTGGGTGGAGGATGGGAGTGGATGGATAGGGTCCTTCAAGGATGCTCCTTAGGCCTTCTTGAGCATATACCAGATCCTTCTTGATGCTCCTAATGTGCTCCTTCTGTCTCCTTTCCCATCTTCTCTCATTTACCAATTGGCTTTCTCTGCTTTTACTTGCTCCCATTTCCCAGGCTATCCTCTTTGGTTAAGGAAGTCAACTTGACCCCTTAAGACTTGGAAATGTAGCACTTTGCTTTTAGTGGATGTAGACAGCATCTGATCTGCCCAGTTACTCCTTGTTCTGCCCAGAAGGGTAGTGGTGAGAGTTTGTTTTGGTCCCAAGAATGGGGTTTGGAAGAGTGAAAGGCTTTCAGTCTTTCTTTTTCCTTAAAATGTGTCTGAAATTATTCATGTCTCAGCTTGTAGGAGACAATTTCCTTTCCAGTATTCCCAACTGGGCCACAAAAGAAATTCGTCTTCCTTATGTACTTTGACCTGATTTCTAACTGAATAGTATCTTCTTATATTAAGAGAATTACTCCCCTTTCCCTGACCTGGTGATGTTATAAACTTTCTTGGATTAACTACTAATAAAGGGCATCATGCCCAGATTGCCTCATTCTGCTCCCTAAATCCAGTGTGTCTAAGAGAGGCAGAGGAACCTCAATTCACCCCACTACACTACATTATCAACATAGGCCAGTATTTCTTAGCACTGATGTTTACTTAAAGGTGGAGAGTTCAGGCAGAAAAAGAGAATGATAAAGTACAACTGTCTACTACTCAAAGCAAATATTATCTACCCAGTGAATATAAGTGCATAAGGGCAAAGACTCACCTGCATTTTTAACAAGAACAGTAGGTTTCACAACTACCTCCCTACCTATGCATTTGTAGCTAATAATGATGACAAGTCTCTCGGTACACTTGTGTAGGAAATAAGAAGCCAATAATTACTCTCAGCACACAGACATAGTAATGCAGTTATCACTTAGCATAGGGTCTTGTGTCAAATAGCCATTCAAGAAATACTTGTTGAATGTATGAAAATCAGAATATTTTGCTGGAGTAATTATGACGTCAGTTTTTTTCACAGTCCTGAAAGTACTACATCCAATGAGTGGAGTCAGCTACTGAGTATATTGACAAGTTAAGGACATTTGTGACCCACCTTCATTTAGTTAAACCACAGAATGAATTGCTTGGAATCTCACATGTGTATAGAATGTGAAACGTGGAGAAAATGCTGTATGGATCCAAACTGTTCAAAGTGAAAGACATGAATAATCTTGCCAAAATGGAAGAATTATGGGGAAAACTCACTCACTTAAAAGAAGGCAGTTGTCATTTTCTTAGCTATATTATACACAATATATACTAAAGCCTTCTGTATGGAAAAGAAATGGATATAAGACTGTTAGTGATCTTCTGGGGTTAGTAGATAATGGAAAAAATAGAAAAGAGTAGAGCACATACCAGGTCATCCATATTATGACCAAGAAACCTAAATTTGCAATTCAGTCTTAAGGGAAAGATAGGTTTGACTGAGCTTGCCCCTTCTCAAAATGACTCAGGGAACAAGTAGTTCTGTATCAAACATCTGTTGCTACAACCCCTGCTTTATATGTTATTTGCAACACATAGTCAGATACTTTTTTTTTTTTTTTTTAAGAAGTGTTTAAAATTTACCTCTGTCGAGACTAAGGAAATTGCCAAAAGGAAATCAGTCTGATTTGTGATTGCTGCAACTCACCATATCAACATAAATCATACCCCTAGCACATAGATAATTTAGGCTAAAATATTAGTAAAAACTATTAAGGATGCTTTTTTAGGAAGTGCAAGATCAAGGCGCTGGCAGATTCCATGTCTGGTGAGGGCCGCTTCTAGTTGGTAGATGGCTGTCTTCTGCCTCTAACCTTATGTGTCAGAAGGGGCAAAGGAGTTCTGTGGAGTCTCTTTTATGAGGCCACTAATCCCATTCATGAGGGTTCCACCCTCATGACCTAATCATCTCCCAAAGGCCCCACCTCCTAATACCCTCACATTGGGCTTTAGGGTTTAACATAGGAATTTTGTGTGGACACAAACATTTAATCTAGGTTATTGACCATTAAGAATCGCTGGTTTCTCAACTCACATTCTACTCTAGGAGTCAATTCCAATAAATAAATGGCATTGGATTTCAAAGTTGGCTTCGGTCATATTTGTTGAGCCTCAGTTGAGGAGTTAGTTCATACAAAAAATAATTTTCAGAAAATAAACCTTAAATTACCTTCTTCACTCAGTTACATCACGAGAATTAAATCTTCTCTAGGAACCATGAATCTAGAGAAGGTGGTTCCTGACTTATTAATTTTGGGGTGTTGGAGGGAGTAAGCTGCAGGGAACATAGGAAGAAAGGAGTATTTTGGGGACCTTGTCATGCCCAGGGCAATATTACCTAGGGGCATTATGAATGTGTCAAATATAAATGGTCAGATGAAGCACGCATAGAGAAAAGTCATTGTCAAAGCCAGGAAATTTGGGAGCATATATCTCAAGAGAAACAGTAAGACAAAGAAATGATAAAATGAAAAAAAAAAAAGAGTTTGTTAAACAAGAGAGGTTAAAAAAAGAAAAAAAATAGAGATAGGAGAGAGGTAGGATCAGATAAGAAAATAGTTTGTTCATTTGTTCCTTGAACTACTGCCCTGTGTCAAGCTCTGTATTAGATATTCAGTGAAGTTAGTGCGCTCAAAGTTATGGTCTCTGTCCACAAATCTTTGGGTGAGTCTTTTATTTGGAATCCTGCTTAGGTCATCTCTTAATTGCCAGCTTCAGCAATGTATTAGTGTCACAAGGCCTGTTTCTTTCAAGACACAAAATGCCTATAGGTCACTGGATCAGCATTTTTTAAAGATGACTTGACAACTGTAGTTGTATTAGTGACATTGTTTCTGAAGTCATTAGACTTCTCTTCTGTTGTACTTGTAGATGTTTATTTTTTATACCCCTTGAGGACTCATCAGGTAAGGAATTAGAAGAAAATAATTTTTCTCTAGTACAGTACAGCATCTAGTGGGAGTTCTGCTCACACAGCTCTGAGATAGCCTCACAAAAAGAATCTCCTTAGTTGGAAAAAAAAATGTTATACCAGTAAGAAAAAAGATACATACATTCAAGATTAGAGTGTTCAGATCTTTCTGGAAAGTTTGATCCTCTTGAGGTCCCACTGTTGCTGACTGTAATAATTCTAGGAAGTTGGAAGGCTAGTCAGAGACATGCAGTAAAAAACAAATACTGCACTTTAAAGTCTTGCCCTTTCTTCCATTCTTTTAATTTTTTTTTTCTTCTCCAAGCAAATCAGAATGGTTCTCTGTTTAGAAATAAATTAGCATGTTGAAGAGTAGTTCTTGGAAAAATTCAGTAAATCCAGAGAATTGGTGGTGTTATCTGGGCAGTTGGCCAGTCACCCTTATGTTACCTAGACTTACACTGCATGCAGTAATAACACCAGATGGTCCATTTTCCCATCTGTCTAGAGCCACTCAAATTCTTTCCAAAGAGAAACATTTGGGGATTCCCAAGCTTGATATGCCAAAAGACAAAATGTGAAATGCAAGTGGAAAATGGGAAGAATGAAAAGTTCCTGTAAGGGTCCATTTTTTTAAGTCATCAGAAATTAATGAGAGTTTGTATTGTGATTAAATTGCTTGTATGCATTTGGGTTACCAGTGAATATTGACCCATCCTCATTCTATTCACTCTGTGCTCCTCCACTGAATAGTGAGTGTTGATACCTAGCTTACCACAGCTTCAGTCAGCAGCATGCACTGAGGATGCTCAAACTGTAGGCTCAGTCACATCTAGCTTCTGGTCTTGATGAGCTCTTGACCAAGGCTGGTGACGTATTACCTCTTTAATCCTTGTAACCGATGGGCCCAGTGTGCCCCAAACTGCAGGCCGCCTACTTTTGAGTTTCCCAGGCACAGGGTAGCTTCTGTTCTGGTTTTTTATTTTGTATGCTAGATTTTTTTTTTTTTTAATAAGATTAGTTTGCCTTTTTTCGGTTAAGCCCTAATGGACCTTGAGTCTAATCTTTCACAGCTCTTCAGCTCTCTGCCCGTCTTTACAGCCTGCTTACCTCAGTCATTAGGGAAGGGATGATGAGGCCATTCTAGACTCCTCTGGTTCTTTTGCAGTGTCCCATGAGTGATAGTTTATAAGCAGCAGACTTCTGATGGGCAAATCTGAAGAAGCACTGATGTAGAAGTTCCTCCTCGGATTGCCACATGAAGGGACAGCCCCTTTATAGTCCCACCTTCTGTTTATAAAGCACACAGGGCAGTATACAGGATTGAAGATTTTCCTCATTGTGCACACTATGCTTCATTTCACTGTTTAAGGATGCATTCTTGACTTTTACCCCCAGACTTCTACACTATTCTCCTGATTCCCCAATTTTGGCTCATTTCTTCTGGAACAGCACTTCAGGAGTTAAAACTGCTAGTCGTGACACCATGTTTGGCATGCAGCAAGCCCTATTTCCTCCTCTTATCCTCAAGGGTAGCCTCCTTCATAGGATCCCTGGTCAGAAACCTGTGAGCACAGACACGATTGTACTGGTTGAAAAAAATGAACACTGAATGGGGCAAGCTAAATGCAAAAAATTGTAAAAAGTTAATGGTTGGACTAAACTACCATTAATTTTCCCGAAGTATTCTAGAGTCTATGATTCTAAGTATAAAACTGTATTCTTGGGGTGCCTGTATGACTCAGTTGGTTAAGCATCTGGCTCTTGATTTCGGCTCAGGTCATGATCTCAGAGTCCTGGGATTGAGTCCTGTGTCTGACTCTGCACTCAGCAGGGAGTTGGCTTGAGGATTTGCTCTCTTCTTCTCCCTCTGCCCCTCCCCCACTCAAATAAATAAATCTTTTTTTTTTTTTAAGATTTTTATTTAACAGAGATAGAGAGCACAAGTAGGCAGAGCGGCAGGCAGAGGGAGAGGGAGAAGCAGGCTCTCTGCCAAGCAGGTAGCCCGATGTGGGGCTCAATCCCAGGACCCTGGGATCATGACCTGAGCCGAAGGCAGCCACTTAACCAACTGAGCCACCCAGGCACCCTACAAATAAATAAATCTTAAAAAAAAAAAAAAAACTGTAGTAAAAGGAATGGATGAAGATGGGCTCCATGCTGGGTGTGGAGCCTGCTTTTAAAAAAAAAGGAATGGATGAAGGTGGTTTCTGGTAAAAAATTGGAAATTGCACCTAAATTTGGGATGATTAATTCAAAGGTTGTTAGGTTTAAAAAGAGACCTCATTCAAAGGGATTAACAAAAACAGAATTTTCAGGGTATAGAAGACAGAGAGATGAAGACACATAGGTTATTGAAATTGAATTGTAGGTGGAAATGTTAAAGATTAGTTACAAATGTGTATCCAACCCTGTAGTACTCCTAGATTTCTGTGAATAACAACACAAAATACCTAAAATGGCAAATGGAAAGTAATTTAAATTTCAGGACTCACTAAGCTGTGGTTTAGAGAAAGCCAGTGTCAAGACTTGGATAAGAGGCTTGGCGTGAAATCTAGCATTGCCACAGAAAATATGGCCAGGTTTGGCAAGTGGCTGTTCTCATGTGGATGGAAAGAAATTAAATGTAAAGATGATCTGAGGGCTTCAGAATTTAGAATGTCTGGTTGTAGGTGATCCCTTGAAGACAGAGGGTAGGGAATGTATAGTTAGGAGATAATGAATCTGTTCTCTTTGTTTGAAAATTTTCCTACTAAATACATGTACTGTGGGGCGCCTGGGTGTCTCAGTTGGTTGAGCATCTGACTCTTAGTTTCGGCTCAGGTCATGATCTCAGGGCTGTGAGATCAAGCCCTGCGTCGACTTCTGGCTCAGTGGGGAGTCTTGAGATCCTCTCCCTCTCTCTCTCTCCCCCTCTCCTCGCTCATAGTCTCTCTCTGAAATAAATAAATAAAATCTTAAAGAATATACATGTACTGTATCCTCTCTGTGGCAGTTATTACTGAATATTTTAAAGCCATTCTACTAATGGTAGCTCTCTTTGTATAGCTTAAATTATTTCCTTATAAGAACCTTTGGATAAATGAGATGTTAGACTCCCAGGAGGAGAGAAAAGCCTCCCACAAATGGTCAAATTGAACATAATAAGGGGACAGTTTTCATAGGCTTGGACAGGTCTAGTGAATCAACAATCATAAAGTCCCTAAATTCTAATCTCAGTTGAGAGACATTACCACTTGGGCCTGAGGTGGCACAGAGAAGAAATGATATTAGGAGAGTCTGGTAAGACCTGGCCATGCAGAGGTGGCTGGAAATGATCTGTGGCCTTAGAGGGATGCAGCTGCTGCCAAAACCCTGATGAGGTTAAGGAAGGATCTGGGGATGGAAAGGAAAATAAATATTCCATCTTCCCTTCCTTTGGTCTCAGGCTGGTTCCCCCCACTGGTCAAAATCAATACAGGACAATGGAGCTCTCAAGACACAGTCCATAGAGGTCAGCCTCCCAGGGCACAGAGCAGGTCCAAAAGGAGAAGGATTAGAATCCATGCATTTTTTTTTTTTTTAACCAATCTTGACTTACCTCATACTATTCACACTAGTACTTTCAGATTTCAATAAATATTTGTTAATTGGTTAAAATCCATCTCTCTTGCTCTATTCCCATTGCTATTTCTCTATTTCAGGCTCTTACTACTTCTTCATTGGGACAGTCATCTAACTTACCTCATTAACTGCCTCTGGCCCAGTTCTAATCATGCCTCTCCCTTGCTGTGAGTGTGTCCTCATTGCCTACTCTCTAATGGCCCAAATCATGTAGACTTTCTATAAACTGTATGTTATGTCTTTGTATCTAGAGACCATGTGTCTAGAGATAATATTTATTGAATAGAACTAATTTATGCATATTGTAATCCTTTAGTGAGAGAGCCATGTTTTCTGCAAGAAGGAGATTTCTCTTAAACAATGTCCAATAGGTTTCCAGTGGTGTAAAATCATTTGGATCACTTCTCCTCCAAGCTTGGTTCAGTGGGAATTATATTCTGTTAGAACCACTCATTCATTCACCCATTTGTTCATTCATTAAAGATTCATCCGATACTGTTTGTCAGATATTGCTAGGTACTATGGGTATAAATTGCATATTAATGAGCTGAGTGAATCAACAGCTGCAGCACAGGGTACTACTGGGTGCTAAGGAAGGCTTATGCTCATGGTAAACACGAGTGCATGAAAACAGCTGCTCCACTTGAGGAGAAAGCATAGAGATGTAGATGTCCAAGCTCATATTTAAAAAATAAGTACACTGAAAATCAACTGCAGGGGAAAAACTGGGATAATGTATAGGATTCGGGATGAAGGAGCATGCCACAGAGGAATCACCGGTAGTTCAGTATGGATACAGAGAGCAAAGGCCATATATGACAAGCCCACAGCTAATATAATACTCAATGGTGAAAGCCTGAAAGTTTTTCCTCTAAGATTGTGAACAAAACAGGGAGATTTATTCTCACTACTTTTATTTGGCATTATACTGGAAGTCTTAGAACAATTAGATAAGAAAAAGAAAACCTATCCAAATCAGAAATGAAGAAGTAAAATTGTCTTTTTGCAGATGATATATATAGGAACTCTAAAGACTCCACCAAAAATCTGTTAGAACTAATGAATGAATTCAGTAATGTTGTATGCTGCAAAATCTATATACAAAAATTAGTTGTGTTTTATACACTAACAGTGCTCTATTAGAGAAATGAAGAAGAACAATCCCATGTACAATAGCATGAACAAATGGGAATCAACATGATATATCACATTAATAAAAAAAGGATAAGAACCATATGATCATTTCAGTAGATGCAGAAAAAGCATTTGCAAAGTAAAACAATCGTTCATGATAAAAACCCTCAACAAAGTAGGTTTAGAGGGAACATACCTCAATATAATAAAGGCCATGTATGAAAAACCCACAGCTAATATCAACCTCAGTGGAGAAAAACTGAGAGCTTTTCCTCTAAGGTCAGGAACAAGACAGGGATGTCCATGCTCACCACTGTTATTCATAGCCACAGCAATCTGACAACAGAAAGGAAAGGCATCCAGATTGGCAAGGAAGAAGTCAAATTTTCAGGAAGAAGTCAAACTTTCACTATTTGTAGATGATATGATACTGTATATAGAAACCCCCCCAAAACTCCACCAAAAAGCTGCTAGGACTGATAAATACAGTAAAGTCACAGGATACAAAATCAATATACAGAAATCTATTGCATTTCTATACACCAATAATGAAGCAGCAGAAAGAGAAATTTAACGAATCAATCCCATTTACAATTGCACCCAAAACAATAAGATACCTAGAAATAAACCTAACCAAAGAGGTGAAAGACCTATACTCTGAATACTATAAAACACTGATGAAAGAAATTGAAGATGACACAAAGAAATGAAAAGACATTCCGTGTTCATGGATTAGAAGAGTAAATATTGTTAAAATGTCTAACCTACCCAAAGCAATCTACACATTTAATGCAGCCCCTATCAAAATACCAACAGCAGTTTTCCCAGAGCTAGAACAATCAATCCTAAAATGTGTATGGAACCACAAAAGATCCCAAATAGCCAAAGCAATTTTGAAAAGCAAAGCAAAGCTGGAGGCATCACAATTACAGACTTCAAGTTATATTACAAAGCTGTAGTAATCAAAACGGTATGGTACTGGCACAAAAGTAGACACATAGATCAATAGAACAAAATAGAAAACCCAGAAATAAACCCACACACAACTATACGGTCAACTAATCTTCGACAAAGCAGGAAAGAATATCCAATGGGGAAAAAGGCAGTCTCAACAAATGATGTTGGGAAAACCAGTCAGCTACATACAAAAGAATGAAACTGAACCACTTTCTTATACCATACACAAAAATAAATTCAAAATGTATTAAAGATCTAAATGTGCAACATGAAACCATAAAAATCCTAGAAAAGAACATTGGCAGTAACTTATTTCTAGATATGTCTCCTGAGGCAAGGGAAACAAAAACAAAAATAAACTATTGGGACTACATCAAAATAAAAAGCTTCTGCACAGCAAAGGAAACAGTCAACAAAACTAAAAGGCAACCTACAGAATAGGAGATTTTTGCAAATGATATATTGGATGAAGGGTTAGTATCCAGAATATATAAAGAACTTACAAAACTCAACACCCAAAAAGCAAATAATCCAATTAAAAAATGAGCAGAAGACATGAATAGACATTTTCCCCAAACTGACATACAGATGGCCAATAGACAACATGAAAAGATGCTCAATTTCATATATCATCAAGGAAATGCAAATCGAAACCATAATGAGATATCACCTCACACTGGTCAGAATGGCTAAAATCAACAACACAAGAAACAAAGTGTTGGCAAAGGTGTGGGGAAAGGGGACCCCTCTTGTACTGTTGGTAGTAATGCAAACTGGTGTAGCCACTGTGCAAAACAGTATGGAGGGTCCTCAAAAAAGTAAAAATACAACTGTCCTATGATCCAGCCTTTAGACTACTTGGTATACACCCAAAGAATTAAAAAATGCTACTTCTAAGGGATACATGCACCCTGATGTTTGTAACAGTATTATCTACTAGCCGAATTATGGAAACAGCCCAAGTGTCCATTGACTGATGATAAAGATGTGGTATAAATATACAGTGGAGTATTACTCAACCATAAAATGGAAAGAAATCTTGCCATTTGCAATGACATGGATGGAGCTAGAGAGTATTATGCTAAGCAGAATAAATCAGTCAGGGAAAGACAAATACCATATGATTTCACTCATATGTGGAATTTAAGAAACAAAATAAATGAGCAAAAGGAAAAAGAGAAGCAAACCAAGAAACAGACTCTTAACTATAGAGAACAAACTGATGGTTACCAGAAGGGAGGTAGGTGGGGGGATGGGTTAAATAGGTGATGAGGATTAAGAAAAAAAAAAAAAAAAAAATATATATATATATATATATATATAAATATATAGGAATAAATTTAACCATTGAAAGATCTGCATACTGAAAACTATAGAACATTGATGAAAAAAACTGAAGACACAAATAAATGGAAAGATATTTCATGCTGATGAATTAGAAAAATTAATATTGTTAAAATTTCCATACTGCCCAAAGCCATGTACGTATTCAATACAATCTCTATCATCATTCCAATGGAATTTTTCACAGAAATAGAAAAAAATCCTAAAATTCTTATGGAACTGCAAGAGAGCCTGAATAGCCAAAGCAATCTTGAGAAAGAATGAAGCTGGATGCCTCACACTTCCTGATTTCAAACTATATTACAAAGCTACAGTAATTAAAACAGTATGGTTTTGGTATAAAAATAGACACGTAGATCAATGGACCCGAATAGAGAGTGCAGAAATAAATCCCCATATATGGTCAATTAATTTATAGCAAAGAGCCAAGAATATACATTGAGGAAATGAAAGTCTCTTCAATAAATAGTGTTGGGAAAACTGGATAGTTATATGTAGAAGAATGAAACAGTACCCCTATCTTACACCATACACAGAAATCAAGTCAAAATGAATTAAAAAGTTTAAGATCTGAAACTGTAAAATTCCTAGAAAGAAACATAGGGGTAAGCTCCGTGACATGGGTCTTGATTTTTTTTTTTTTTGTTTGACACCAAAAGCAAAGGCATCAGAAGCAAAAACAGACAAGTGGGACTACATCAAACTAAAAAGTTTCTGCTCCGCAAAGGAAACCATTAACAAAATCAAAATGCAGACTTACAGAATAAGAGAAAATGTTTGCAAGTCATATATCTGATAAAGGGTTAATATCCAAAACCTGTACTCATACAGCACAAAAATTAATCCAATCAAAAATGGACAGAGGAACTGAAAAACATTTTTCCATAGGAAACTTATAAATGGCCAACAGGTACATGAAAAGGTGCTCAACATCACCTTTGATAACTACCCTTTAACATCATTAATCATTAGGGAAATGCAGATCAAATCCACAATGAGATATTATCTCACCCTTGTTAGAATGGTTATCATCGAGGGCGCCTGGGTGGCTCAGTTGGTTAAGCAACTGCCTTCGGCTCAGGTCATGATCCTGGAGTCCCGGGATCGAGTCCCGCATTGGGCTCCCTGCTCAGGGGGGCGTCTGCTTCTCCCTCTGACCCTCCTCCCTCTCGTGCTCTCTGTCTCTCATTCTCTCTCTCAAATAACTAAATAAAATCTTATAAAAAAAAAAGGAAAAGAATGGTTATCATCGAAAAGACAAGAGTTAACAAGTATTGATGAGGATGTGGAGAAAAGGGAGCCCTTTGTGCACATTGGTGAGGATGTTTATTTGGATGCCACTATGGAAAACGGTATGGGAGTTTTTCAAAAACTTAAAAATACAACTACCATATGATCCAGCAGCCCCAGTTCTGAAGATAAATCCAAAGGAAATGAAATCCCTGTCTTGAAGAGGTATCTGCATTCCTGTGTTCATTGCAGCATTATTCACAATAGCCAAGATATGGAAACAACCTAAGTTTCTGCCAATGATAAATGAATAAAGAAGATGTGGTATATATATATATATATATATATATATATATATGTAGGGGAATATTATTCAGCCCTGTGAAAGAAGGAAATCCTGCCTTTGGCAACATGGATGGACCTTGAGGGCATTATGCTAAGTGAGATAAGTCAGACAGAGAAAGAAAAATATAATATAACTTATATGTGGAATTTAAAGGGGCCAAACTCATAAACACAGATACTAGAATGGTAGTTATGAGGGGCTGGGGGATGGGAGAAATGGGGAGCTATTGATCAAAGAGTACAAACTTCCAGTTAAAAGATGAATAAGTTCTGGGGATCTAATGTACAGCATGGTGATTAAAGTTAACAATACTGTATTATATACTGGAAGCTTGCTGAGAGAGAACATCTTAAATGTTCTCATCACAAAAAAAGATGGTAATTATGTGACAGGGTAGAGGTTTTAGCTAACACTGTAGTGGTAGTCTTTGCAATATAGAAGTGTATCAAATCAACACATTGTTCACCTTAAACTTATACAAAGTTATATGTCAACTATATCTCAACAAAGCTGAGAAAAAATTAATGTAAATAAAAAATTAAGTTCCTCAGTCGCACTAATTACACACATACACACAGAAATGCAGTTATATGGCAAGATGCTCAAATTTAAACACAATGAAAGAAATACAGAATTAAAATACAGAAGATGGATAAAAATAGTTGATGTTTGGTAAAATCCAGGTTTGATTAGGGATGTAGAGGCAAGAGAAGATTTTGAATTAAACAGATGTTAAGTGTCAGGGCTTTGTATTGAGAGGTTTCGTTGGTGAGAAGATGTAGAAAAACCATAATAGAATCTGTCAAAATGTCCATATAGAGGCAGGGGTAGATTACCCAAGTTACCCTTCTGACTGGTTTTAAAGCAGCTTTGGGCAAGTTTTGTATCAGTCACTTATCCAAGGCACACACACACACAGGCGCGTGCACATATACGTGTATATGCATTTAAGGCAGCTTTGAGTGGTTAAACAGTTAGGTCTGGAGCCATGTCCCCTGGGTGCAAACCCTGGCTGTATCTTTAACTGTGTGACCTTAGCCATACTGCCTAATTGTTCAAGGCCTCTGTTTCCCCACTTGTAAAATGGAGATAATGATATACATGGGATTTGGTGAAGAGTAAATTAGTTGATACATATAATACTTAAAGCTGGCCTGGCTCAAAGAAAACACTTAACCAACTATTATTATTATCATCATCATTAGTTTTATAATTAAAAGATTAAAATGCATAAAAATATTGTCATTGATTAGCTATGGATAATGGAGTTATATAATGGGGTTATAGTGTCATCCTTTAAATTCATTTTTACTCTTTTTTTTTTTTTTTTTTTTTTTTAATTTTATTTATTTGACAGAGAGAGTACAAGCAGAGGGAGAGAGAGGGAGAAGCAGGCTCCCCGCCGAGCAAGGAGCCCGATGTGGGACTCGATCCCAGAACCCTGGGATCATGACCTGGGCCGAAGGCAGACGCTTAACCGACTGAGCCACCCAGGCGTCCCAAATTCATTTTTACTCTTATAGCTTATCGAAGTTCCTTAATAATAATGTTGATATAATCATGAAATGTCAGTGTTATTTTTTTTTAAGCTACTAGCCATTCTGAGGAGTAACTCATTAAATGGTGAGCCCTTCTTGGACCCAAAGACAGTTTGGTCAATGAAACCCCTAAAGGATTCTGAATGATCATTTTTAAAGTATTTAATATTTGAATAAGTTCTATATTGTAGAATATGTAGAATAGCACAAAGAAAATGGCAAAAGTCACAAAATCCAAAGATAGACAGCACTACATTTTTGTTGTCATGTAATTGGAGGAAGCTCCTGAGGGCCATGCGTGCTTGGGTTAAGTGTGATGGTAACTACATGGGGGCAGTGCTGCCACCTTGGGACTCTTCCAGCAACATCTTCCAGCGGTCTCTGGTGCAAGACTTTACCAGCTACGCTGTGATAGTCTCTCCAGGCCAAAGAGGGAAATTCTTTCATGCTGCCCGTCTCTCAGACTTGTTTTCCAATCACCTTTTCCTAATTCTACTTTCCTTTTCTCCCTGCCCCTACTCCCTCCCTTCTTTCTTCCCTTTTCCCCCCAATCAAGGCTAAAGAAATAAGAATTAATTATTAAGTCATTGAACCTTCCGTTCTTGGCATTATTTAAATTTGGGAAGTTCCCGTAACACAGCATATACAGGTGTGTGTGTGAGAGAGAGAGAGAGGGAGAGAGAGAGAGAGAGAATTCATCTTGGGGAGTTTTAGGGAGAAACTACTGCTTTTGGTCAGAAAGACTGGGGAAAGAGTTCAAAAGATTGATGCTGCTCAAGTACAGATTTCTCAGTTCCGATACTTAGAAAAAAATCATCCTCCATTGTGGCGAATTAAAATCCTACCCTCAAAGTGTTGTAATACAGAATACTTTAAAAAATAAATAAAATACTTTTTAAAAATTGGGATAAGGGGTTAAGTTGTTATAGATAAGTTCAGAGAATGTACTATACATACAATATACTAGATTACATATATTTAATTAGTATGTACAATTTGTGAACTAATATGCTACACTTCTGTTGAAACTCTGGAGAGTGTCCTGCTCACTCTGAAGCCAGAGTCATGGCTTCTCTCTACCAACAATAAAATGTGTGTTATAAGAATTCACATTTACATAGAGGAAAAGGGAAAATGCATTAGCACTGCGCTGTTTCAAAAGGCAGAAAAGGCATTTGATCAGATGATTGATTCTTTTCTGTCATGAAAAGCTTTCTTGTAGAAAAAAAAAAAAAACTCACTATGTTTCTAACAGTAAAATGGCCGATTCTCATTTCCTGCCTAATGAATTATTTACATACTCCACCCAAGGCCATTTATACTCAATCTGCTGTTAGGCAGTGTTCCAGAAGACGGTGCCCTCATTTGTAAGAGAATCTCCTCTGAATTCAATATATTCTCTTCATTTAGTCTGTGGAAATGTTGGTGTGCTCAGCCTCAGACGTGAAGATCCATGTTGTGATACGTCTGTTCTACTAACATCACAGAGCAACGGGGCTAGTGAATTTTCCATTGATAAATGGAAATAGACAAAATAGATAAATCAGGACCAAGTAG
This sequence comes from Phoca vitulina, assembly GCF_004348235.1. Classification (NCBI taxonomy): domain Eukaryota; kingdom Metazoa; phylum Chordata; class Mammalia; order Carnivora; family Phocidae; genus Phoca; species Phoca vitulina. Next base: position 8,676,316 of record NW_022589738.1, on the reverse strand, counting down.
GAAAGAGCCTACTGTATCTGATGTGACTGATACATGTGCGTGACTGATACAAAACTTAGAGCTGTTACTCTAAGGCATGGCTCAGTCCCTTATCCAGAAAGATCTATCCTTGCTTGAGTCCTGTTGCCATTTCCTGCTCGTCCAGGTGCAAATACGTCTTACCTAGCGCATGTTCAGGGCAATTTGCAGGAGGTGGCAGCCTTTAAACAGAGGATGGTGCTTTAAATATCTTGGGAAACTTTCCCAGTGAGAAATTGGTTATTATTTTTAGGCTTCCTTCTTTCCAAAGGCATGTATTGACAATACGTAGCTCATTCATACATAGAGTAGCAAGTTTCCCCTCACAGAAAAGCCCTGTTCTTGCTCCACATGGCACGTAGGAAGAAGAATGTATCTCGAAGGCTCTGCAGACTCCTCCAGTACTCTGCTCTTTATTACAGAGATAGACTAGGAGCCTTACAATTAGAGTAGTGGCGGCTCCTGGTCCCCAGCCAGAGGGCCCAGCGCGACAAGGGTAAATAGAAATGAAATGGAGACTAGCTGACTTTCAGGTTGCTCAAGATGCATTGTTTCTTATTTCATGTCACTGGCAGAGTTAATTTCCCCATTAATACATCAGCTGGAGTAATCATTTGTGATGACTTTCTTAATTTTACAGCAACATGTCACATCCAGTTATCAATCTGATACTCGCTTTGAAATAAAATGCATCTTTATGTAGAGCATAGATGTGATGATGAAAGTAGCAGAGAAGTGGGCAACAGCATGCAGGCTTTGGTGGATTAACCTGTTGCAACAAGGAGTTCTAGGTGTGAGTCATTAAAATTTGTTACAAGTCATTCCTTTTCTTGAGTGGTAAAGTTGGCCATATTTTTTTTTTTTTAAAGATTTTTTATTTATTTATTTGAGACAGAGAGAATGAGAGAGAGAGCACATGAGAGGGGGGAGGGTCAGAGGGAGAAGCAGGCTCCCCGCCGAGCAGGGAGCCCGATGCGGGACTCGATCCAGGGACTCCAGGATCATGACCTGAGCCGAAGGCAGTCGCTTAACCAACTGAGCCACCCAGGCGCCCAAGTTGGCCATATTTTAATGTGGCTTGGAATGGCTGCAATCTCCTAAAAGAATTCATCTGCAAATTTAGCATTTTGTTGTTAAAAAAAAAAAAGACCTTTAAATTATTAATCCTGTGGCTTTATATCACTGAATATTTTCCGAATTTTATTTTATTTTTTTTAAAGATTTTATTTATTTGACAGAGAGAGAGATAGCGAGAGCAGGAATACAAGCAGGGGGAGTGGGAGAGGGAGAAGGCTTCCTGCCGAGTAGGGAGCCAGATGTGGGGCTCGATCCCAGGACCCTGGGATCATGACCTGAGCCGAAGGCAGACGCTTAACAACTGAGCCACCCAGGTGCCCCTCTTTTGCAAATATCTTTTCCCAGTCTGTGGCTTCTCTTCTAAAACTCTTGATATCGTCTTTGGCAGAGCAGAAGTTTTTGTTTTTTTCATTTTAATGAAGTCCAGCTTATCAATTTTTATTACTTTTTAATTTAGACCTCACTTATATTGCCATGCCTTCATTTCATTCTTCATAATTGATCCACTATGGGTAATTCCGATGTTACCTCCTGCTCTTGGGTGCAAGACTCAGACTAAAGTCTGAGATTCAAAGTCTAAAATCCAAATTTCTGATTCAAAGTGACCAGTCTGAATTGTGCTATTGTTATAGAAATAAACAATGGGATACCTTATAACCACAGAGAATGCAGGAGGACATAAGAAAATTCACAGCAACATTGTGCTGAACCATCAGGAGTGCGATAGTGTTCAGGCTGGTTTGAATCTTGGGTAATGAAGGTTTAGGAATTGTGAATGTTTCCGGGTTAACTCCCTGGTAAAATGTACTCCCAACACTGGTTTGTAGGAAGAAAGGGAGGTGGGCTGACTATAATGTAACTTTCAAGCTCCAAAACTGCAGGGAAAGTCCAAAGAGGTGGGATTTGGGGAAAAGCCAAAAAGTATTCCTTGTAAAAAGGGTCTTTCTATACCTAATAAGCAAAGAGTTTAAAATATAAGTCTGCCCATAGATTGATGAATTCTTACTGACGACTGGCAGAGCACATTCCTTTAAAGTTTCTCAAATTTTGTACCTTCAAACAGGCCAGATTTTATAGTTTCCTACTGCTAAAATAAACTAGTCTCTATTGACTTGCAGTAATCCGTCTTTTATAAGTTTTGGGGGCAGTGGAATGTTTATCTTTCCATTTCCTTACGATTCACTGTTGAGCACATGCAAGTAATATAAATATTAGTCTCTAAAGATCTATCACATATCATTTAGTTTTGGCAGCTGTTTATACAAAAGACTTTCAAAAGCTGATTAAGAAGTAGTTACATATTCTTATGAGGTATTTTTCTGGCTTTGAGCTGATAAAAACATATATCTGTAAAGTTTGAAAGGATTTTTCTTGTATATCATCTTTATATTCAGCAAGGATTGGCAGCACAAACACACATATATGCAATTTACCCAGCTAGCTAAAGTGAATGTCTTAGTATTTTTAAATGGGATGTCATTTTGAAAGTCTGGCTCACACTTGAGAAAGTAAAAATCTAAAATTCGCGGAAACAAAGTTGAAGCAAGCCCACTTGACATCTGGAAACTTCACACATATGAAGAAAGGAGACATGTTCTTTGCTCAAAGGAGCTTTGGGCTTCAGCACTTACTAGGTATAGGTAAATTGACCTTAGAGCAGGTGGAGGTCCAAGTATTGGAGATCTAAGAACGGAGTATTAGGAAAAAGTGAGGGAACATTTCTCTCTCTGTCTCTCTAAGATTTTACTTATTTATTTGAGAGAGCGCTCACGGGAGAGAGCACGAGCGGGTGGGAGGGGAAGAGGGAGAGGGAGAAGCAGGCTCCCCGCTGCGCAGGAAGCCTGATGCAGGGCTCCGATCCCAGGACCCCAGGATCATGACCTGAGCCAAAGGCAGACGCTTAACCAACTGAACCATCAGGTACCCCAGAACATTTTTCTTTATAGCACTCCTAAAATAGCACATTTTCTCTAAGCCAATAAAAAAAAATGTAAACTAAGATTGATTAAAGCCCACTTCCTGAGCTTTACTCTGTGTTAGGCAAATTTTCTACCTTAGTTCTAACCTTTAACACAACCAGGAAAAATAGGCATTATCATTACTCCCATTTTACAGAGAAACTGAGTCATAGACAGGTTGTCCAAAGTTTTATAACAAGTCATGGTAAAACTAGAACCTGAAATTATTTCTGGCTCCAAATCTTGAATTATTTCCGCTATACTGTCAGCTTAATATTTAATGATGTGATCAAAGAAAAGGTGCCTAGTTTCACTTGACAGATATTTAAAATTGCATTGAGAGTCACACATTGTGACCCACCTTTAGTATAGTTTTACATCAGCTGTATTTCCAGTGATTCTTCCTTTTCTGATATCTGTGCCTTTCAGTGTTGAAAATACTATGTGAAATTAAGTGCAGTTTAATCTTCTTTTTCACATAAATATTTAAAGTCTTAGATCCTACTTGATGTACCTTTCCCTGAGTCCTTTTCTTGCTCTCTTCTGAATACTCACAGTTAGAAATAAATGCCTCAAAATGCTAGAGCAGAGAAGAAATAAAATATTTGCAACTTCTCACTGCAGTCATTTTATCAACAGGCATAACATATATTTGATCTTTCTCTGTTCTACAGAAAGACAAGAAATGAGATAGAAAAGAACTCTGAAAGAAAAGAGCGTAGAAAAGGGAAGCAAAAGATATCCAGACTAAATATAATGGCTTCCCCTTTGGACCTCTGTGCTCACTCATGGATGAGAGAATTTTGGCAGTCCTGGTGACATGAGTTTACTATTATTTCCAAAATCTTTCAAATGTTATTTCTACCAAGGAGTAGAGATTTCTGGACTAGTGATTGTAAACAGACTTGATGACATGAGAATAGACTTGATTACTTGTGATAATGTATGTAAACATTCATGTTATCCAGTAAGGATCTAATTAACAAATATTCTTATTTCTTTCTCTCCTTTATTTTTAAAAATTTATTTTCTCTAGAAGCTCTGATCTTGTACAGAAAACACTGTCTGGGATGTTAGATAAATTTGTTCTCACAACCTGATTCTACCTCCCCATAGCTGTATGATATAGGGCAGGGTACTTGTCCAAGGCTCAGTTTCTTCATCTGAAAAATGAATTCACGGGCCTATATAGGACACCATATTTAGGGAAAACACATACTAAAATGTCTGTGGTGGGATTCAGTGGGACACCTGTCAATTGGAAAATAGATTTCCAAGACACTAATTTACATTAAACAGTTTATGTAGGTCTCCATGAGGTTGCAGGAAAGGTTCAGGATTTCATGAGAGACTCTGAACCAGCCAGGACTACCCAGCTAAGCCACTCTCAAATTCCTGACCCATAGACACTGTGAGATAATAAATATTTGTTGCTTTAAGTCACTTGATTTTGGGATAATTTGTCATACAGCAGTATATAGCTGACACAAATCTCTTAAAGGCTATACGTAATGTTTCTGAATATAATTGACTACAATTTGCGGATATGTTACAGTTACCAGTGAAACAACGAAAGGACAAGATAGTTAAATGATGGAGGTGTGAGGAATGGGATGATCATTTGAGAATATAGACAAGACCATTTTCAAAGATCTAGATTAAATCTCTTACTGTTGTTTATGTGTTGTATTTCAGTAGTCAAAGACAGCTAGGAACACACCAGTAGTCAAAGTCAGGTTTATTTAGTAGACTGCAGCTAGTGAGAAGATACCCACATGGAATCTCAGTAATGGGGATTTAAGAGGGGCTGTTTATAGGTTTGGGCTTGTGCTTCATATTCCCAAGGGAGATTATGGACTCTTGTCCTGGATTGGATCTTGTCAAGAAGAAGGAACAGTTGAGCCATTAGATTCTCAGCAATCTTCTTGTTCACCGGGAACAATAATAATGCTGGCCTGGGAACATCATTGATAAGAAAGCAAAAATCACTCAGAAAAAGGGGTCATTAGTCTTATTTTCAGCTGTAATGTGGCCTTGTGATAAATACTGTTCGCATGACCTTGTCCATGTCTCACTGGAAACTGCTTTACCAATAGTGCTGGTTTTCACTTTCTCAAGAATACATTGTGACATAACCATGAGAAGTTTTAAGAGCCAATATAGGTCACCTGGGTCAGGGCATGCTTTTACCTGACTTCTGATCAGTTGACCAATAATTGAAATAGTAAAGCAGGACAAGACCTTCAAAGTCGTTATTTTATGAATGGAGAGCCTGGAGCTTAGGGAAATGGTGATTAGCTCAGGATCACCAAGGTAGTTCATGCCAGAGGGAGGATTAGAACCTAGGTCTCTGACCGTGAGCCCAGGACCCCTTCACAAGAAACCAGGACCTTTACAGGAAACCATTCCACCCTTGTACCCACAGTGACTGGAGCATCAGGGCCAGGAGTGAAGTGTTTGCAAATGAATTGTTACTGCTCTGAAGTGGTGCTCTAATACCCATTTACACACTGTAAAAATGACAAACATACAGTTAAAGTGATCTCTTGACTTCTCTTCGGTCCCCTCTCTCATCCCTACCTCTGTAGAACTTTATTATGAGTCCATTCTATATGGGTATACATGTGCATTTGACTGTTCTACAAATGTAATAATGCAGCAGTACATAATTGTTCTGCAGTTTTCTTTCCCCCTAAGTAATGATACATCTAAGAGATTGTTCTCTATCAGTATGCATAAAGTCTGGAAACACAGAATTATTTTATTAATTTACGGAGTGAAGGTGTCCCTGATTATAGTCTATATGCTTTTCTACATCTCCAGACTTGATGTACACTCTATAGATTTACCTTTTTTTCTTATATTAAAAAGTAGCTAGCTAGCTAACCATTTAACTAAAATGCATGTATTTTCATTCAGAAATTATCTTGAGTAGTGAAGGTATTGAGTTACAAAATCATTGTGCTAGGTATTGTTTATGAGAATTTGTAGGCTATTTTTCCTATGGGTCATGAGAAATATGAGAAAAAAAATATGTAGTTTGAATACTGCTTGTCTTTGTTTGGGTTGCTATAACAAAATACCACAGACTGGGTAGCTTATAAACAACAAAAATTTATTTCTCACAGTTCCAAAGGCTGGGAAGTACAAGATCAAGGTGCCAGCATGGCTGGGTGAGGGCCCTCTTCCAGGCTGCAGACTCCTGGTTGTATCCTCACGTGGTGGAATGGGCCTGGGACCTTGGTGGGGTCTCTTTTGTAAGCACTAATCCCATTCACAAGGGCTCCACCCTCAACGGCCTAATTACCTCACAAAGGCCCCACTTCCTAATACCATCCTGTGGGACATTAGGATTTCAACATCGGACTCAACATTCAGACCACAGCACTGCTATATTACGTCTTTCTGCCTTGTATAAACTTATCTCTGCATTTCCAGTTCTTCATCTTCAAGGTGCAGTTCACAAAATCCTGCTGATTATAAAGAAATATGATGATAAAATATCAAGTAGCAGATTGAGAAAGATACATAAAACATGATATCCTAGTCTTAATTTCCAAAGGCTTAAATGTTCCGATATTGAAGACAGGACCTGTGAGGGCTTTTCCATTTGTCACTTGAGAGCTTGTGATATTATTGCTGTGCCGGGTTTGAGGGAAACAGTTTCTTAACCTGATCCATCCTACCATGGAATTGTTTCACAGCCCTCCAGGCCTATTTTATTTTATTTACATTCCTTTTCTGAACCTGGAAACAAGAGTAAAGCCTGCACAACCAAGTTATCTTTGGAATCTAGCTTTATGTCTTTATCTCATTTTTCTTGTTATTAATCCAAAATAGTTTGTCCTTCCATATGTCTCTATTTCTTTCAGGATGAGGGTTTCATAGAAAGAAATTCTGTATATGGTTTTGTGGAATTAGTTCCCTCATGGAATTCTAATACTTCTTTATTTGCGCCCATATTTGGCTCTACGTTATGCTTCATTATAAAGCAATTAAACTTTAAAATGGATAAAATACAGAAGTAGGTAGCGTAGTCTTACTTCATTTAATTCAGGGTGTTTTAATGGCACTTTAACATGGGCAATTCACAGTGACCACAATATGTGTTAAGTAAAAAAAATTGAAGTAGGAAGTTTTTGGTAAATAGAACAAATGAACTTCATAATCACAGCTACTTTTAATGTGTTCACTGGTCTATAAAACTGTAACATGGCAACTGTGATTGGAAACCTCTATTAAGAACAGTAAGTTAAGAGTATTAAATTAGTTTCTCTTGGTTACCAAGATTAAGATAAAAAGTCAAAAGTGCAAACTGCTCATATAGCTTTTTAATTAAACTGTCTATGATTATTTTGTGTCATAAAATGGCACGTGACAGGCTTTAATTTGCCCATGCCACTTTATGTAAAAGAAATTGCCATTGTATTTGCTTTCACTCTGTTCTCTCTAATCTCTGTTCTCTGTTCCACATTTTTAAAGGAGTGTGTTCTAGAGTAGCAGGCAGGTCACTGAATGTTCGGTTTTAAAGTAGTCTACCCTGAATGACCATCAGTGGCTCATAAACAGACCAGTAACTAACTGGTGGGCGCCAAGCAGTCTGACTGAGTTCACTCATTTCTCATAGAAGTAAAATGCATTGATTACACTGAAATCATGATCTGACATACTGTAGACTAAGATAGACTTAATCGCTGACTGAATTTTAGAGACACGTCAGAGCTTCGATCATGGTTTCTCAATCTCAGCACCATTGATATTTGGGGCCAGGTCACTTATTGTCGTAGGGGGCTGTCCAGAGCATTGTAGGTTGTCTCGCAGCCTCCCTGGCTTCTATCCACTAGAGTCACTGACTGCGCTCCTCCTCAGTTGTGACAACCTGTAAAGTTTTGAGATTTTTATCAAATGTCTTCGAGGGGACATAATCACCTCCTTTGAAATCCACTAGCCTATAGAATATCTGATCCCATACACTCATTTAGCAAAAGAGAAAACTGAAAGCCGGGTAGATACAAGTACTTGGCAGAGATCATTAAAAGAATTATGCAAATATTCTATTCTATTAATATTCTAACTGAATAATAATTTAACAGTATTACTTCCAATTCCAATTTCATAATATAGTTTATAAGGCTCATATAATAAGCATATTCACTTGATTTGGGGCTTACTATCTTAAGACTGTGAATTTGAAGTAAATATATCTCACAGTGTAGGTTTCGTAGGTCACGTTCTCCCAGATAAATCAAGGTTGCAGATGCAAGTATTTTATTAAGGATTTGCTTCCAGGAGAAACTATTAAGGGAGTGAAGGAGGCAGGATAGAAAAGGGGAAGAATCCAAGTAAGTGTATCATTTCAGGTGAGATCTCAGATTTAACTTAATCCTACAGGGAGCTCTGGAGCATAAAGTACACCTCATAAGTGTTTTGGCTTTGAGGCAAAGGAGCTGTTCTGTCGTTGGCTATGGACCATTCTGGGATTGGATGTGGGAATGTAAAATTCCTATTCCAATTCCAATTCTCTGTCCTGGGAAGGAAGCCATGGATTATCTGGGGATTTAGAGGGGCTGGAAGGAATTTAAAATTGCTAGATATTTCTGACTCTCTGTGTGAGCAAGCTGACTCTGATGCCCAGGGGTCATCCTCCGAGGGTTAAATGTGTGACACCTCAGCAGCAAAGCATGCAGAAGTCTGGCAAGGGATGCACAGAGTCGGTAAGAGCGATCTAAGGATATATGGGTGGGGCACTAGCAGAGTCTACTCCAGTGATGTTGTGGAAAAAACAGCAACTGCAGAGACAGAGAAATGTGCATTCAAGTTCTGGCCTTGCTACTTACTGGGTGACCTTGGGTAAATGATTTGAATTTATAGACCTACAGTTTCTTGGAAGTTTAAGGCAGTAACACCTAACCCATCTTGTGTGAGGTTGTGAGAATTACAATAAGTAATAAATGCAGAAGGGAGATCATATAACGAGGTTGTTACTGTGCTTTTTAATTCCTGACGAAGTATATCTTCCCATTTGTTTAAGTCTTTTAAAATTTCCCTCATTAAGGCTACAAAATTTCTTTGTAAAGGTCATATACATGTTGTGTTAAATGCATTCCAAGGTACTCAGCATTTTTAATTCTCTTGCAGGTCGTATGTCTTAATTTTACATTTCAGCTTTTTTTCCTAATAGGTAGAAATACAATTGATTTTGTTACAAAGAATTAATAACCAGAAAAGTCTTATTTCTCATATATTTTCCTTAGCTTATGTTGGATTATTCACATACACAATTGTATCATTTATGAGTGATGACAATTTTATTTCATCCCGTATAATTTCAATATATTTTGTTTATACTACCTGCCTTATTACGGAGGTGAGGATCTGTGATAGAGTGTTGAATTTGCCATGTACAGCATCATTATCTCAAATGAAAATCAGAATTTCACCACTGACTGATCATCTTTAGTAGGTTAAAGAACTCGCTTCTGTTACTAGGCTGCCAAGAGGATTTTTCCTTTTTTTAAAATTCTGAATGTATGTTCAATTTTATCAAGCGCTGTTTTTCATTAAATCAACTATATGAATTTTCTCTCTTACCAGAAAGCAGTAATTCGCATTAACTGACTTTCTAATAAGTTAAATTGCTCCAAGTATATTATTCTTTTTATATGTTGCAGATTAAGTAAATTTTTATCATGTCTAGGATTTTTGCATCCACGTTCATGAGTGAGATTGACCTATAAGTTGGCTCTTTTACTTTTCTCCTCACGTTTCTGTATCAGTGTGGGGGAGATTAGAATCATTTGTTCTTGGACATGTTCAAGCACTAGAAGCCATCTCTTGTTCATCATCCAGGCAGGGTTTCTTGCGATTCTTGAGGGTGGGTACGATGTGGGCAAGTTGACTTCTGGTTTTCCCTTACGTAGGGCTGCAAGATTTAGCAACTAAAAATGCAGGGCACCTAGTTAAATTTGAATTATTTTTATTCATCTTTATTAGTTTGCTAGGGCAGTCGTAACAAAGTACCACAGTCTGGGCTGCTTAAACAACAGAAATTTATTTTCTTACAATTCCAGAGGCTAGAAGTCTAAGATGAAGGTATCAGCAAGGGTTGGTTTCTTCTTAGGCCTCTCTCTTTGGTTTGTAAATGGCATTCCTTTCCCTGTGTCTTCAATCGTCTTCCCTCTGTGTATAGGTATCCTAATCGCTTCTTATTATTAGGACACCTGTTAAAGTGAATCAGGGCCCGCTCTAATGATTTCACTTTAACTTAATTGTCTCTTTAAAGACCCTTTCTGCAGGGGCACCTGGGGGGCTCAGATGGTTAAGCATCTGCCTTCAGCTCGGGTCATGATCCCGGGGTCCTGGGATTGAGGCCCATGTCGGGCTCCCTGCTCAGTGCAGAGCTTGCTTCTCCCTCTCCCTCTGCCATTCCCTCCGCTTGTGCTCTCTGGCTCTATCTCTCTGTCAAATAAATAAATAAAATCTTAAAAAAAAAAAAAGACCCTTTCTCCAAATACAGTTGTATTCTGAGGTACTGGGGTTAGGACTTCAACATAGAAATTCTGAGGAAACACCAAAATTAGATAGCTCTTTCTTTAGCTACATTCTCCTGATTATTTATCTCTAACAGTTTCTCATTTTATGGAATTTGCTTATAAAATTCTTTGCAGTTTCAATCTGTCTTCCATTTACATTAGAGCATAACTTACAGTGGTCACCTTTTACTTATTTCATTATTTTGTCCTTTGAAAATTAATTAATGAGAACATATGTGCAGTACTAACATTATGAGTTGGTATACTAAACATGTATTGGCATGGTTAATAATTTTGAGACCTGCTCTTCAAATTGCCTTTATAAAATCATGTAATACCATCTTTCATGACATCTTTCACTTTTCCATTCTTCAGGATTATGTTATATCTCTTAACTTTAAAAAAAAAAGTCATCCCCCAGGGGTGCCTGGGTGGCTCAGTCAGTTAAGCGTCTGCCTTCGGCTCAGGTCATGATCCCGGGGTCCTGGGATCGAGCCCCTCATCGGGCTCCCCGCTCAGTGGGGAGTCTGCTTCTCCCTCTCCCTTTGCCTCTCCCCTCTGCTCCTGCTTGCTCTCTCTCTCAAAAAATAAATACAATCTTTTGAAAAAAATGTCATCCCCTGACAAAAAAGATCATTGTTAACAAATGTTATTCTCTTCTTGTTCTCTTGCTGGAATAATATTCAGGAATATCCATGTTACTAAATCAAATTTTTCTTGTGATGAAATCCATTCCAAATTATAATCTTGACAAATTCCATAGTAATTAACCACTTCAAGTCAGATTTTCTTTTCCTGTTCATAAGTAATGTTGTTCATTTTAAGAACAGCCTTGACAAATAAAGGGGAACATTTTTCATCAATTCTTTCTCTAATGCATTCAACAAATTCCTTTAATCAATGGAGTACTTTAATAATACTGTTTGTTCTTTCAGTGCACATAATCCTCTTGCTAGAGGAATATTGAAAACTATGAGCAAGAAATAAGCAGACTTTGCTGAGGGGCTTATTTAAAAAAAAGTCAACAAGAGTTTTGGGGGGGCCTTTTCTTCAAAATTAAAATATATCAGTGCTTCAAATAAACTGAAGATTCTTTCAACTGCGTTTGTTAAAGAGAGCCAATGGATTTTTGAATGAGAATAGGGGACTTCTGAATGCTAGCAAAATCCCCCAAATTCTTGGTAATTTAATAACTTTTTCAAAGAATATAAATGTTGAAATAATAATTCTATAACTATTCCTTCAATTTCTTTTTAAAAGAATTTATTTATTTATTATTAATTAATTAATTAATTTATTTATTTAAAGAGCTCGAGCAGGGGAAAGGGCAGAGGGACAAAGAGAAAGAATCTCAAGCAGACTCCATGCTCAGTGCAGGACCCACATGGGGCTTGATCCCATGACCCCGAGATCATGACCTCAGCCAAAATCAAGACTCGGTTGCTTAACCAACTGAGCCACCCAGGCACCCTCCTTCAATTTCAATAAAAAGGACATCAGATGTTGTTTGAGTGGCATTATGCAGAAAATGGGCAGTACAACGAACATCTACCATAGAATCATGCATGTTTTTCATCAACTTTAAGCACTTTAATTAACTCCTAAGTTTAAAGGAAAAAAAAAAAAAAAAGGAAGTCTCTGCAAAAAATTGCTGTTGTTTCTGAAGTCACATTTTCAAATGACTTTATTCACAATAATGGCCTTATAAGGAAGCCTTTTTTCATGAGAAAACTTTCACAAGCCTAGGGAAAATGTATTCTGTAATTGTCATTACAGGCATCTGTGGCTATGCTGTAAAAAAAATGAGGCATTTCAATCTTTGATAATCTCTGTAATAGTAAATGGAGCTATTATATTTTTTATTATTGCAGTAGATTCTGTCCTAGCACCTGGAAATTTGTTTCCAACTTGAGGTGAAAGATTGATGATGATATACAGCGTAGAAGGCCATTACAACTTCTGTGATTAGTCTTTTGAATCTGAATGTCTCTTAAAAAAATATATTATTTTTTTTTCACTGTCTTTGGTACCAGTGGAGGAAATCCTGCATCTCCCATGCTCAGCTGTTAGCATATACCAGTTTATATCTGGCTTTCCATCATTTTCTATATTGAATGAAGAGTTGCATACTACACAAAAGCTTTGAAGGGAATTGTTCCTCATTTAATAAATGTCCACCGTTCATAAAATTTGTCACAACATTTACACTTGTGTTGGGCGTTTTGAGGTTCCAACATACACAAAAACAGATATAAACAACCATTTCAAGAACTGAAAAGATTGAATTTGCACCTCTCTGGGCCACATCAGTCAGTGTTCCTGTCACGAACAAGTCCGTAAACAGGGGTTGAATGAATGGTCGAAAGGGTTGTGAACTTGTGACCTAAGAACAACTTGAACTCACTGATCCAAAAAAGGCGAACTCCCCGTTTGGCTGAAGGGGGAACTGTACTTGTAAGGCGCAGTCTTTCCGAACAAAGTCACAGGTGACCTCTGTGAGGTTTGGTTATGTTGGGGATTCAAGGACTGGCTGACATTCAGGAGCAGAGTGTTTAGGGACCGACAGACATTGAGGGGTGTTCTGTGGTCGCGAGAGTAAGGCTGCTACCGATCCGCCGACTTTCAGAACCATGGCCCCTGATTGGATGCCGTCTGGAATGTGAGGCTGTCGCTGATTGGCTGGCTTTCAGGGTGGGCGTATCACTGATTGGCTGAGTTTCAGAAGCCCGGAACTGTCACTGACTTGCTGTCTTGCAGAAGCTTAGTGACTGAGGGGAGAGGCAGTCACGGACAGTGTTACACCTGTCGGAAGTTACATGTAGTTAATGGTGGTTACTTGTTCACGACTATGGGACTATGGCCAAAAATTATTGAATTATTTTCTTTCTTTAATTCTAAATCCCCCCCTTTTGATCTTCCATCAGCCAAACCTCTGGAGAGACCAATCTTTATTTGTGGAGGTATGATTTTCAGCTAGTGTTGCCTTAACTGATTAAATTGCCAGTTACTGTGGTTGAAAAATAGTTCTAACTCCTAAATTTTTATAACTTATTGAAAACCGAATACAGGACATTTAGGGTGTCCTGATAAAGTCACTATCGAATGCAGGACAGAATGACAAAGACAACATGTTCTGTGTGTTCAGGCTGGCTGTCAGCACTAGATGAAGCCCATGTCTGAGGCAGGGTCATGTAGCACTCAGCTTCTCCAGCAGTGCTTGGAGGGCACCCCAGAGTTCTGTGGATGTCAGGGCTCACTGCCCTCCAGAGGGAAGAAGGAGTTGAGTGGACAGGACTCTGGGCTTACAGTCCCCATTTTACCCAGACTGCTCAGCCTTCCTTATGTTCCTGGATCAGATTTCTGGGGAAAGCTGCAGCTGTAATAAGCAGTCACGTGTCTACAATTTTGACAATCACTGTCCCCCAATTAGATAAAGAATGTGTCATGAAGTTTGCACCTCCAGGGACCTGGATGCAAGATTACCTCGAGCTCCTTGCTCAGTATGTCATGAGAAACTGGAGTTACTTGCAGAGTTGCCAACTGTCCAGAGCAGACACATTAGTTAGGGCAGGTAAGTGTCTGTGTATTGTGGGTGTAAGCTCAGCCTTGAACAAAGGCTGTCAAGAGTAGGGTCCTGAAAGGGACCCAAGAGAGCAGATTTGAGGTTGAAAAGTCATGATCTACAACTTCACATATACTCTCAGCCACAGATACACAGGCACAGGCAGTACAAAGACAAAGGCACAGGTACATGCTTAGAAAAGAGAGCTAGGGCACCTGGGTGGCTCAGATGGTTAAGCGTCTGCCTTCAGCTCAGGTCATGATCCCAGGGTCCTGGGATCGAGTCCCGCATCGGGCTCTCTGCTCCTTGGGAGCCTGCTTCTCCCTCTGCCTCTCTCTCTCTCTCTCTCTCTCTCTCTCTGTCTCTCATGAATAAATAAATAAACTCTTTAAAAAAAAAAAAAGAGAGCTAAAAGGGGTGCCTGGGTGGCTCAGGCGTTAAGCGTCTGCCTTCGGCTCAGGTCATGATCCCAGGGTCCTGGGATCGAGCCCCACATCGGGCTCCCTGCTCCGTGGGAAGCCTGCTTCTCCCTCTCCCACTCCCCCTGCTTGTGTTCCCTCTCTCGCTGTGTCTCTCTCTGTTCTATAAATAAATAAATAAAATCTTAAAAAAAAAAAAAAAGAAAAGAGAGCTAAAGGACATAGGAAAGCTCTCTCTAAGTAGTAGATTTATGGGGGAGGACTTTCTCCCTTTAAATTCTTCCCTGGATTAAGTTTTGTGTAATTTTGGTTTCCAGTAGTGTTGGCAGAGGAGGAGACAGAATATAGGTCACTGTATGCACAACACTTGACTTTCCTCCCCCTCTATGGCCTCGCATGACTTCTGATGCAACCAAACCTCCTTTGCAGCCTGGGACCCTCTCCTGATAGCCATACTAATGTTTTCTTCTGCTCACTGGACATCTCCACCTGGACAGCTGGCAAAACCTTACCATCTACCTGGCCCACACTGACTTATCCACCACACCCTTCCTCATTTCTACCTGTAACTGAAATCCCCACCAGCTCTTCTTCCTCAAAATTTATCCTCAGTCTCAGCTAAGAACAAGTTATGCCTAGTCAGCCAACCTTTAGAACTCAGAGTCCTTATAGACACCGCCTACCCTTTCACATAGTCCTTAACCTCTTAAAAGTGAAGTCTGTCTCCTCCTTACCATCCTTGCATCCATAGCCTGAGTAGGTGCCTTGCTAGTTCTTTTTGTTTACTTAATGTTTGCCCTCAGCATATATTCAATAAGTACTTGCTAGATGAATGAATGAATGAATGAATGAATCAATCAATCAATCAATCAGTCAGTCAATCAGTCAGTTAATCAAAGTACCAGAGTTAACATTCACTGATTCAAAATAATCCCTGGTAGGGCCTCTGGCTGCCATGGAAGAAACCCAAAGTGTTAACAACTGCTCACTGTACTTGGGAATTCCCATGTCCTCATGGTACTCCTGACCTGTCTCCACTGTGCGTCATCATTCACTAACCCCGCCCATTCATGTAGCCCCAACCTCAGTGGAGTGGTCCACCATATACAAGGTAGGAAATAGCTGTCTTCAGGAGCCATAAAGATAGTTCCCAGCCCAGGTACATTGACAAGGATACACTAGAACCCCCAGGGTCATCAGGAAATGTTGCTTTACTAGAATCCATCAATAACTCACTAGATGATGCAGAGGAAACAGCTATACCCTGCCTGACAATATGTAGAGAGGATTTGAAGGTAGAGCGGGTGGGATGTCTGATAAGTTTTGGGCTCTTTCATCCGTAGACCTGCCCACGTAGATCACTTGACAACTTCCAGCTGGTAAAAGTAAGTCAGAAATTTTCCATGCCTATTTATGTAAGTGTCCTTACATGCCCCCTCCCCATCCACCACCTTCCCTTACGGTCACTTCTCCACATGATGCTGAACTTTCAGATCCGCAACTACCAGCCTGCCCTATGCTCTTTGGACTTGGTTTTGCTTGTGGTCTTTCTCATGGACTCTGGAAATTGCTCTCCCCTGCCATCCTCATGCCCCTCACCTCCACATGTCCAGCATGTCCTGTTTGGCTCAAATCTCTGGCACCCAGTTGTTCTGACCACATCTTTGCTTCTCAACACAAAAGGAAAATATCTTGTTGACATCAGAATTTCAAGACTTGTTCAGAGGAATCCTGTGACTCAGAACATCGCTGCAGAAATGTATCATTATACGGTCAAGAGATTAAGTTCATTTTCTGCTCAACTTGATTAGAAAGAAGGGAAATACAAATTAATATAACTGTGAGACATTATTTTTTCATAAGTTTGACCGAAAGTTAAAGGATTTAAAAAACAAAATAAGAGAGTGTAGGCTATTTACGTACATCAACTTGTGAAATATTAATGGGTAGATATGTGGGATGATATTTTGGCAATATTTACAAAAATGTGCAATTTTCATACCCTCTCCACTTTACCCCAGTTTCGGTTTGTTATGTCTTTCCTATGCACATTTGCCCAAGAACTAATGTCTAAAGGTGTTGATTCAGTTCTGTTAAGCATAGAAACTAATGGGAACTACTTATACGTCCATCAGGAGGAAAATAGTTAAATTAATTATGGAACATACATACTTTAGAATCCTAGGGAGTAGTTAAAATAATGAGGTGAATTTATATGTGTTGTCATGGAATGATGCTGCATTCGTTTTATTAAGTGACAAAGGCAAGTGGGAGAACAGTATGTACGTCACTACCCAGTCTGTTAAAAAAAAACACAGTATATTTTTATAGCGCATCTATGTATTAAAAAGCTTAAAATTACCTTTAAAATAATAGGCACCATATTTTTTTTATTGTAGTTACCTCTGAGGAGAAAGCAGAGTTTTAGAGGAACGTGGTAAAGGGAAGGGATAGATTTATGTATGTTGTTAGAAATACTTGCAACAGGAGAATATATGCACTATTATTAGCTTTGTCATTAAAAATTTTAAATACGCTTAACAACGTAAATAGTACCTGTTTATTAGCTAGATAAAATAACTGCTAGCTGATGCAAAACATAAAACATAAAATCTGAATGCCTTAACAAGGGTTTATTTCTTGTGCACGTAAAATTTGATGTGCATCTTTGCTCACTGGTGACTCAGACATAGGCTGCTTCCATCTTGTAGTTCCATGTCTCAACACGAGCTCTCCATCTTTCTACTGAATGCAAGAAAGAAAGTGGAGGTAGCATCCTGGATCTCAAATGAGTTGGCCCAGAAATGACAAATACTTCTTCTGGCAAGAGTAGTCACATGATCCTTTTTTTTTTTTTTTAAGATTTTATTTATTTGTCAGAGAGAGAGAGAGCAAGAGCACAAGAAGGGGGAGCGGCAGGCAGAGGGAGAAGCAGGCTCCCCGCTGAGCAGGGAGCCCGATGCGGGGCTCGATCCCAGGACCCTGGGATCATGACCTGAGCCGAAGGCAGACACTTAATTGAGCTACCCAGGCGCCCCTGCCTGACCCTTCTTAATTGCAAGTGGACTGGGAATGTAGCTTTCCTGTGAACCCAGGAAAGGAGCCAAGAAAGGATGTGCATGAGCACTTGCAGTCCCTTCCGTTGTTATAAAGAGCAACTATTACGGTTTGTTAGGACAGTAACCCTCTGTTTCCTGGAGTAGTTTCTGTGAAGCCTGTTCTTCGCCTTGCAGCTGGCCTTTTTGGAACATGCTTTCAAGTACAGGATCACATCTGATTTTTAAAAGAACCCTGTAAATCCCTACAGGAAAGGTTCACCCTTCTTCACTCAGTAGCACAAACTTGCAAAAACCTCTATAATTTCAGTAGGTGAGAATTACCTCGTTCTTTTTGCTGCATGGTCAGTATCTTAACTTGAGAGCGTCTACTGTATTCCACCGGACTGAGTGCGCCTGAACATCTGTACAGTGCTACTAGGCGCCGTGAAAACAAGGACTTCGTTCTGGGGAAAGTACACAAGCTACAGATAACATAAGGATGGCGAGCTATTTTTTTTTTCTTTTTTAATCAGTATAGCACGTTAGGCCAAGGAACCAATCCTTGGCATCTCCATTCTTCCTGCTTCCTAGGACTTCCAGGGTTATAGGAATTCAGACTTGGGATTTATAGATGCTTGCACAGGGATTTCCATGGTCTTGCCCCCTCTATCTCTTAAGAGTGAGGCTTTGGTTTTTGACTACCTAGGTATGCTTACTCGTTGGTATCTTTTCAGTGGCTAGTCCCAAATAGGATATCCCATTAAAATCCTACTACAAATATCAAGGTGGTTTCAAAATCTTCTCTTAGTTCACGTTTACATCCCAAGAAGCACTATGTTCTGTGCCTACTTAGACTCCACTCACAAGCCCACTTGTAAAACACTTGGAGAGTATGGTGAAGAAGCCCATCAGGGAATGACCATGTACCTAAACTTCACTCTTTAAAGAGAAACAGTTGCAGCACCTGGGTGGCTCAGTCAGTTACGCATCTGACTCTTGGTTTTAGCTCAGGTCATGATCTCAGGTCGTGAGATCGAGCCCTGCATCGGGGCTCTGTGCTCAGCACAGAGTCCGCTTGAGATTCTTTCCCACCCCCTCCTCTGCTCCTCCCGCGCCCCCCCTCCCCCACACTCCGTCTGTGTCTCTCAAATAAATAAATAAATAAAATCTTTTAAGAGAAGGGGTTGTAGCAGAGGAATGCCGTGGTGAAAGTCAGCCAGGAGATGCCTGCAGAAAATGGAATCCTCTGAGTCAGGGGGAGGGCAGGTGGTCCTGGACTGTCTGTTCCACTGGAAGCAGGGGACAGTGTCCAGAGGAAGACGCACTGAAGGGCTGGACAGCAGGTCAGCTTCCAGAGTTGGACAGGAGGGCGATGGGGGAAGACTCAGGGGAAGGGTCCCGTAATGTGGGAAAGTGTTGGGACTGCACACCTGTGTCAGTTACTGAGCAGAGGCAGCTCTCGAGGCACCCTGCGGTGAGGCAGCAGCACTCTGGGTAAATGAACCCCACAGACAATGCCCAAATTGTGTGTGATTCGCATTTTCACATTCCTTCATTTTATCTATTCGTTTTTCCTACTTTGGCTACAAGGTCCTTCTTTTTACCTCCTCTAAGAAGCATTATGGAGGAGTAAGAAGAGAAATGAGTTAACAGAAGGTTGTCCCCAGGGGGCACCTGGCTGGCTCAGTTGGTTGAGCATCTGCCTTAGGCCCAGGTCATGATCCAGGGTCCTGGGATCGAGCTCCGGGTCAGGCTCCCTGCTCAGCGGCGAGTCTGCTTCTCCCTCTCCCTTTACCTGCCCCTCCCCCTGCTTGTGCGCTGGCACGCTCGCTCGCACATGCGCGCTCTCTCTCCCTGTCAAATAAATAAAATCTTAAAAAAAAAAAAAAAAGGTTGTCCCCAGGTTGGAAGGAGTAGGAAGAATAGCATGGGCTCTGGAAGAATTCAAACAGGAGGTCTAGTCCCAACTCTGTCCCGTACTAGGCCTGTGATTTGTGAACATTCACAAACTTTCTAAGCCTCACGTTCTTCGTCTTGAAATGGGCTTGATCAGCCCTGTCTTGTATGCATGACCATTAGAATGTATGTGTTGTATGTCAAGCCCCTGGCACAGTGCACGGTGCATGGTGTGTGTGGGGTCTTTGATGATCGGCAATTACTACTATGATGATTTTGACCCCAGACGTTAGTGCCTTCCTCTCTGGGACTTGTTAACCCAGGAGATGTCAGAGAATACACAGTGTTCTAGGACACGGCACACCAAACCAGCCCAAATGGCTGCTTAACAAGAAAACCTTAGTAAATCTTCCCCAGTGGAGGATATATTATTTAACTTGGGTTTGGGGGAGTAGTTCTCAGCTGAACACAACTCCACACTCCTAGAATTTGTGTCAAGGACCAACTCGTTCCTTCCCTCCCAGCTGCCCCTCCAATAATCCATCTCTACTTTCATTCACTTACCTCCTCGAAAAATCTAGGCCTTGCTTAGAGTTTGCCAAAGTGTATTGAACATAACCCATTTAATGAATGGTATAGGCTCTGGATCTCTGAGCCCAGGGCAGAGTGCCAGCCCAGTGGCTTTTGGGTATCTCACCTCAAGGAAATGTCACCCTCATTTCTCACAAACTCCTTGAAGATGATGTTCATGAAACACCCAACTGCACTTGAGCAAGAATGCAGGATAGCTTCCATTCTTGTCCCAGGTGGGATCTGGTCCAACCCATAATCCCAAAGTAGCCGCTAAGAACAGTTTTCATTCTCAACCCTGAGACACACCATTTGAGGGTCTGACCCGTTCACCACTCCCATAGCCTCAACTAGTGTACCACAGCTTAATTTAAAATTACCTCCCACTGAAGGGCTTGTAATTTCCCAAGTCCACAGCCTGTCTCAGGATATTTATACTTGACTGCCTTCATATGGAACCCCCCCAACCTCTTCATTCCTTTTTACTTTTTCTTTTGGTATTAAAGGATACTCAACCATTATTTTCTTTACATGATTCTTGCTCCTAGAATCTAAAATCTATGGGCAGGTAGTGAGTCTTGTTTATCCTAGCATCCCCACTACTAACACAGTGCTTTCCAAAAGGCAGATGCTGAATTAATATTTGGATATAAATGAGCCAGTGTACCTGGGGTATAATTTATTAATATTTATTTTTCACATGTTCTTAAATAATCCAGAATCCAAGCAAATGTCTGTATATGTCATTTAATTTTACAGAACAGCAGATTGGGAGGGTTAAGAGAGGCTAAGAATTGGCCATCTTTTGGTATCTTTTGACCATCTTTAGGGTTTTTTTTCTTGATCCCAACTATTTTACTGCTGAACTCTTTGACACTTCCAAAGAAAGGCCTATTTGAATATCATTGACCTTTTCCAGATGACAAAATAAGATGGTCCGTTTTGTTTTACAAACAAGCAAAACTTGTATTCTTAAGTTTCGTAAGTAGTAATAAACGTATGACCAGTGTCATTCATAAACTTAAGATTCTAAAGCTAATAAAATGGTGTATTAAAGGGCACAACATCTGAAACCAAACTCCCCTCCCCCCACCCATGAAGAAGATAAACCTCCCCGTGAACTATATAGAAAAGGGACACAGAGATGTTATGCGCGGTGTTCCCTACAGCCACACCACAGCACTCCACTACTTAGAAGGTTGACTGATAATTTTAATGACGAAGTGAGGAATCTGCCTCCCACCCCACTAGGGCTGGGCAGGCCGGGAGGGGATGCCAGATCCTGCACCGGAATGGGCACTGCCCATGGCACTAGCGCCCTCCTTGGCTGCTGGTCTGGCTCGGGCTCTCTCTGCTTGATCTCTCAAAGCCTCCTCATACTGGGATGGGAAGCACCTGGGGTCGGACTCATGGATCTTCGTCAAAAATTCCAGCAATTTCATCTTGCTGACTTCAGCGTGGGCTCTGGGGCCCCACAGGAACTCGTAGCGTGGAGGATCACTGTTGGCCACCTGGCGGTACTCCAGGTACTCTTCTTGTACCAGATCTTGGGTGATGAACTCCCTGGGCTCCCCAATGATGAAGTGCTTCCTCCCAGCATATAAGTCCATCATATTCAGCACTTCCCAGATCTCTTCCTCAGTGGCACAATTGCCCTTCATGAAGATCACGCCCAGGACAATTATCAGGAGGCTGGCCTTGGGCATGCTGTCCTCATCACCGAGCCTTGAATCGTAAGTGAGGCCCAGTTTGTTGACAAGGACATAAGTGTGGCTGGTGGGGTCCACCTCATTCATATCAACACCAAAGACCAGCTCTATGCGCTCGGAGGCTTTCCTGAGGATCTCAGGGAAGTCATCATTGCACTCTTGGATAACATCAATCATATCTGCCCTTGTGATGGGCTCTTTCATTTGATACTTGTGCAGCAGGAACTGCACCAGCATCATCACCTTGTCATCTTCAGGGTCTATCTGGAAGTTCTCGAAGTCGGACAGGGACCCCGATGAAGAAGTTAAACTATCTTCGTTTTCTTGGCTGCTGGAGCCCTCATCTGATTTGCTTGGTGAGATGGCCGTGATGACAGTGTAAGATGAGTAGTCATTCTGAGGACCCAAGGGAGTGGTGGACATTCCAGCAGCCAGAGCTTCCTCCATGTTCCCAGGCATCAGAGGACAAATGGAAGGAGAGGCCTCCTCCACAGCCTTGGAGACCTGTGTAGCCTCCAGGCCTTGGATATCACTGGGGGCACAGTGTTGTTCCTGTGTGCAGCTTGGGATCTCCTGACCCTGAGACATGCTCACTTCTGTTAGTGGTAGCAGGCAGGAATATGGGCAGAAGGGTGGATGATAGGGGACCACAACCTAGGGAGAAAGGGAGGATGTGAGTGGCCTCATCTGGTAAACTCAACTGTGGCAGCTCTGATGAAGAGTGTCTCCACCCATCTTTTCCTGAGAACAGTGCTCTAGAGCCTCACAGGTCTCCTTTCCTGACCTGCAAGAAGCTGGAGGAGGAAGTGAAAAGGCTCCTCAGGGTGCAGCCGGCTGACACAGCCAAGGCTTCCCACGGCTGACAACAGGGTAGGTAGGGTTCGGCTCTGTGGGATCCTTTCTGTTTTAGAGTGAGTGGCCCCCTCTGTCTTTGTTCAAAGTCCTCATTGTGACCCCAGGGAGTATCTGGGACTCCACCCTCTACACACCCAAGGATTATCACCTCAGAAAGAGACCTTAATCTCCTTGAGCCTCTTGAGTTAAGAAGCAAAGGCTTGCCTCTGACTGACAACACTTCTCAGAGCCTCTCAGCTCTGAGAGACAAATACCAAGGGAAAGGAAGTAGGGGGGTGCCTCATTAGGTCACACCCTCCTTGGCCTCCCAGAGGTGACAGAGGAAGGCAGCCATCTGTTGGGGGCTCTGTTGTTCTGGCATGTGTGGTCCCCTCCAGCCTCACTTGAGGTCCTAACTTTGACCTTGACAGAGATGAAGATAACTTCTGTCTGCTCACTTGAGACAACAGTCCTCAAACTCCCAAAGCCAAAGTCAGAAGGCACCAAAGTCTGTCAACTATTCCAGGGCCTACCCAGTCTGACAATAGGAATAGGGCTCTGTAGAGCTCCCGCTATTCTGGAGTGTGTGATTCCCTCCAGTCTCTACTCAGCATCTTACTTGGATTCCTGGCAGGGCCTGGGATTCATTTTTCTGCTTACTTGAGGCTGGACCTCTCAAGGTCTTCACCATCCTTACACTCTCCAGGCAAAAATCAGGGGAAGACACTCCTGGCCACCCCCTCCTCCTCCCAGGGCTGACACCAGTTCTGAGGGGTCTTCTCCATTCTAGCGGAGACGTCTCCTCATTCCTCACTCAGCATCTGACCTTGACCCTTGGGAGGGTCTGAGACTCCTCCCTCTGATCACTTGATGCCACCTTCCTCAGAATGGGCCTTACCTTCCTACAAACCGAAAGTAGAAGTCAGGGGGCAACCCAGTCTGACCGCTGTTTCAGAGCCTCCCAGAGCTCACAGCGGGGACTGGGCACATATCTAGAGGATCCCTCTATTGTGAGGTGGTGGGGTGGTCACATCCGCCCCTGCTCAGTCTTCCGTTGAGAGTGGGCAGGCCTGCCATTTCTCCCTGGCTGAACTGAGACCTCCCTCAGAACAAAGAACTTCCTGCCCTCAGATTCTCCAGCCAGTCAGTGGATGCCAATTCCAGCTACCCCTGCCCAACACCTCCCAGGGGTGACGATAGGGGTTGGGATCTCTATAGTCCCTTCCAGTGTGGAGTGGATGTTCCCTCAATCTTCACTGAGCATCTTACCTTGACTGTGGTAGAGGCTGGGATTCCCCTTCGGCCGACTGGAGGCTGCACTTAGACTCCTGAGGAAAAGTGAAGGGAAAGCACTGCCAGGCATGCCCTCCCCCCACCCACAACTCCACCTTGATCCACCCAGGGCCGACAGTAGAGCTCTGAGGGGCCCCTCAGTCGTCACTGAGTCCTCTGTTGACGTGGCCGCCACCGCCCCACCCCCACCCCAGACTGTGGCCCTCACCACCCTCGGATTCCTGAGGCTCCAGTCACTGGGTGCCCTCAGTCTGACCGTTATTTCAGGGGTTTTCTGGGATGAGAATAGAGGGCTTTACTCAATGGGCCAGCCCCCTTTTATTCTGGCGTCGTTGGCTCCCTGAATGATATCATTCAATATCCTCACTTGACCAGTCGTAGGTTTCTCCTTCTGCCGATAGAGACCACGCCTTCCAGTACCGGCCTTCGCCGACCGAACTTTCAAAGTGGAAGTTAGGGGACGTTCCTTCCGCTTCCGCTCCCCGTCTGCTCCCCCCTCCCATGTCCGGGTCCTCCCAGAGCCGAGAGCAGGAGTAAGGTTCTGTGGGGCTCCTTGTGTTCCGGGGTAGTTAACCTCATTCAGTGTTGGCACCTGGAGTCCCTTCAGGGCCAGGGAGTCCTCCCTCCTCTGAATTGAGGTTATGCCCCGTCCGCCAAGATCCTCACCACTGTCAGACTCCCCAGAGGCTGGAGTCAGAGAGAGCCTCTGATAGTTATCTTGGAGCTTCCCATTGACAACAGTCGTGGAGGAACCCTTAGAGCTCCCTCCATTCTGGAGTCAGGGGTGCCCTCCGCCAGGGACTCCCTCCTCTGCTAACCTGAGACCACACCCCCTTAACTGAAGGCCCTCACTGCCTTTAGAATACTGAGGCCAAAGTCAAAGGACGCCACTTCCGGCCACCTCTGCCGGTCGTCTCCCCGGGTTGAGAGCAGGGGCGGAGCTTTATGGGGTCCTCCTCTTCTGCCGCAAGTGCTTCCTGTAGCCCTCACTTAAGGTCCATACCTTGGCTCCAGTCTTTTTGATTAATTACTTCCTAAGCAATGCCACCTTCTTGCCAATCTCTGTATTTGCCCCACTGTGATTGTCCTAGAGATTGAGTCCAAGTTCCAGGCTAGACAGTAGGTGGTAAAGCTGCAGCACAGCACATAAAAAACACATGGCTTCCCATGGGGTCCCTTCTCCAGCCAATTGGGAGCCTTCTTTTCTAAAAGATTCACGTTCTATGGGGAAGAGCCTTGTATAGACACATACGGAGCATAGGGAGGTGTTGAAGTGTTTTGCAAATGATTTGTTATTGATCAGAGTTGTCTTCAGTGACTGTGTTCTCACGGCAAACATTTCAAACAATACAGTCAAAACAGAATTCTCCCTTGCTTTTTCAATCCTGTCACCTGCACCACCATATAACCTTATTATGAATAAATTTTGTGTGGATATAATTGTGCATTTGACTTATATCAATCAAGCTTATGTAAATTATATAAATGTAATAATAAAGTACATACTGTTTTGCTATTTGCTTTTTCATTCAATTGATAATCCATCTTAAGGAGTGTCCCAAATCAATCTTCAGAGGGGCCTTAAAACTTGGAAAACCAGGTCATATTATTTTCTTATTATTTGAAAACTGAAGATGTCCTTGATGGCATTCTATATAGTGTCTGTTTTTCTAGACTTTACAAGCAGTCTATATATAGATCTGCCATTTTTTTCTTTTATTTAAAAAGCAAAATAGATGGCTACCTCTGTAATTAAAACTCCCATGTATATTTGTCTTCATATACTTTGGTGAATGGAAAGAGTGTTGAGATGTATAGTTAGTGTGCTAGGTATTGCTCATAAGAATTAGTAGGCCATTCTTTCCATGGGTCATGAGAAATGTGAGAAACAAAAGGTTGAGTACTGCTATCTGTACCCTTCTGGTTTTTTATAGACTGACCTCTGCATTTTCATTTTTTGATCTGCAAGGTCAGCCCACAAAGCTTTATTGATCACAGTGATGAAATAGTAGTGTATTGGAAGGCATATGTAAAACAGGATAACCTAGCCCTGATGTCCAAAGGCTCCAACACAAAATCCAGTGAGGGATTTCCCATTTGCTCTTTGAGAGCTTATGATTTTATTGCTGTGCTATCTTTGGGTAAAATGATTTCATAACCTAATCCATCTTGCTATGGAATCATTATAAAGCCCTATGAATTTGTTTATTTACATTTCTTTTCTGAGACAAATATGAGAGTAAGACAGAATCCACCTCTTATGCTTTCATTTCACTCTTTTTATCTATTCTCATGGACTATATTATTAGCATAAATTAGATTTAATTTCTCTGTTTCTTACATATTTGGAGGTTTGAAGAAAAAGATTATTCATGGACCACATGGAATTAATGCCATCTAGAATTTTATTGCTTCCTTCTCCATTTTTTCTAGTATTTGAGTTCACGCTATGTCTCATTTCAAAACAGATGTACTTTAAAATGGGTAAGGGGCACCTGGGTGGCTCAGTTGGTTAAGCATCTGACCCTTGGTTTCAGCTCAGGTTATGATCCCAGGGTCATGAGATCAAGCCCTGAGTCAGGCTCCATAGTCAGCGTGGAGTCTGCTTGAGATTCTCTCCCTGTGCCCTCCCCCTGCTCGTGTGCTCTCTCCCTCCCTCTAAAATAAGTCTTTTAAAAAGATAAAATGGTTAGAATTCTGAATTCTACTGCTTAATATGTGTTTTAATAGCATATTAAATAAAGTTGACAATGGCCATGGTATACATTAAGTCAAAAAGCTGAAATAGGAATTTTTTTCCTTTAAATGTAACAAGTGGATTTGTAATCACAGTTGTTCTAACATGTTCAGTGTTCTATAAGACTTGATAGTTGTTACTGGAAATCTGATCTATTGAGAAAAGTAACTTAAAGCATTAAATTACTTTCTCTTGCTTCCTGAGATTGATAAACTGTCAAAACGTGGATACTGTTTATATAGCCTGTTGTTTAAATAGTCTGTGATTGTTATGTGTCCTAAAATGGTGTGGTACATACTATATTCAATACGCACATGTCTCCTGGACAAATAACACTTATTTTTCCAAGGAAAAAGCTGATATCTGAACAGATGAAACGACCTGGTCAAGGTCACTAAATAAAGTACACACACATTTAACTGATTAAATATCTCAAATGATTAATTTTAATTCCATATTCATAATGTGATCTAAAAATCTCATTTAATAACATTCACATTATCTTGTAGTTAGTGTGGTTAAAATCTAGATGAAGATACAGTGAAATATATATATAGTTTATATCATAACATAGGTGTCTCAAGTCAGGGTCTCTAAGAAGCAGACCCTGAAAGAAAGTTTGTGTGGTAGTGTGCCCAAGGTAAAACCAGTAAGAAGGTAGAGGCAGCATGATAGAAAAGAAAAAGAAGCCAAGAAAAGATATGGTTCTAGGTGAGGTCTCAGCCTGATCCTGTGGGGAGCTCTGGAGCATAAGTTAAACTTCAGAGTTTGTCTTGCCTTGTGGCAAAGGAACTGGGCTTTTAGATTCCCACACGGGTCACTCATTGGCTGTGCCTCACTCTGGGACTGTGGGAGGCAGGGGTGAGGGAGCGAGGTGTGCGGGCTCTAAGACAATTCTGACTCTCTGTTCACACATTGAGACTCCAGTGTCCAAGAGCAAGCCTTTCAAGGTCAGAGGTACAGCATTTTGCAGCATAACACGCAGAAGCTAGATGAATGCACAAGAGCTTAGGGGAAGGGCTCTGAGGAGAATCATGACTGGATGTCAGCGCTGCCTGCAACTTGGTCTGGTGGGAAAAACAGTGGCCTTTAGGGACAGAAAAGTGCATGTTCAAGTTCCGGTCTTACTCATCAGGCGTAAGCCTGGGCAGATTACTTGGGTAATCTCCTACACAAATGTTTGTGAATAAATCCTTTTCATTTCTCTTCCCAAACTCTAGCAAAATGCCTGGCACATAGTTGGCATTCAAGACGAGAATGGTGAATAGATGAAACCACTAAACCTATTTTTATATAGCTCTGGTGGGATTCAGCTTGTTGGGTTTTATTGTTATTGTTGTTTGTCGCTTTTTTATTTTTATTGTTCTCCCTTTGCATTGCATAGAACTTGACTTCTGTGGTTTTAATTCACATCTTACTGGAATACCAACTATCTCTACCTCAGGATTGACTCTGGGATTAATGTTCACATCATAAATTTGTGATATATATGTGCATTTTAAAAATCACACATACGTGTGTGTGTATACATACACACATATATATATTGATGGGACTTAGCAAGCCCCACACTAGTCAAGAGTGAGCCTGAGGTTTTTTCCTCTTATCAGCCAGATCCTAGGAAGTGGATTTGAATGCTAGACTTTGATCAAGTTCCCCATAAAAGTATTATGAAAAAAAAAATTAAAAATAGATTTGATTAGCTAATTATTCTTTTTTTTTTAAGATTTTACTTATTTATTTGTCAGAGAGAGAGAAAGAGCGAGTGAGCACAAGCGGGGGAGCGGCAGGCAGAGGGAGGAGCAGGCTCCCCACTGAGCAGGGAGCCCGATGCGGGACTCGATCCCAGGACCCCAGGATCACGACCCGAGGCGAAGGCAGACACCCAACCAACTGAACCACCCAGGCGTCCCTAGCTAATTATTCTTAAGATAATCAGTGTTAACCTATCAGGTCACACGTAAATGGAGAAGCCATAGAAAATAGAGATTATGAATTTATTCCTCATTGCCTAAAAAGACGAGGGAAATTTTAACTTACATTCACTCTGAGAGGCCATGGAAAAGCTTATTATAAAATACCCCATTATTAAGTTGCTCTAAGATCTATTTTTATTTGATTATTTATTAAACCTCATGGGTCGTTTGTTTCTCTTTAGATATTGATCGCTCCATGATGGTGCATCAAACTTGTTCCATGACCCTATTAGGAAAAATCCACAACCTTTTATGTCAAGGGATACAAAACATCAAGAAATAGTTATTGAGAATGCACTTGTGCCTGGTGCTGTAATAAAGATGATCTCATCTCATTTCTCATTTAATCCTCGATACAACCCTATGAGTTAGGGACTCCAGTCATCTTGATTTCACAAATAGGGAGATTCAGGCTTAGAGAGGTTAAGGAACATGACCGTGGGCTTGTAGCTAGAAAAAGGCAAAAGCAGGATTCACACCCAGGCGATCTGAAACCAGAGACTCAGCCCCAGCTTCCAAAAGGGAGGAAAAAAAAAAAAAACCTTCGAAAGTCTGTATTAAACCTCAAGATTCTCTTTGGGGAGTCCAGCCTACTTTAAAACCCGGGAAGATGAAAATGCAGAGAAAAGGCTCTGCTCCTCAAATTAATAAAACCTGCATTCCCCAGCCAGACAAATCAGAAAACATTCTTTACTCCCCATAACTTCCTCAAGATACCGTATTGACCTCTTCTCCACTCCTAACTCCAGTGGACACAACTGTTTATTTGAGAAATACCATCACAAGGGTTTCCACAGTGAAAACCCATGAAAGTCCCACTTGGACTCCCTAGACAGAAAATAAGAGTTCACTTAATCTGAATAAATTGTGGGAGGATTGAGGTTCTGATTTTTCTTTACCTTTTAAAAAACTTTTTTAAGATTTTATTTATATATTTGACAGAGAGAGAGAGCGAGAGCAGGAACACAAGCAGGGGGAGTGGGAGAGGGAGAAGCAGGCTTCCCGCCAAGCAGGGAGCCCGATGCGGGGTGCGATCCCAGGACCCTGGGACCATGACCTGAGCTGAAGGCAGACGTTTAATGACTGAGCCACCCTGGTGCCCCGGTTTTTGTTTATCTTTTAAAAGACAGATTTTTAATGGTTCTATTTTAGTAGATCTGTCCCCTTTCAATAAAAATAGAGCATTTCACAAGTCCTAGTTAGGTCATTTTCACTAAGAAAGAAAACTTCACTTCCCTGCCCCTAAGATGGGTATGTCGTGATTGGATGTGAAACTCCATGAATTTGTAAAAGGAAGTGTCACCACGTGCGGGGAGGGCAAACAACTTCTTGTTGTTGGCTTCATCGATGAGGCAGAGGCACACATGCAAATTCTCAAATCACACCTGGGTCTCTGTGGCCCGAATTAGAGGTTAAAACCGGCTCCGGGCTGGCATTAGGGAAAGGCTTGCTCTTCACTGGGGAACTCTTCATCCAAAAGGCCAGGGCTATCCTGGGAAGGAACATAAATCCTGCACAAAACAGACCTTCACATTGGAAGTGTTAATCCGAGCCAAGTAGGTAGTTCTTTTTTTTTTTTTTTTCCTAAGTACCAATTACGGTGATCCTGGGGGGAAATGGATTTGGGGTAAACACCACCTGCATTGGCAGCTGAAAGAATGTGACAGGAGAGTTTGGCATCTGAACCCCATTATGTATTTTGCATTATGAGTAGAATGTGTGAATTCCATCTGTCCCAAGACTGTGGTTCTTTATTGCTAAAAACCTGTTTTGACAGACCAATTACAGATGGAAAAGACTCCCTCATTTATCTAAGCTGGATCCCAGGCTGCCCCTGGGCTGTATAGCGTGCCATAATTAAGTTAGTTGAAGCAGTCTAATTCCTATTGCTCTGAGTATAATGTCTGACATTCGTGCCGTTCCCAGTTTTTGTCCACCACCCTGGCTCTGGTCAGGAAAACAGGGACTAAAAACGGGTGGGGTACAAGTCAAGGTAGGAATCGGTAGCATCGGTTACCTTGTTGTCCGTTCTCATACATACAGAATTGGGAAGTGGAAACACTCTCTTCAAGGCCATGCTGGGGTGACTGTCCAGGAGACTTCTGCTAGTCCCAGTAACAAGCTACGTGAGCAATGAAAAGAACAGAACAGAAAGGCATATTTCCTACTGAGATTTATGTTGGAAAATTGTTGCTGCCAGGGCCATGGGTTGTACTGAGACCTTTCTGAGCATCCTCTGGGTTGTTGAACAAGACGAGCTTTGCAAAGGCTGAGAGCCATAGAATTGCTGTTCTGTTTCCTTGGTTAGGAGCAATTAATCATGGTGGTATGCCACCAACAAATGAAAATATTTTTCTTTTAGACAGGCAGGAAAGCTGGAAAGGAAGTCAGGAAGAGTGTTCCACTCTAAATACATCTTTATTTATTTTAGAGTCCGTGCAGGATGTTTTTATTTTATGAGTACATTTCCAACAAGAGGGCTGAAACCCCGCTGCAAAGCTACGGTCCTGTGGTCTCATTCATGCCCTCTTGCTAACTCAGGGATGTCTTTAGTTCATTCTTCTCACCATAGTACTAGGACAGGCGTTCTTCCAGTAGAAGGACACTAGGGTTCCCAGATCTGTGGATTCCATAGATCTGTGCCTAGATATCTGACTATACCTGCCTTTTCCCAACTAACATTTTATGTACACGAACTGCGGTTCAAGGGACGATTTCACCCAATCTCGTTCCAGTGTGCTTTAAGTGCCGTTCAGTAAAAGAAGCATGTGACTTCTTTTTTGTTATTGGGAAAAGTGAAGTTTCAAGATTCCAGATTTCACTCCTTCCTGGTCCAACTTTGAGGTTTGGTAGTGAGCAGCTTCTTTGGAAGAGGGCCCATACATGGACGCTGTCAGCATTCATAACTGCCTGGCTTTCTCCTGATAGCTTCGGTTGTCGACTCATGGAAACAGTTGGATCAAAATATTTTAGCTACAAAATTTCCAGTGCCTGCAACTCAAAACAAACAAGAACAACAAGCACACAAACCTCTTCCGGAAAATATGTCTTCTACAGCGTGTGACGCAAAGATGGACAGTGAGAGTGTTTTATCTATTTTTCCAGAATGAGGGAGAAAAAATTAAATGAGGCCTACAAAAAGTCCTATTATTTTTACTATCACTTTTCAAGATTATTTGCTATTTTGTTTTATAGCTCAGGGATTTCACAAAAAGCCCTGTAAACTCAAACTGTTGTGTTTAATATTGCTCTTACTCTCCTGCAGCTGGCAGGAAATTTTCATGTATGTTTGATTTCAGTTGTGTAGCATTTATGCTTTAATGGAGGCTGTCTGACCTGTGGTTTAAAGTGAATGGAAATAAAATTTTAAAACCTACTTATTTCCCAATTTAAATTGAAATAATTCTTGAATTCAGTAACTTCCACAGATTTTTTTCATCTAAGTATGTCCCTTAAACTTTTTTGCCCCTAACAGTCTTACATCTAAACAATCATGTTTCATGGAATCAGGTCTCATTGCAGACAAAATAAATTCTATTTTGCTTTCTGTTTCCCTGTCTTCTGACGAGTGTTTATTAAATAACCATTTTGAACAAGTCACATAACCTTTTCAGGCCTCAGACTCCCCATTTCTTTTACCTTTTTTTAAGATTTATTTATTTATTTGAAAGAGAGCACAAGCGTGTGAGGAGGGGGAGGAGCAGGGAGAGAGAATCTTCAGACTCCCCGCTATGCACAGAGCCTGACCTGGGGCTTGATCTCATGACCCATGAGATCATGACCTGAGGCGAAACCAAGAGTCAGACGCTAAATTGACTGAGCCACCCTGGTGCCCCAGACTGCCCATTTCTAAAGGGAATTTGGACTAGATAATGTTAAAGATACTTTGAAATTTAATGTTGCATTTATAATTTTGCTATTGGCTTAGGATCCTTCTAAATATCTAAAAGGGTTATATTTAGGAGTAGATACCATGACCAAGTAGAAATATAATGGACTTTGTAGTAAAAAGACCATGTTCAAATCTAAGTTCAGCTTTTCTGTGACTTCTGTGAGCCTTAGTTTTCTCACCTGGAAAATGGATACGCTTCTGTTCTCACAACATTGTCTGGAGAATTAAATTAGAATAAATGACAAAATATGTAACATATAGTAGCTCAATAAATAATACTGGCTGATCTCTTTTGCCTCAAATTGTTTCCAATGCAAATAGGATCTGTGCAAAAAAAGAAACATATAACAGTGTATTGTTAGAAAATGCTATATGCAGGGTGCCTGGCTGGTGCAGTCCATTAATTAAGCCTCCGACTCTTGGTTTTAGCTCAGGTCATGATCTCAGGGTGGTGAGATCGAGCCCTGCGTTGGCCTCTGCCCTCAGTGTGGAATCTGCTTGAGACTCTCTCTTCTTCTCCCTCTGCTTTCCCCCTGCTCTCTCTCTTTCTAAAATAAATAAATCTTTTTAAAAAATGCTGTATGAAAAGAGCAATTTATACATAATGGACATCTTAAATATGTTTTGTAAGAGGGGAGTTCAAATGAGGCTTAGCCGCCCCAGCCCCACTTAATTCTAAACTCTGATCCTTACTTATTCCTGATTATTGCCTGGACTCGACGTTTGTCTTTGGTGGTCCCAATTAATCCTTTGTATAGTCATTAATCAAGTGAGGTCTGAATCCATTTCCCCATACCACCAGAGTCAGGAATATTTAGATCAGATATAGGAACTGTGGCTTGAATGGGGACTATAAGTTCTGAATTGAGAGGCAGATCACCTGCTGAAAGGGAAAAGCTTCGGACTAGAAAGTCCACTTGTTCAGCTTGAGCTTCCTTTATAAATTCATCAATCCCTGCTGCCTGGGGTAGCCTGTTTGCCCACTGGGCCCTGACAATTCATTAGAGATAGAAGAAATAAAAATAAATAAATAGAAAGTCAGGAGAGCAGAAATACTTTATCATAACCTTCTAATAGGAATTGAACAAAATTTATGGAGGGCTTTGAGACACTTAGAATAAAAGCTCTTGCAAATAATACTGACAAAAATCCAGAGTCCGAGTAAATCAAACTGATAACTCTGTTATCAGAGTTATCTGTAAGTCCAACTATGTAGTTGGTTCTGCATAATTGTGGAGGGCCTCCCCAAATTGCAGCATTAAGACATTTTAGAATAACAGGCATCCAGTCCAACTACTCGATTTTAAAGATGAAGAAAACTGAGGCCACAGAAGTTAAATGACCTGCAGATGAGCACATAATTCATTAGTTCAGAGCAAGGATCTGCTCTGCCATTTCCTACCGAGGTGACTTTGGCAGGTACACCGCCTTTGTAAGTTCCATGGTATTTACATGTAAAATGGGGCTAAACAGGAAGTACCCCACAATAATCCATAGGACGCATGTAAAATGGTTAGCAAAATGCCTGACCTATTATCATTATTGTAATGGTAACTAAAATCTGGCATTATAATGATTTATGACTTGGAATAATGGATAGGAGCTACTTCATATATTAAGTTGAAGAAAATTTTGGATCATGTTTAGGATCCATCTTTAAACTTGCATGTAGTAGAGAGAGCAATACATAACATTTACCCTAACATTTTCCTCAAAGACAAATGTCTTCATGCTCAAAGCCTTCTGTTATGGCAACAGGGAAATTCCCCAGTAGACATAATAACTATTTAGAATAAGAATTTCCCTGTAACTTCATAATAAATATTTATTTCCCCTGGAAAATCCTGATATACTTAGTGATTTCAGTCCCCTACCTAAAAAGCAAATAAGCCCAGTAAGACAAGTGAAAGAAGAGTAACAAAGACCTGAAATATTGTTTTATGGTATCGAGGAGTCCTTTGTTGTGATATTGTGTGGCCCTCAAAACCTAGACACGTTGAGTTTTCTACACAAGTAACTCTTTACTAAATAAGAAGGGATATTACGTCAATCTATCTTACTTAAGTGTTTCAGTTTCCTGTTAGTCTTTTTTCAGGTGTTAAGCTATTTCACAGCCCAAATGAAGGCTCCTAGAGTAAAGGGTAATATTTTAAACAGGCCAAATTGCATTCCCATCCATCCTAATTCTGAATTGCACTGTTGATGCAGTCTTTTCAGAAAAGACATAAGACCCTCTGTGTCATTCCACTTCTCCACTTCTCTCGTGCAAATGGAGACAAGCCTGGAGGCTCTTCTTGGGTGGAGGCAAACTTGTATCTCAGCTGGGTGGTTGCCAGAAGCCAGGTCAGTGGTGAGTGGTCCTAAGGCTGTTGGGTACCACAATGGAGCTATGGATGTCAGGACGCTGAAATTAGAGCACAACCCCGGGCACTCAAATGTTGCAAGACTTTTAGTTAATCTTTTTGAAACTGTAGATAGGGTCCTGGATTACGTGTCAGAATAGGAGGCAATATTATCTGATCCAGCTTTGCATTTGAGAAGAAGGTAGATACTATCAGAACAATTATCTCATGATGTAATTTGAGGGTTTTTTTTTTTTTTTCCTGATGAGAACCAGGAAAAGTAAGAGACTCGATTTTGCCCATTCTCACATGCATCTAGTCACCTAGCTTATTTTTGCCTATCTTGGAGTTACAGTTGTCCCCACCGAGTAGTAAACTTCATACCTCATAATACATAAATAACCAGTAGGAGGTGCTTTATGGAGGATGCTACCTTAGTTCTCATAGGTTCTCTATAAAAGGATAGAGAATTCAAGCATTTCCCATTATGATCACTGCTCACTTTATATATATATATATATATATATATATATATATATATATATATATCACAGTCTATTTCATGATCCATAATATCTTGAAAAACATTTAGATATTTCTATTCCTTCAAATAAAAATTACACATTTAGTTTTCCATATAGTTAATCCCAAGTGAAATATTTCCAATAGCCAGTTATGAAAACTACATACACCATATTCAACTTTCATGTAGTGAATAGTATACTCTGCCTGAAAATGTAATTAGATACATCAGATAAACTAAATCCCAAGGAAGGCACATTTGCTTTCATTTAATTTCCCAATTGTAAGACCACAAAATGGCTCATAAAGTTGTTATGCCCATTATTATCAGTAATATTATTCAGGATGAAACAAATACTTGAGAAGCATTTGTTTTTATGCTCGTGTTTATTTCATTCCTGACACAGTAATGGTGGAGGAACTATTTGGACTGAAAGCCATAAATTAAATATGTTTGAGAAAAAATAAATTGGGAGAAGACTGGACATAATTGAGTTTAAAAGGTTGATTCTCTATGAAGGAAGGTTTTTGTTAAGGGAAAATGTATTACATTATGGAACCAATCAAACTGGCATTCATTCCGTAGTCCCTAGAGACTTCGTGCTCACATCAAATGGAAGACTGACGTGGTCCTCAGCCTCAGGGCCAAGTTGTTCTACAGGTTGAACTCCAAGTTGTCTCATTACATGATTAATGACATCTGCAATAAGAGTGATGCACAGTTAAGTTTGTGGTGCTCCTGCATAAATAGGTTCAACATTAAAAGTTATAAATTATTAGGGACAGAATGCTCTTTCATGCAACCAAGAAATCACTTTTCCTGGTGGGCTTTTAATAACACTGAATCTATCAAGGGTTGACACTTCTCCTGTTATTTCCTCTAGGCAAAACAAAAACCAAAACCTTAACTGTTTATCCACAATAGCCAGGATATTTTAAGAAGAAGATGAAGAGGGGTTGGTGATAGAAATACCAGCAGATAGGTGGTTCCCGGAATATAGATCACCTTCCTTCATTAAATCTCTTTACGTGAAGCAACAGGGTGAATGTGAGGACTTCAAATGCCAAGGTGATTCCTATGATGAAACTGTGCACTGGAAGATGGAAGATGAACTGGAAAGTCATAGGCACTACCAGGATAAGCTTCAGGAAGCGAATCTGCATTTCCAGTTCATATCCCGGGAGGTTCTCCCACCCTGGCGGGAAGGTGATTTTGAGGGATATTTTGCTATGTGGGAGTTTTTCACATGGGCAACTTGATTGATTCTTAGAGTTGATCACCTATTCGAATGTGTTTTAAGCCACTCAAGAAAAAGTAATGCCCTGCTAGACTCTACTAGATAATTTTAAGTGTGCAATTCAGTGGTATGAAGTACATTCATGCAGTTACCACTGCTGTGTGTTTCCAAAACTGTTTCAGCATCCTGAACAGAAACTCTGTACCTATGAAACAGTAACTTCCTACTGCCCCTCATAACCTCTGATCTACTCTCTGTGTCTTTGAATTTGCCTATTCGGGATATTTCATTTAAGTGTTATCAGACAATATTTGTCATTTGGCGTCTCGACTATTTCACTAAGCCTAATGTCTTTAAGGCTCATCCATGCTGTGGCATGTATCAAAACTGCCTTTCTTATTATGACTTATGATAATATTTCATTGTACCTTTTTACTGCATTTTGCCTATCCATACATCTGTTGATGGACTTGGGTTGCTTCCAACTTTTGACGTGATAAAGGCAAAAGTAGGAAAACTTTCAAAAGAATTTAGATAAAAATACTCTTAGGTGGCTTTGGTGTTAGTCTTCTAGTAATATAATGCTGAGCCTGTCATGGCTGAGTTTAATGAGTTATACTGAACACATGAGGTAGAAAATACAGACCACTTATGGGCTACTGAATATATTGTCGCCTTCAGAGTATATTATTGAAGATCTAGATTTTCTGAAAACACAGCCAACTTCCAAAAATGAGTAGTTTCAGCTAAGCCCAAACACCCACTGAGTAAATTTGGCTCAGTGTCATCCCTGCTTGATTTTTCTAGTCTACATAAATGAACTACTAACAGATCAAAACAACCCCACCAATCACTATTGCTCACCATATTGCTATATCCAATGGCTAAGTATAAATCAATCTTATTTAAAATGTAAGCATATTTTGATACAGCTGATCTCTTCCTTCTCATAAAAATACCTTCTTCATTTGTTTTTGGGATAATCACAGTCCCCAGGTTTTCATTCTCACAGGCCACCACTTGTTAGTCCCCTTTGATTGAGTGTTCTTCTTCTCTCTTACTTTTTTTTTTTTTTTTTTTTTTTTAACACTGGCGTACCCCAAGGATCAGTCCTGAGGCCTCTTATCTCTTCATCCCTCCCATTGCTGATATAATTTCAAGCTGGAGTTCTGAATACCATCTACATTATAACAATCCCTAATCATATCTCTAGTATGGGTATTTCTCCTGAACTTTAGACTCATAATGTTCGATTGCCTATTCGATAATTCCCATTTGGATATCTAATAGACATTTTAAAAATAACATGTCTGAAATTGAACTCCTAAGCTTCCCCATACACCTGCTTTTTCCAGTCACAATTAATGCCAGCTCCATCCTTCTGGTTGCTGAGATCAATGTCCTTGATGTTATTCTGAGTTCCCTCTTTCTCTTATCCCCATTCCCAGTCTATCAGGCAATCTGTTAGTTCCACTTTCAAAGTATATCCAGAATCTGATGAATTCTTTTTTAAATCACTTTACTGAGGTCTAATTAACATAAAAGAGCTGTACATATTTAATGTATACAACTTAATGAATTTGGGTAAAAATATGCTTGTGAAAACCATCACCACAATTTATGCCACAAACATACTTTCAACACAACCACCGTATTCTCAGTCACTATTGTTTCTCTCCCACATGGCTATGGTAGCCTCCCACAGGCTTCTCCCTGATTCCACTCTTGTTGCCCTACAGTGTGGTCTTAACACAGCGCCTAGAATGATCCTCTTGGACGTCCATTGGATCAAGCCATTTCTCAGCCTAAAATCTCTTAATGGTTCCGCATTTCTCTGAGAGTAAAAGCTCAAACATTTAAAAAGTTTGACAAGGCCCTATATGATATGATGCCTTTCTAAGCTCATTTTCCAATCCCTCACTACTCTATCCTCTGCTCACTTGGGCCAAGCTAGAAAGTCCTCTTCAAACACTTCCGGTGAGTTCCCACAGTAGTGATTTGGCACTGGCTCTTCCTTCAGTCTGAAGTGCTTTTCCCCGAGGTATCCATGTGACTCATTCTACCTTCTTCTTGGCAGGGATGCTGCCTGTCGGTGTGAGGGCTGTGCTGTAACACCAGGGCACCTGGACGAGAGGTAAGTGGGTGTAGAACCCATGCCCCTAAGGTATGTCTTTACACCTGTGGGCCAGGACAGGACTTGCTTCTCAGTAAGATGCAGTGTGACCAGCCTAAGAAGTCCTGGTTTTCCTCACTGTATTAGCCATATGTTTTATTTTCTGTATTCTGAGGCTTTGCTGTCTGGGACTTCACTGACCTCGGAGGGACTGGCCTTCCCAGGGCTAGCCATTTCCTAGAAGTAGTAAAGGATTTGCCTGCAAATGTGTCTTTCATGTGCAAACCAGTCAACCCAAAGCCCATACCCCCAACTACTCCTTTATCTAGCTCCTACGCTGTGGGCCACTATCCATCTGCCCTAATTGCTCCACGGCCAGATACCAGACAACTAGGGATAGTCCCTATATCCCAGAGCCTGCTGAAATTACTCAGCAACTTGCCAATCTTAGGCCTGTTTATCCTGCCTTGCCAGAACATTCTTACCGCAGTAAAGGCTCTTGCCACAGTTCCTGATCTCTCCCCTCTGCTTCATGACTGACACTGGTGTTTCCTCATGTGACTCCCCATGGCATTGCGTACCCACTCCTCTGAGGAACCATAGATAATAAACTATCTCCCTGTGGCAATCACCTGCAGATCTTTTGGCCTTACTATACCTCAGATTTTCTGTTAATACACAGTATTTTAAAATACTTAATCTATTCTAATTTCAAGTAGCTCATACAATCTT
The DNA here is from genome assembly GCF_004348235.1 of Phoca vitulina. NCBI lineage: Eukaryota > Metazoa > Chordata > Mammalia > Carnivora > Phocidae > Phoca > Phoca vitulina. The sequence continues at coordinate 8,636,858 of NW_022589738.1, read as the reverse complement.
CTAACATATATATCATTCTTTTATTTATTATCCATCTTCCCCACTCGATCAATGAAAACAGGAATATTTGTCTGTTTTCTTGACTGATATGTCTTCCACTTTCTGTAATCGTGTGTAGCACACAGTAGGTGTCCATTAACAGTTTATAAATGAATAAATAAATGAATAAACAGCGGTAGTCAAGTGTCAATTTACATATATTTCAAAGGCATATTATTATAATGCTTTTCAGCATTTGTTTTTCAGTAAACTCTAATTTCATTAAGAAATCAAGGCACCTAAATGAGCAAAATCAAATTTGAAAAAAAAAAATGCATATAAATATGGGCATTTTCGTAAGAAATGAATGTTTATGTGATGCTCTTTTGAGATACACTTGTCAAGCTGGCTCATAGTCAATATTTACTAAATATGTAAACCCACACCTATTACACATATTGTCTATAGCTTAAGCTTATCCTTCCCCTTATTACCTGTTAAAAGAATCTCAAATTATTCGGGTAGCAGGTACAAAATGGAGCCCCCAGTTATTCAGGTAGCAGGCAGGGGTCCCTTGATTTCAGAGAAGTTGGATACCTCCATCGTCAGCAGATCAGCATAGATGACAATAGGAGGCATTTGGTGGAAATGGACTCTGGATAAAATGTCGCAGATTTTCACTGTTCTTACCGAGATACAGATTTTTTTTCATAAATACTTCTCAGTGTGTTGTATGCCTTTGCCAATTACCAACCTTTATTTATGTGGCTGTTTTTTGACAAATTTGTCCAATTATTTTGTTTCTCAAGAGGGCATTGGGAAGCTCTTTACTCAGTCATTCCAGAACATGCACTTCCCGGACACTGGACTTTTAGATATCCATGGCATGTAGTGTGAGTGAGCAAGCTCTGTGTAAAGGACAAGTTGGTTTAAAAGACAGTCCAGATAATGCTCAATTAGAATAGTGGCAGTAGTAACAATATGATATACACCGTAGAAAGGCCTTGGCTGATAGAAATGGCAGGACGTTTTTGGCTACTGATTGGATTTGGCAGGTGATGGACAAGGAAGGTTTCACCCCTGTCTCTGAGATTAAGAAATTGGAATAGGCAAAGGATAGCGTCTGAATAGGAGAATTTAAGGATTCATGGCATAGGTAGATGGATATGCCTGGCAGACTGTTGAAAATACGTGCAGCAAAAGAAAAAACACAGTACAATTTCACCATCCCTCAGGAATACAGTCTGAGATCGAAACTTCTGTAGTCTCTAAATGTGTGTATATATTTTAGGGATAAAGAGTAACTGTGAGTGACTAAACAGTGGTGAGTGGAGGATCGAGAAGGACTGTCTTAGGATACATCCTCCAGCCGCTGGCTGCGTGTCTAGCTTCTTGCCTTGCTCTACTGAGGATTCAGATTTCTGCTTTAGAAACATCACAGTTATGTCACGGGCATTTGTCCGCCTCAAATAGTTTAACCATGAGTCTCAGCAGCCATGGCGTTTAGCCAGTCGGATACCAGCGGCCTCCCTACAGACTTCCTCTGGTCAGGAGTCTCCCCCAGACCCTCCATCTCTCTGGTCTTTGCATAGTCTTCTCCGGCCTGTTTTTCTTCCCTACCATCTCTCTGCTACCTACTCTCCTTATAAAGGTTGGAAAATTATAAATAGAAATACACTTTAGATATGATAGGGAACAAAGTTTTTTTTAGCGTCATCTGTATAGGAAGAAACCAACTATCATCAATTCTACTTGATTTTTGTGCCATGTTCTTGTTGTTGTTTTTTTTTTAATTATTTCTTAGTGAACAGGGCCCCTTAAGTTATCATTATTATATTTTGCAACATAGAAAACTCAAGGGCATATATTTAATGAAGATGTTATTATGGTGATGAATGTTGTTATTAAGATGTCTTGGAAAATGAATTCAGAATAGCTAAAATATAAATGAACTTCTCTCTTTTGAAAATATTTTTTTGTTCCTCTTCATTCTAAAGATATTTGTGTAGGATAGCAACTAGTAATACCCATAGCAAGACACTCCTTTTCCAGAACTTTTACTGGTACTGTTGTACTTACCTTGGATGCCATGGGTGATTCATAACATCAGGGCCACTCCGTTCAAATTCATACAATTATTGCAGCAATTTCAAATGACACACACACACATATACATATACGTGTCTGTGTGTTCCTGAAATTTTTTATATTACATGCTACTGTATATAGGTATAGAGACACCCAGTTGCAAGCCCAAATTCTGTGTTTAATTCTTCAAGAACCAGATAATATACTCTGGCCCTGGACATAAGGGTATACATGTTTCTTATCCTTTATAAAACAGTGCTTGATTTCTCATCAAGCTGGTGCAGTGAGCTCACACTTTGACACATCCCTCTGATCCCAGGAGATAGTAAATGATAATGCTTAAAACTAGAAAAAAAAAATGGTAGAGTCAGGCCAAAAGTAACAAGATAAAAATCATCAGGGACCATAAGGAGAAGAGCAAAATGATTCAGTTTCTAGGTGGTAAATCGTACAAGCGCTCCTTGTATTTTGGGCAACGGGATTATTTTTCAAATTCCATGCTTGAATTCAGGGACTGAGGGGTACGACCTCCACTTCTTAAGGAGACTGAAAACATTGTTGTGGACGCATTGTTGTCTAGCAAAACCTCATGCTGACACACTGCATGAAGTTTCTAGCTGGCTGAAGGGTGGGATTCACAATACTCCCAAGATCGCAGTGAGGCCGGAAAATGGAGATAACCATGTACAGTCTTGTTCTGGATGGGGCAGTGGGAGGAGGGCCTGTGGAGACAACTGTGTAGATAGGCAAGGAAGACCACACAGAGGGCATATTTCCTTTCTATTGCTGGCATAACAGATTACCAAAAATTTAGCAGCTTAAAGCACCTCTTTTTGGGGTGCCTGGGTGGCTCAGTCGGTTAAGTGTCTGACTCTTGATTTCAGCTCAGGTCATGATCTCAGGGTGTGTCAGGCTCCGTGCTCAGCAGGGAGTCTGCTTCTCTCATTCTCCCTCTGTGCCTCCCCCACCCCCCATTCCCGTTTGCGCACACACTCCCATGCTGTCTCTCGCTCTCTCTCTCTCTCTAAATTAAATAAATAAAATCACCTGTTTTTTGGCTCACAGTTTTATAGATCAGAAGTCTGAGCAGGCTCAACTCAGTTTAGGGTCTTGTAAGTCCAAAATTAAGGTCTAAGCTGGGTTTGTATCTTACCTGGAGGGTCTAGGGGAGAATCTGCTTCTGAGCACATTCAGGTTGTCAGGGAAATTAGGTTCTGTGTGTCTGTAGCCCTGAGGCCCACTTGTCCTTGCTGGATGTCAGCTAGGTGTCATTTGCAGATTCCAGAAGCCACCTGCATTACTTGGCTCTGACCTCCTCCATTTTCAAAGCTAGGAATGGTGTGTCAAATCCTTCCCATGCTTCCAATCACTCTGAATTCTCCTCTTACCTTTTCTGCCACCAGCTGGAGAAAGGTCTCTGCTTTTACAGGCTCATGTGATCAGATTAGGCCCACCTGGATAATCTCTCTTTTAGAGGTCAGCTGTGTCCTACAACATAACACAATCACAGGAGCACTATTTCATAACATTCACAGGCTCCAGGATATATGGCCTGAAGTCCTTGAGCTATATTAGTTTCCTACAGATGCTATAACAAAAAACCACAGACTGGGTGGTTAAAAACAATAACAATTTACTCTCTCATAGTTCTGGAAGCCAGAAGTCTGAAATCAAGGTACTTCCCCTGGAGGTTTCCAAGAGAAAATCTATTCCATGCCTCTTCTAGCTTCTGGAAGTTATATGGGATTCCTTGGCATTCTGGGTTCACCTCTCTCTGCTTCATCTTTACATTGCCTTCTCTAATGTGTGTATCTGTCCAAAATTTATCTGCCCCCTTTTTTTATATAAGGATACATGAGAATGTATTTAGGACTCACCCAGATAATCCAGGATAAGCTCCTCTTTTCCAATATCCTTAATTTAATCACATCTTTTACCATATAAAGGAATACAGGTTCCAGGGATTACGATATGGACATATATTTTTTGGCGTGACCATAAAGCCCACTATAGGGGCCCTTCATAGAAATTCTGCCTACCACAGGGCAAGAGTTAGAAAACAACAAGGAAAGCTAACAAAAAGAAATCCCATTCAAAAATTAGTCTGATGACCAAAATGCAAAGTTACATGATAAAATCTAATGCCAGGTGTGAACAAAAAACTCAGACTTTGATGCCACTCCCAAGGAAAATCACTGATAGAAGAGCCTGATAAGGAATTTGAGCTATATATGTCTGAGATGCCCAAAGAGAGCTATGAAGGAATAATTTTTATAAAAAAGCACCACAATTTGGAATAAAATTGGTCAGAAATGAAGGATAGTATAATATAAACAAAACTAAATACTGTGAAAATGCAAAGTATTTTAATTGAAATAAACCTATGATCTTTACCAAGAGGGATGAAAGTCTCCTGGTGCCCCCAGTGTGAGAGTCTTTAATACTTCTGCTCTTGCATGGAGAAACACTTATAGACAAATAGTGGAATGTATCACTAATGTGGATCTCTACCAGGGAAGATTTCTTTTTTAGGTTACAATTACATAAGTGCTACATCGTGTTTTGTTTTCTATTTTAACAAATATAAAGTTCTAAGTTTTTGAAACTTCAACCACCCCAGTCCCATGTCCCCACAGTCAACGGGGCAAAGATGGGGAGCTCCATATCATCGGTGAAGTAGGCCAACTCTGCAAGCGATTTAAAGGATGTGAAATGGAGGAGCCCTGCACCATCAGTGCAGTGGTGGGACTGGACAAAGGATATGAACGGACAAAGAACAGCATTCAGCAGTGTGGTGTCCCTGGACAGGCAACATACACAGTGAGGAAGAAGAGCTGCGCGCCATTGTCACAGTGGCGTAAATGGACAGAGGGACAGACAAGGCATGTGGATGGGGAAAGGGAGAGGAGCCACTGCAGGGGTGCGCCATCAGTGCCGTCAGACATCTGGGCACAGAACACAAGGCGGCCAAACACAGGAGCCTGCCCCCCGCCCTGGGGGGGCAGCGGTGAGACCTGGCAGGGGAAGTGAACGATATGAAAGAGGAGGAACGCTGCGCTGTCAGTGAACCGCTGTTATTGAGCTGGGAAGGTGAACAGCGGAAGAGCAGGGGAGGAACTGGGCTGCGGATGTGGACGGGGCAGTTACTGAGGGCTCCGCCGCAGGGGTGCAGTGGAGTCACTGGGAAGACCCCTACTTGTGCTCTGCTCTGATGGACTCAGCATCCCTGCGGCCGGACTATTCGGAGGAAGCCAGGGATGGCGTTGGTGCAGCCCTCCCAAGTCAGTCAGAAGTGTAGTGCTGCTCTCCAGCGCCCCAGGGGAATTACAAGTGTGCCTTCGTGATAGCGTGATTTATAGTCACAGTGTCATAAGACATTTCATCTGCAGTAGACTGGTCTGCTTTCCAGGGTGTGAGGTGACCTGACAGACGCTGTTGAGCTAGTTAGTGGAAAACCAATTCTCCTGTCGCCCTGCTCAGAGCCTGTTGTGTGTTTGTCTCGCATATCGCTGAACACTCTGAAAGCAGAGGTCTTAAATCTTCAAACACTGTAATTGCCCAAGATATATACTCTGATATAAATATGCTCGATGGTCACATTCTAGAATATTAGTTAACTAACATGGAAACCAAGTCAATGACCCAAATCCAGCCCAGGTCATAGTGACTAAAAGTCATCATGGATTATCTGGCAGCTTTGACAAACCAAGTTTCAGCAGAAAAGACAATGGATCACAAAGCAACCCCTGCCACAGTTGGCCCCTTATTGACATTTCCGCAGCCATGGCCAGAAATCAATGGGCTGTGAACGCTGAATTACCCTCTTATGCCTGGAAGCGATCCCTGCAGGCCAGGCTGCAGGATGTTAGCAGAATGACTTGCAGGAACATCATTCCTGGCTGCTTCTCCATCTGCTCTGGGAATGGAGGGACCGCCTTGGGTTCAAGGTTGTGGACCTGACATTTCCAAAACAGCACTGTGTTCACCATGGAGCCGTCTAGTTAGCCGGATGTCTCTCACTACATAGTTGTGCTGTGTTTTATGTGCCAAAGTTAAAATACATTGAAGAAGATAAGCCAAATCAATTTTAACAGGTAGAAACTCTGAACTTTTAGACAGTATTTAACAGGTAGCGGTATGGTATGCATGCAAGAAAGGAGAGGAAATAAGTTTGGGAGATGAAGCGGGAAACTAAGTTTGAGAAGTGTAACCAGGGATCGGCAGGGCCACCTTGCACAGTTGTGCGGTTTGTGCACTGCATAGAGTGTCCAGTCATTGGGGTGGGGACACTGAAATGTAGCCGTGATTCTCCTCTCCAACATGCAAACCCCCATGCTGCATCTGGAAAAGGGGTACTTCTTTCTGACTCCTCTTCGCACGAGGGGGAAACGTTTCTCATGGGGTGGGGTAGGAGCTTTTCCAGATCATTCTTCTAGAGACAGCACCTTTTCACTCTGAGAAGCTACCTTTTTCTAATTCACCACTCCAGAGGGGAACCTTTCATTTCTTAAACACTCTTCCTGCTGGGAGGCTTCCATCTTCCCAGTGAAGCCAGCAGTCAGCTCATCCAGGCTGACAGTAGAGAATGCTTTCCGCTAATACACACAAAGATGCTGTGTGAGTTACTGGAGACCGGGAGTTTGTGGTGCCAAGGGGAAATTCCTGATGCAGGACCGCTAGTTCACATTGTCACATACCATGCTGCTTAATGCACGGAGACTGTTCTGGGTTACCTAAGCGTTCTGACGCCCTCCCCCGGGCCAGCCACCCTCACCCCTTCCCCCCGGGGTGCAGCGACTATAGACTCAGTCCCTCACAGAGCCGGGGCCCTAAAGCACCTTCTGCAGCTCTACTGACTGGTCAGTGCTTGTGCCAATATATCTGTTGTTTTACACTTGTTTTATGTTTTATATCTATAATACTTGTTGTTAGATAATTCTGATGACATCCATGATCAAAGGTTCAGGAACACACTTCAACATCCGACACCCGGGAGCCCGCATCCCTGTCTTGTAGGATATTTCTTAGCTGGTTGAGGTTAGTTTAGTCCAGTCTTGGAATCCGTTGAGTATCTGAATGTTCGCAATCACTGTCTCTGAGAATTCCTAAGCTTCAGCATCCCTGAGAGGTGGTCATGGGGGCTGTCCAGGAGACACTCAGCCAGGCTTCTTAACCACCCTCGCTGAAGAAATGAGCCCCTCCCTGAAACACTGTGCTGTCAGGAGCTATGGAAACAAGCAAGTCGCAGTGGAAACAAAGATACCGAAGACTGTCCTGAGCACACATGGTGACACTTTTCAAAAGTGCTCTACCAGCGCCCCTTCCCCCTGCTGCCGTATCACGGAGGGATTCCCTCTGCTACCTGAGGACCCGATCCCTGCACTTCGCTGCTGACCGCAAGGTGCTTCCCGGCTGGGCTCTTTGCTTTTACGACAACTTATGATGATTCGGATCCTTAGGAATTTGGTGTGTTGTGGTAACTCAGCTACTGGCTCCCGAGCACTCGCCTCCTCCCTTGTTGCAACACAATTCTTGGTAACTCATACCTCATTTTATATCCTGAGGATGTGGTCTTATTTTCCACAACGTCAGCCCCACGAGCTGAAGACACACTCCCCCAGTGCCTATTTTAACCAAAACCCACCGGCAGTAGGAAGATAAGGCAGAGAAATTTCCGACTCTGGCCAGAAAAACTTAGCCACAGAGACAAAGGCTGGCACGGCCCTTCATCTGCCCACTTGGGGGCTGTCCGCACCCGGGTCCTCCAGCCCTTGACCACCTCGCAGTGCCGCTTAGTGAGAACTGCCATTGCAACATTACTATGTACCAGGCACTGTTGGAAAAACTGGTGATTAACAGACACAATCCTTTTAAGGAGTATATATTCCTGGTAGGGAGTCAGACATTAATAAATAACTCCATGTTTCCATTGTGCTGCATGACATAAATTAGAGAAAGTTAAAACCTCAACAAAATGAAAGATCATTAATGTTTTACTGGAATAACACCATAACCCTTTTCAAATGTAGGCTATAAACATACTTTTTCATATTATACTTTCAAATAGCTTTTTGAAGTTTACTCCTCTCCTCTGACCACCAGGCCTTTGACTGAAGATTTTCATCCATTTACATTTAAAATAATCATTGACAGGTAAGGAGTTACTAATGTCATCTTGTCAATTTTTTGTGTGTTTAATAGATCCTTTGTTAGATTTTTTCTCTTTTGCTGTCTTTTTTGAATTGATGATTTTCTATGGTGATATGCTTTGATTCCCTTCTCTGGTAGATGTCTGAACATCTTTAGAACAATTATTTTTAATTCTATATTGGGCAATTCATAGATCTCCATTTCTCTGTGGTCAGTTATTGGACGCTTACTGTGTTCTTTTGGTGATGTCATGTTTGGTGGTATCATTCTTTGTAATCCTTAGAGCCTTACATTCACTCTATTCTTCTTTTCCCACCAAGGGGAATTCTCTTGGGGCCAGGAAATTCCCTCTTGGTGCTGAAAAGTACCGGCCTGGGGGATAGGATGATGCAGGCAAAATGAAACTATTCTTCCTATGCTTTTTATGCATTTATTTGCAGGGATTTTTTGCTCCACTATATTACTGAAGCTTCTGAAGTGGACATGTCAGCTCTCCCAAAGCTATTTTAATTTGTGGATAGCTGTCTAATTGTTGTTCTTTATAGCAGGTTGGAGGCTGCAATCCACTACTCCACCATATCGGTGATGTCCTTACTTTCTGTCTCTTTTTTAAAGAAATACTATGTTCTTATGTTGCCATGCCATTATAAGAGTAGATACATGATTAAGTTTGACTTAGGAGAATACCCTGTTTCCCCCTGCCCATCCACATACACACACACACATTCAGGTGCAGATCGTGATTGGGTGAGAGCTGGAGAGAGAGTGACCCAGTCAGATCAATCAGATTCTACTCCAGTATCTTGCTGCTACTGTTGGGAAAGAGGGGCTTTTTTGTGTCCAGAATTTCTAGCTCTAAGAGTAGTGGGTACTTAGAGCAGCATTTCTGCATCCACAAGGGAAAAAATAATCGAGGGATAAATCCAACAAAGAGAAAAGCAAAGTTGAGATATGGAAAACAGAAGAGTGAATCTTAATGACTTAGTTTAGCCTGGATCAGATACAAATCTAATAATATCTGAAGATAGCTTACAGCATTCTTTTCATGCACGCACCATATTTATGTTTTCTTTAACTAGTATGAGAATATTTTCTGCCATGGGTTCTGAAAAACACACTGTGATAGTGAGAAAAGATGAACAGAGAGTACTGTGTATACCCATAGAATATATACATTGTGGTTTGGAGTAAGGAATGAGGTTAGATAATTAGATGAACCAGAGTATCTCCAGAAAGGGAAAAATTTCATTTCTGTCTCTCAAAACATGAACCATGAAGTTCTCATTTCTTTATAGAAGGCATTTGAAAAATACTACCACTCAGTCCTTCTTGTTTTGAGGACATCTGAGGAATCCAGAAATTTGTACAAGAAGTCTGTGAATTTATATATTATTTTATTATTGATAACATGGGTTTATTCTTTGAATTTTGTTGTCAAAACAACTTTTTGAGCTTTCTGTGGCATGTATTATCATTTCCATTGTACAGAAGAGAACAGTGGGACTAAAGAAGGTCACATGGTTTGCCCAAGGCTATGAAAATAATTAGGGACTGGGCTGGTATTTAAAACTAGGTCTTCTGATCCTAAATTGGGTGTTTATTTCTCAAGACAACTCTTTATTCCATGTTCAGTGGTGCCTCATTTTCTGGGGAAAATTCTTAAATTCACAAGATAGCCTAATCATCTCTTTAAAAAAAAAAAAAATAGACTTAATCGAGATCTAATTCACATACCATAGAGTTCACTTATTTAAAATGTATAATTCGTCTTCAGTATACTCATAGATATGTTGCAACCATCAACAAAGTCAATTTTAGAATGTGTTCATCACTTCAAAAGAAACCCTATATGCTTTATTTATCACCCTCATATTCCCCTGCTCCTGAACAACCAATGGACCAAAGAAGAAATCAAAAGGGAAATAAAAAAATATCTTCAAACAAAAATGGAAACACAAAATACCTAAACATGGGATATAGCAAAAGCAATTCTCATAGGGAAGTCATAATGACAAATGCCTACATTAAGAAAAAAGAAACACAGGCAATAAACAGCCTAAGTTTATACCTGAAGGAACTAGAAAAAGAATAACGAACGAAGCCCTAGAGTTAGCAAAAGGAAGGTGATAATAATATGAGCAGAAATAAATGCAATAGGGAATGGGAAAACAACAGAAAAGGTTATCAAAACTGAGTTTTTTTTGAAAAGATAAACAAAAATCGACATTTTTGCTAAATTTACCAAAAAATAAAAAATAAAAAGAGTACTCAAAATCAGAAGTAAAAGAGGAGACTACAACTCGTATCACAGAAACACAAAGGATCTTAAGAGACTATTGTGAACAACCGTATGCCAACAAATTTAATACCTTGGAAGGAATGGATAAATTTGTAGAAAGATACAACCTATGAATACTAAATCATGAAGAAGAGAAGATCTGAACAGAATGGTAATGAGAGACTGGATCAGTAATCAACAACTTCCCAACAAAGAAAATCCCAGGACTAGATGCCTTCATGAGTGAATTCTACCAAATACTTAAAGAAGAATCAACACCAATTCTTCTCAAACTCTTCTAAAAAAATAAAATGGAAGAGGAGGGAACAGTCCCAAACATATTTTATGAGGCCAGTTTTACCCTGATACCAAAGGACACTACAAGAAAAGAAAACTACAGAAAAATACCCTTCATAAATATAGATGCAAAAATTCTCAACAAAATATTAGCAAACTGAATTCAGCAGAATATTAGAAGGATCATATATCATGAACAAGTGGGAGTTATCCCTGGGATGGAAGGATGGTTCAGCAAACACAGATCAATAAATGTGATACACCACATTAATAGAATGAAAGATAAAATTCATAAGATCATCTCAGTAGATGTAGGAAAAGCATTTGGAAAAAAAAATACAACATCCTTTTGTGATTAAAAACCCTCAACAAAGTGGATACAGAAGAAACATACTTGAACACAATAAAGGCCTTCCATCTGTGATAAACCCACAGCTAAGATCACACTCAGTGGTGAAAGACTGAAAAATTTTCTCTGAAATCAGGAAAAAAACAAGTGTGTCCACTGTCATCACTCCTGTTCAACATAGTCCTGGAAAGTCCTAGCCTGAGCAACTAGGCAAGAAAAAAAATAACAAAAGGCATGCAAATTGCAAAGGAAGAAGTAAAATTGTTGTAGTTGACATGATCATATACATAGAGAAACCTAAAAACTCCACCAAAAAACTGTTAGAATTTTAAAAATTTAGTATTTTCAGGATACAAAATCAACATACAAAAATCAGTTGCATTTTATACACTAACAAAATATCTGAAAATAAATCTCACAACAGTATCAAAAGCAAAATACTTAGGAATAAATTTAACCAAGGAGGTTAAGGATTTATACACTAAAAACTATAAGACATTGATTAAAGAAATTGAGAAAGACACAAATAAATGGAAAGATATCACTTGTTCATGGATTGAAACAGTTATATTGTAAAAATGTCCATACTGTCCTAAGCCATCTACAGATTCGATGCAGTCCCTATCAAAATTCCAGTGCATTTTTCACAGAAATAGAAAAAGCAATCCTAAAATTAACATGGAACCACAAAAGACCCCCAATAGCCAAAGCTTTCTCAAGAAAGAACAAAGCTGGAGGCATCATACTTCCTGATTTCAAATTATATTATAGAGCTATAATGATCAAAACAGTATGGTACTGATATAAAAACAGACACATAGACCAATGGACCAGAATCGAGAGCCTAGAAATAACCTGACACATATATGATCAACTGATGTTTGACAAAGGAGCCAAGAATACTCACTGGAGAAAGGACAGTCTCTTCAGTGAATGGTGTTGGGAAAACTAGATATCCACATACAAAAGAATGAATTTGGACCCCTGTCTTGTTTTCACTGAAGTATAGTTATACAATGCTGTATTAGTTTCAGGTGTACAACATAGTGATTCATAAATTCCATACATTAAGCTATGCTCACCACAACAAGTGCAGTTAGCATCCATCACCATGCAATGCCATTACAATATTATTGACTATATTACCCATGTTGCACCTTTCAACCTTGTGGCTTCTTTATTTTATTACTGGAAGTTTGCGCCTGTTAATCCCCTTCACCTATTTCACCCATTCCCCCAATCCCTACCCCTCTGGCAGCCAGCAGTTTTGGACCTGTATCTTATGCCAGTCACAAAAATTAACTTGAAATGAATTAAGAACTTAAACAAAAGAGCTTAAATCATAGAATTCCTTGAAGAAAACACAGGGAAAAAGCTCTTTCACACTGGACTTGGCAATGATGTTTTGGACTTGACACCCAAAGCACAGGTAACAAAAGCAAAAATGAACAAGTGGGACTATATCAAACTGGGAAGCTTTGACACAGTGAAACGAATAATCAACAAAATGAAAAGGCAATCTATAGAATGGTAGAAAATATTTGCAAATCATAGATCCAATAATGGGCCAATATCCAAAATATTTAAAGAACTCATACAACCCAATAGCCAATAAATAAAAACTAACTAGTTAAAAAATGGGCAGAGGGGCTGACTAGACATTTTTCCTAAGAAGATACCCAAATGACCAATAGCTCATGGGAAGGTGGTCAACATCATTAATCATCAGGAAACTCAAATCAAAACTCCAATGAGATAATACCTTATGTCCTTAGGATGGTTATTATCAAAAAGATAAGAGATAACAAGGGCTGGTGAAGATGTGGAGAAAAAGGAACCCTTGTGCACTGTTGGTGGGGATGTAAGTTGGTATAACCACAATGGAAACAGTATGGAGGGTCCCCCCAAAATTAAAGATGGTACTATCACATGATCCAGCACTCCCACTTCTTTTTGAGTTTATTTATTTGAGAGTGCACGTGAGTGCGCGCGCATGAGAGAGAGAGAGAAAACGAGTGGGGGGAGGGGCAGAGGGAGAAGCCGAGTCCCCGTGGAGCAGGGAGCCTGACGCAGGACTTGATCCCAGGACCCTGAGATCATGACCCAAGCCGAAGGTAGACGCTTAACTGACTGAGCCACCCAGGCGCCCTTGCACTCTCACTTCTGAGCATATGTCAGAAAGAAGTTAAATCACTATCTCAGAGACCTCTCTGCACTCTCATGTTCATTGCATCATTATTCACAATAGCCAAGAAAGACGTGGAAACTATCAAAGTATCCACCAGTGGATGAATGGATAAAGAAAGTGTACGCACACACTCACTGGAATATTATTCAATCATAAAAAAGAAGGAAATCCTGCCATTTGTGATAACATGGATGGACCTTGAGGGCATTATTCTAAGTGAAATACATCAGAAAGTAACAAACAGTATATGACTCCCTTACTTGTGAAATATAAAAAAGCCAAACTCATAGAAACAGAGAGTTGATTGGCAGTTACCTGTGGCTGGGGCTGTGGGAAATAGGTTAGTCAGTGGGTACAAACTTCCAGTTATAAAAAGAACAAGGCAAAAGTCAGTACAGCACTGTGACTGTAGTTGACAATACCACGTACTTGAAAGTTGCTGAAAGAGTAGATCTTAGCTGTCCTCACTACAGCAGCAAAAATGAAAACTATGTGAGGTGATAGATAAGCTAACTGATCTAATTTTGGTAATCATTTCATCATATATACATAAGGTACCAAATTATCACATTGTACATCTTCCATGTACACAGTGTTATGTATCAATTAAACCTCACCAAAACTGGGAAAAAGTAACATATGTGAAACACACGTAGTAAAAATCACCTTTTTTTCCTTTTTATCAAACAGTGAATAAAGTATTTCGGGAAATCTAGGTCATTAATAGGAAGTGGGACTTCTTTCCAACGTATGGTGGGAGTAACTGTAAAATGTATTTGGGAGTCGCTGAAAGCCCTCAATGACCCATTTAGAATCCTCTTTTCTGTGGCGTGTGTGTGTGTGATAGAGAGAGACAGACAGACAGACAAAGAGAGAGAATGTAGACACATTACCCTGAGGAACTAGCAACGAAAATGCAGGTGCTTAGAGCTCAGGCTCTGAAGCCGGGTTGGCCACATTTAAATCTTGAATTTACAAGCTGTGTGATCTAGAACAAATTATCCCAGCACTTAGGCCCTGATTCTTAACAATTAATACAGAGATAATAAGAGCACCTACTTCAGAGGATTTCTGTAAGGATTAAATGACTTAATTCATGTGACAATGCTGGGCATATAGTAAGCTGCAATTACTGCTGTCATTTTAAAGACGACTCTTTATAATTATTGGAAGGCAAATACAGTCACATGAAATGATGGTGTGTTTGTGAGAACCGTAAAACTGCTTTCTTTCTCTTGGCCTCTGTTGTCCAAAAATCATTATCACCATAAGCACTTGGTGGTAATTCTCTAATAAGTAGAAATGGCACGGCAAAGATAAAACAGAGTGGGAGGGCAAGAGAATCTTTTCCCCTAAATTCTGATTTACACATCGCAAGGGAAGAGAAGAGAGCAAAGCTAGAAACTGAAGCCAGGGGACCCGCACCAATCCCAGTGTCTGCAGCTCTGCCTCTCACTGTGATATTCTGACCTCTGCATATTTACATTCCTCGCGCTTCATGCTCTCTGATTTGCTTCATGAGGCAGAGCCGCTGTGTCTCATCAATTAAAACAGGTTCCCAAATCCTCAGCTGTGAGATTCTCATGACTCCCGGTTTCAATGTGATGCATTTTTATTTTAAAGTAAATGTCAGTTTTCATCAGCGCAAGTGTCCTCATAACATAATATGACTTGAAGATATGCAAATACCTTCTTTCCAGATACTTCTAATTAGGTAGAGGTCTTGGGTGAGGAGGTGCTCCCTAATTACTTCTGAGGTAATCAGGAGAAATCACATTTGATTATATGCTCTACGGTGGCTTCCAGAAACTCAGGGCCAGCATTTACTGCCGCAGGGCTTCTGGGAGGCAGGCTCCCAGCTTTTCTTTTCTGGAAAGATACTTCTCTCTCCTCTCGGCTTTCTCAAGCCACCTCCTCCACCTTTGTATTCACGGTTTGCAGACAGCCAGGGACCTTGGTTTGCATTAAAAGTGGGCCACCAACCAGGCTGAGAGCAAACACTGCACCGTTCTAAAGATACCCAATAATCGAAGCTCCAAACACACAGGTGTCAGGCGGCTTTAATCGGAAATCACTGGGAAATGTCACAAGTATAGGCATTATGGTTAAAGGGAACTTGTCAGCTAGTGAGGAAGTGACAGCGATGGTGTCTGGCCTGTACACAAGACAGGGCTTTAGTGCTTAACTGAATGGAAGAGAAATCCCTGAAGAACTACCACCATGAGACCTTGAGGCCATAGATCCATTTTTATAAACTTTCACCTGTCAATCTCTTTGAGATCATTTTATGTCAATGACTCTTCGTTTGATTCATAATTGTTAAAGCTTCATGTTCTTCAATGTGATAGGGTTTAAGTTAAGCTGCACCTCTGGACTGACGGTAAACAGTGAGACTATGAAATCCAGGGAACGTTCCAAATGAGTGTTTGTGGTTTGCCTGGATCACTTCCACTGTCCTGACTCAGGTAGAAATGCAGAAGGAAGGCTCTCCTCAGTGACTCAGTGAATTTTTCTACCCCTGGTTTGCAAATCTCTGTGGGTTTTCTACTTAAATATGGAAACAATAACCGGATTATCTACTGTGATTGCAGGGGTCCAGGGAAGGATGCCAGAGGTCTCTCTGGTGCTGACATTTGCTAAAGTGGATGAGAATTTGTCCCACACTGCAGTGCTCAATGCTTGGCGTGATTTAAAAGGCAGAGGAGCTGGTACTGTTAGGTTGTGCTTTAGGAATGGGGGCTGCCTAGTTAGCTGGGTCGACAAAGCCACAGAATGTGCTTTAATGTCAAGCACTTTGGGTGCTCTAACTCTGCATTTACCAGGAATTACACAAAGATTGCATTCTGATTTCAGAACTTGTGAATTTCTGTGTTCAGAGACAATTTAACTGTTTGTCATTGCCTTGCAGCCCATCTTAGGGGCAGAGGGTACAGCTATTCAAAGTCCAGCCCAACATGATAATCATATAAAAGTGTTTACATTTGAAATGTAACAGTGGGTCACTTAGGGCCGAGGGGGTGAGAAATGGTTCAAGTGTAATCTAGGATTAGGCAAGAGATAGTAATAAGGGAATGTCATGCCTGATTTAATCAATGTAAATAGCCAGAAGAATAATTTCAAGACAAAATAAGGGCTCTGTACTATCCCTCAAGAAAGCTGACTGGTCAAACTATTCATTTTATTTGCCCCAAAGAAATTTAAATTACCTATATGTGATAGTTATTCATTGTGCAGCATAGTAAGCTGACACCCCTCAATTCCAATGTCACTGTTTCAACCGAAAACTTCAGAAACCACCAGACAATTAACACTCCTCTGTCTTACAGCCACACACCAGTTAAGTATTGCTTACTCATGGTCTTGGAATCAGTGTAAATGCGGCTTCTCCCAAGTCACTTCACTGATCAACAGTATGTTCCTCATGCCCCAACTTTGTTGCTTGAGGATTTAGAGGATCATGTTGGGAAAGGGTCTTTAACTTAGAGTATCCAGTTTACCTGTCCCTGGGGCTGAACTGGTAGCAGGGAGAAGAAGCTAGAAGATTGTGTTAGTGGACAGGGACGACGGCCTGCGGGGTTCCCAAGACAAATTGGGATCGGTTGTTAATAAGCAAAACAAAGCATGGGATTTTTAAAATTATTAAAAGGAAAATGTAGCGAAACAGTCCCTGCATGAAGGTAAGGGAGAAACTGAGCAGGGAGCTCAACCTCTGTGCAAAATTGTGGCTTAAGTATCCCTGCTCCGTTCTTAGTTGTCAGTGGGCTACAATTACAACGGGGAAATAAAGGGTTTGCCGTGGTCTCCTATAGCTGTGGCCCAACAGGCTTGACCCTGCTGGAATCATAAAACAATGCCAAATCAGGGGCGCCTGGGTGGCTCAGTTGGTTAAGCGACTGCCTTCGGCTCAGGTCATGATCCCAGGGTCCTGGGATCGAGCCCGGCATCGGGCTCCCAGCTCAGCGAGAAGCCTGCTTCTCCCTCTCCCACTCCCCTGCTTGTGTTCCCTCTCTCGCTGTCTCTCTGTCAAATAAATAAATAAAATCTTTAAAAAAAAAAAAATGCCAAATCAAATGATTACTGGCACAAAACTCTGCAGGTTCCTTTATGACCAGCGCTGTTTAATTTTCTTTTGGTTTAGTTTTGTTTATTTTGTTTCTGGAACTGGCATTTACACATTTTTCTGAACAAAGGAAACAATGTTTCAGACATGTTTCTGCCAGGGGTTGTGGCTCCAGTTCCAGGCCACAGTGCCTCAGTAAGATTATTTTTCAGTGGTTGACCAGGATGAGCTTAAAGAACTTTAAGTAGACACCCAAGGTTACAGGACAATAGTGCGTCACTTCACTTGTCACCAAACAGGGTAAGGGTTCTCTATATCCGTAAGTGGCACACGTTCTTTTTTGGCTAATGAGTTCTGAGCAACCAACACGGGCTTTACAGGCATAGCCTTGTCTGTTAGGAAAAGAGCTCTAAGAAATGAGAGCATAAAAAATTGGAAAGCCTGGGATGCCCGGGTGGCTCAGTCAGTTAAGCATCCACCTTCGGCTCAGGTGGTGATCCCAGGGTCCTGGGATCGAGTCCTGCATTGGGCTCCTTGCTCAGCGGAGAGCCTGCTTCTCCCTCTCCCTCTGCCTGCTACTCCTTCTCTCTCTCTCTCTCTCTGACAAATAAATAAAATCTTAAAAAAAGAATTGGAAAGCCTGACCTAACTTCGTGCAAAATTTCCATAGCCCTATGGTCTGCATAATATATTTATTCTAAAAGTTTTAAAATAAACATACTCCTAATCTGTTACTTTGTGTCAATTTTCTTTTTTTATTTTTTTAAGATTTTATTTTTAAGTAATCTCTATGCCCAACATGGGGCTTGAACCCATGACCCCGAGATCAGGAGTCACAGCTCTTCTGACTGAGCCAGCCAGGTGCCCCACTTTGTGTCCGTTTTCATTAGCTCCAGAAGATAGGGAGTTACGGGATGTGTGAAATAGAAACCAGAACGTGGCAGGGAAAGATGGAAACATAGAATACAGACTTTACAAACGTTGTGCCTAATCCAATATCTACTCATTGAAATTTGTGGCAAAGATGTACTTTGCTTTTTGTTAAAACCCCACTTGAAGAAGACACTGAAATAATTAGGAGGTTTTGCACTCTAGCAAAGTAAAGCAGAATTACTCAGATGCTCTTATAGGAATATCGGTAAGAGGCCTGTGCTAACAGAAATGAAGATGGTAGGAATAACCTACTTTGTTTCTCCTCACCTCTCAGTGGGTCCTGTACCTGTTTTGTTGCTATTGGAGGACATGAAGATAATACTCTTAATAGGCTGCCTAATGGCCCAAACTGGGTCTATTGCATAAGCTGGAAGTAGGCACTGGCTGAATGGGCAAAGCGTCTTACAGCTTAGCAACATCTCTTTGCTAACATCTCCTTTACTAGTACCATTCTCTGTGTTATCACCCATTACCATTCACGGATCCCTCTTCCCTGTTGACGGTGTCCATGCAGACGTTGCTGGGCTGAGGCAAAGAGGCCAAGTATTTCTTTTTTTTTTTTTTTTTCCATGTTTCAAGTTTTTATTTAAATTTGAGTTAGTTAGCATATAGTGTAATATTGGTTTCAGGAGTAGAATTTAGTGATTCATCACTTCTGTACAGCACCCAGTGCTCATACAACAAGTGCCCTCCTTAATGCCCAGGATCCATTTAACCCATCCCCCACCCGCCTCCCCTCTAGCAACCTTCAATTTGTTCTCTGTGGTTAAGAATCTCTTATGGTTTGCCTCCCTCTCTTTTTTCCCCCCTTCCCCTACGTTCATCTGTTTTGTTTCTTAAACTCCACATAGGAGTGAAATCATATGGTATTTGTCTTTCTCTGACTGACTTATTTCACTCAGCATCATACTCTGGAACCATCCATGTCTTTGCAAATGGCAAGATTTCATTTTTTGATGGCTACATAATATTCCATTGTGTATATATACCACATCTTCTTTATCCATTCATCTGTTGATGGACATCTTGGCTCTTTCCATAGTTTGGCTATTGTGGACATTGCTGCTATAAACATCGGGGTGCATGTGCCCCTTTGGATCACTACATTTGTATCTTTGGGGTAAATACCCAGTAGTGCAATTGCTGGGTCATAGGGTAGCTCTATTTTCAACTTTTTAAGGAACCTCCATACTGTTTTCCAGAGTGGCTGCACCAATTGGCATTCCCACCAACAGTGCAGGTGGGTTCCCCTCTCTCTGCTTCCTTGCCAACATTTGTTGTTTCCTGTGTTGTTAATTTTAGCCCCTCTGATGGGTGTGAGGTGGTATCTCATTGTGCTTTTGATTTGTATTTCCCTGATGATGAGTGATGTTGAGCATCTTTTCATGTGTCTGTTGTCCATCTGTATGTCTTTTTTTGAAAAATGTCTATTCATGTCTTCTGCCCATTTCTTAACTGAATTATTTGTTTTTTAGGTGTTGAGTTTGATAAGTTCTTCATAGATTTTGGATACGAACCCTTTATCAGATATGTCATTTGCAAATATCTTCTCTCATTCCATCGATTGCCTTTTAGTTTCATTGATTGTTTCCTTCACTGTGCAGAAGCTTTTTATCTTGGTGAAGTCCCAATAGTTCATTTTCACTTTTGTTTCCCTTGCCTCTGGAGATGTGTCTAGTAAGAAGTTGCTGAAGCCGAGGTCAAAGAGGTTGCTGCCTGTGTTCCTCTCTAGGATTTTGATGGATTCCTGTCTCACATGTAGGCCTTTCAAATATTTTGAATTTATTTTTGTGTATGGTGTAAGAAAGTGGTCCAGTTTCATTTTTCTGCATGTTGCTGTTGTGGCCAAGTATTTCTCACCCGATGGTATCATGTGGTATGATGACTCTATACTGGAAGTTAGGTCCTAGAAGAGTAGCTGGGTAAACCGCTCAAAATAGAAGTGGAATTAGAGTCTCTGCTTCAGTGACTAGAAGGGGTGAAGGAAGGAGTGATCTTGGTTCAAATACCACAGATTTTCCCCTTTCTTACTAAATTTTCACAGATTTCCTTGAATAGATGTTTCTCTATTAGCTGTTTTTCCTTAGGGCCACTTCCAGAGTCTTTAAAAGATTGTGGGTTTGATAGATAGATAGATAGATAGATAGATAGATAGGTAAGTAGGTAGATAGATGTAGATACACAGATATATATGCTTTTCACCCTTGTCACTGGGGAATGTATCAGCAAAGCCTATCACATTGTTGTTCTGGAAGTCACATTCCCCTCTTTACTACCCTTACTAGTTTTCATCACATTCTGAATCAAAAAGAAATATTGAACAAATTCTTTTTTTCCAAGCTTTACTGAGGTATGACTGACAAAAAGTATGTATTTAAGGTGTATAGCGTGTTGTTTCGATATATGTATATATTTTGAAATGATAACCATAATCAAACTAACATATCAGTCAACTCACATACTTACCTTTTTGTGGGGGAGAAGACTTGAAATCTACTCCCTTGGGGCGCCTGGGTGGCTCAGTCGTTAAGCATCTGCCTTCGGCTCGGGTCATGATCCCAGGGTCCTGGGATCGAGCCCCACATTGGGCTCCCTGCTCGGCAGGAGGCCTGCTTCTCCCTCTCCCACTGCCTGCTTGTATTTCCTCTCTCTGTGTCTCTGTCAAATAAATAAATAAAATCTTTTAAAAAATAAAATAAAAAAAAGAAATCTACTCTCTTAGCAAATTTCAAGTATACAATACACTACTGTTAATTATAGTCACCATGTTGTGCATTAGGTCTCCAGAACTTACTCATAACTGGAAGTTTGTACCCTTTGATCAGTATCTCCCCATTCCTCCAACCCCTCGGCCTCTGGTAGCCACCACTGTATGCTCTGTTACTATAAATTCAAAATTTTCTTCTGATTCCAGCTATAATGAGATCATGAGTATTCGCCTTTGTATCTAGCTTATTTCACTTAGCATAATGTCTTCCAGGTTCATTCTGACGACGGTAAAATTTCCTTCCTTTCTATGGCTGAATAATACTCAACTCTGTGTGTGTGTACCTCCATATTTATAAACACTCAGTTGTATATCTTTATCCATTCATCCATTGATTAACACAGGTCATTTCTATGTCTTGGCTATTAGGAATAATGCTGCAATGAACATACCCCTTCAAAATAGTGATTTCATTTCCTTTAGATATACACTCACGGTGAGATCATCAGCGGTAGTTCCCTATTTAATTTTGTGAGGAACCTCCATACTGTTTTCCTTCATGGCCTCAAGAGTATAATGCTAAGCATAATAAGTCAATCAGAGAAAGACAAATACCATATGATTTCATTCATATGAGGAATTTAAGAAACAAAGCAAACATGGGAAAAAATGAGAGAGAGAGAGAGAGAGAGAGAGTCAAAGCAAGAAACAGACTTTCAGTTATAGAGAATAAACTGATGGTTACCAGAGGGGTGGGTGTAATACGTGATGGGGATTAAGGAGTGCACCTGTCTTAATGAGCACTGGGTGCTATATGAAACTATTGAATCACTATATTGATGAAATTAATATAACACTGTATGTTAATTAACTGGAACTGAAATAAAAACTTTAAAAAATTCTGTCTTTAAAAAAAATTCTTTGTCTTTGATTTTTGACAGTTTGACTGTGATTTGTCTCTGTAAAGTCTTCTTTGGATTGAACCTGTTTGGGGGAAATGTACCTGGATATACATATCTCTTCTCAGACTTGGGTAATTCTCAGCCACTATTTCTTTCAAGCAGCTTTCTTCCCCTTTTTTCTTCTCCTAGAACTCTCATAAATGTAAGTATTACCTCTGTTGATGATTTCTTATAAATCCTATAGTCTTTTTTCATTCCTTTCCTTTTTTTTTTTTTCTTTTTCTCCTCTGACTGGATCATTCCGCAGAACTACTTTGAGTCCACTGATTCTTTCTTCTGTCTGATCAGGTCTGCTGTTGAAGGTCTCTATTGCATTTCTAAATGGCAGTCATTGTATTCTTAGAGCTCACTAAGTTTCTTTAAAAGAGCTATTTTGAATTCTTTGTTAGGAGTTCATAGATATCCATTTCTTCGAGGTGGGTTACTGTAAGTTTATTGTGTTCTTTAGTCATGTCATGTTTCCTTGATTCCTCATTATTTTCATAGCCTTTTGTAGGTACCTCTGCATTAGAAGAAGCAATCAACTCTTCTAGGCTTTATGTGCTGGCTTCAGTAAGAAAAGAGCTTCACCTGGTGGTGGTGGGGAGGTGGTATACTGGGGACACTGTGATACCAGATTTAGTGGTGGAGGTGCCATGCAAGAAGGTCCTGGGGGGGTGTCATGTATCGGCAGCTCAGTTAGCTGGGTCTATGATATTGGCAACTCCGTGGTCCTTGGAGGCAAGAACTTCAGGGAGTCCACAGTGGCTACAGTGGCTCTTAGAGTCCTCCACAGCACCTCCAGGTCCAGCAGTGAGAAACTGGGGCAGGTGGTATTAGGCTCCAGGACTTGTGATATGCATGTATCTGGCTTTAGGGCCCGGCTGCAGGTACACATGCGTTGCTAA
Organism: Phoca vitulina; assembly: GCF_004348235.1. Lineage (NCBI taxonomy): Eukaryota > Metazoa > Chordata > Mammalia > Carnivora > Phocidae > Phoca > Phoca vitulina. Next base: position 8,613,980 of record NW_022589738.1, on the reverse strand, counting down.
GGGCTGAGGCCAGCAGCGGGGGCCAAGGCTGATGGAGAGTACATGGACAGCTTCGGGGACTGGAGCTGGTAGTGTTCATGCTAACAGCCACCAGGGGCTGTGTGTCGTGGCATGCGTACAACATGGCCTGGGGGGCTGGAACCAACTCTGAGGACGTGCACTGCTGTTGCAGTGGTGCTCTCTGCCGTGGCTCCAGTGGAAGGCAGGGATGAATTCACGTAGCTGGAGTTACAAAGGCAAAAAACTGTGAAGTCCTCGTGCACAAATCCTTTTTTTTTTTTTTTTAAGATTTTATTTATTTATTTATTTGAGAGAGAGAGAGAGCATGAGAGGGGGGAGGGTCAGAGGAAGAAGCAGACTCCCCGCTGAGCAGGGAGCCTGATGTGGGACTCGATCCCGGGACTCCAGGATCATGACCTGAGCCGAAGGCAGTCGCTTAACCAACTGAGCCACCCAGGCACCCCACAAATCCTTTTTTTTTATTTGGAGTTATCTTTATTGTAAATATTAAGGACTAAATTCACAAAAGGAAAGTTGGAATTCAATATTAATTTTGTGAGAACTCTCTGGTGATTATACAAACTATTTACTATTTGATACCATAATTAGAGAAAAGAACAAATTAAACTTTTGGAGGTTAGATTCAGCTATTAAGCAAGATATACCCATGGCTAACTAATTATGGAAGTAAAAGAATGGTTTCTCCACAGTGTGCATTTTGTCATAATTACAGCTCTGAGTAGCATTTATCTTAATTAGAAATGTTCAGTGGATTGAGGGACACTGCACATCATCCCTCATCTTATATTCAGAACTATTACAGATGCTGTTTTGTTTTAGAAGTTTCACATTAGGTAGGCAGCTAAACAACATAAAAACCTTGGAGATCTGTGCCCACCGGCTCCTTTTTTCATAGTTAAAAAAAGAACTTTTTGTTTTTTAAGATTTTTATTTATTTATTTCACAGAGAGAGACACAGCGAGAGAGGGAACACAGCAGGGGGAGAGGGAGAAGGAGAAGCAGGCTTCCCACCAAGCAGGGAGCCCGATGTGGGGCTCGATCCCAGGACCCTGGGACCATGACCTGAGCCAAAGGCAGACGCTTAACCGACTGAGCCACCCAGGCGCCCCCAAAAAAGAGCTTTCTTGATAAAAATTTTGAAACACTTATTGGCTGATAGGTCTCTTTCAAGACAAGTTAAGTATTTTAATAAACTATACTTAGGTGTAGAAATGCCAGTGAAGGTATTAGAAAACATCATAATTGTTCATCAAACCACTTCAATGGGATTATGACTGCAAAAATGCCTGCTGATTGTTTTAATTTCCTATTACTGCCATAACAAATTACCAAAAGCATCGTGCCTTAAAACAACACAAACTTACCACCTTGGTGTTTTAGAGGTCAGAAGTCTAAAATGGATCTCACCGCATTAAAGTCAAGGTGTTAGCAGGGCTGCATTCATCCTGGACACTCAAGGGGAGAATCCATTTCCTTACATTTTCCTGATTCTAGAGGCTGCCATCATTCCCTCAGCCATGGCTTCCTTCCTTCATCTTCAAAGCCAGCAACATTTGGTCAAGTCCTTTTCATGCTACCAATTCTTTGGTTCTCTCTCTTCTACCTTGATCTTCCACTTCTCAGGACCCATGTGATTACATTGGGCCCACCTGGACAATCCTCCTGTTGGGATGGAAGAATCTTCCCATCTCCAGATCTGCTTAAACAATCTTAGTTCGGTCTAAAACCCTAATTCCTTTTTGGCACATCACCTAAGATTTTCACAAGTTCCAGGGATTAGGACATGGACATCTTTGGGTGAGGCATTATTTACCGAAATCAGTATTTATAAATGGTCCTATATAAGAGTGGATGAAGAACACATATCCACTGTTAAATTTTGGAAGATCCACAAAATACTCTAATAATTAAATAACCTCTCCCCCACATGCATGATCCATGATTATGAGATATATGAATGACTAACTGGTTTCTGTAGGCATATATATGTGTCACATTTCACATGGATATGAGTGTTTTCCATCTAAAGAATCATTGTGTGATGTTAAACATTTTCCAGTATTGGGGCGCCTGGGTGGCTCAGTTGTTAAGCGTCTGCCTTCGGCTCAGGTCATGGTCCCAGGGTCCTGGGATCGAGCCCCACATCGGGCTCCCCGCTCAGCGGGAAGCCTGCTTCTCTCTCTCCCACTCCCCCTGATTGTGTTCCCTCTCTCGCTGTGTCTCTATCAAATAAATAAATAAAATCTTTAAAAAAAAAAAAAAAATTTTCCAGTATTCAGAACATTTAAGAAATCTTTTGAACTTGTGTTTGTATTTGTATTCCCTCATTAGAATTTCCTGAATGATGAAATAATTTCAACATTTTGGGGGAGAGGGAGTTTTATAGTTGGAAATATAAACATATCTTGAGTTACAACTCATGAAAAAAAGTCACTGAGTTCCCCAAATTAGACTGTTTGCTGTTGTTTTGTCATTGTTAGTTTTGTCCAAAAGAGCATGGCCGCAAACTGCTAAGTCTGCCTCTGAAGGCAGTCTCAATAGAGGAGATACAGAAAACAGAATTAAGTGAAAGGCCAGTAAGTCCTTATTAAAATAGCTCTGTAACTTTTTAATGTGAATATATGAATTGACTGCTCTCGTTAGTATTCATGCCATTGGCTATATACTGCCATTATGTAATTGAACCATATATTAAGCACTTAACTAATTAGAGACCTCTTACTGCTTAAATTTTCAAATTATTACCATTACCAATGAATCCACACAAAACTGACACCGTTATATGTGGGTTTCCTTGCTTGTGCTGGCTTTAAAGAGTTACTAGGCGCTCTGCAAAAGCAACTAAAAATTGCTTCAGAATGAAGTTGTGTATGAGGAGTGCACCGAAATCAAACATAACACAAGGAAGCCTTATTCCTGTTGCTGTCTTTACCTTTTCCAGTCATATTTAAACTGGTTTTTTTTAAAGATTTTGTTTGTCAGAGAGAGAGAGAGAGAGAGCACGAGCAGGGGGAGGGGCAGAGGGAGAAGCAGGCTCCCCGCTGAGCAAGGAGCCCGATGCAGGACTCGATCCCAGGACCCTGGGACCATGACCTGAGCCAAAGGCAGACACTTAACTGAGCCACCCAGGCGTCCCATATTTAAACTGTTTTTGAGTGTTCCCAGTGTAAGCCCCTCGTGCATCTTTTTCTGCAACCTGGATTCATCCATGCTTCTGCTTGCATTTCTTCTTCTCAAACAGTGATAGGAAAGTCACTGTTTCCAGAAGTAGGCAACTGCTTTTTAATTGCCATAAATTGTTAGAAAGTTTTTCCTAAGGTCATGTCAGTCTCCTTAATGCTTCTCACCAATGGACTTTATTTGCCAGTGTGGATCGGTCCCTTCTTCCATCCGTAGGCCTTACTGGTTCTTAACTGAGGGTCCATATCAAAATCCCCAAGAGAATGATAAGAAAGAATGTGTGGAGCAGGGAGAGAGAGAGAAACGTATGCCCAGCCTCTTCTTTAGACCAGAATGAATCACATCTAGAGGTAGAATCCAGCGTGTGAATTCAGACACTTCGCTAACTCACGTATTTATTCTTGTACATATGCAGTAAATAATTACCACATGTCAGTTACTGTTTAAGAATCTGGGAACTGTATACCTAAAACTAATATAATATTGTATGTCAACTCCAGTTAAAAAAAAAAAAAAAAGATGCTGAGAACGCATCAGTGAACAAAACATGCAAAACCTGCTGACTTTATAGAATGTACATATTTAGCTTTATGGACGAAGAATGAAAGGACAGTTGAGAGTGTTTTGTTTATTCAAGTGATGTGTATTATTGCAATGAGCTCATTGGGCTCTTTGTGGGGAAAAAGTCGCAATAGACCATACATCACACTAAATCTACTTCCAATTAGTATTGCAGTCAAGGTATAGTCCTACCTCTCTGGCAAAAGGTGTGATCTTTAAGCAGTAGATTATTTTTTTTTCAACTGTATTAAAGGAAATTAGTGTTGAAGAGGTCAAAAGTGAACTGGTCCAAGAAAAAGATTTGTAACTTACACTGCTGTTCACACTACCCCACTTCCAGTAGCTCACATCTAGCCCCTTGGGCTCACCTGTGATTTTTGTGGCTTTGCTCAAATTAAGCACTCCCCCCCCACACACAAACATACTCCCCCCCCGAAAAAAAAAAAAAAACAACAAAAAACCCTATAAATCAAAAGTTGTCACATAGCTATTCCTGTAACGAGGACAGCAGAACTTGATCTTTTCTATTTGAAATGTGTGCACTTTAAGATAAGTGGCCGATGGTGTTTTAAACTAGAACAGTTTAAAACACAATCCATTAGAGCTGAATTACAGAGGCCTTCAATCATTTGACGACTGAGCTCTGTGTGAAGAAATGACCGATGTCAAAAGAAGAGTGACAGGGACAGTTTTTACAGCATTTTTTAGAAGAAACGTGGTTAATATGAATCTGCAGGAGTACTTCCTCTGACAAAGAGCAAATGGCATCGAATTGGGGTAAATACCCTAGATACACAATGACAGAAGAAAGTAAGTGGAAAATTACACCCTTGGCACTTAACTGTATCCAAAAGAAACCACTAGTCTTTTCAGAGAGAGCTATTTGGTCTGGCAGTTCCTCAAGCTATAATTTTCTTCTTGTTTTGTTTGCTTCCTTAATCTAAGATTCTTTGGAAAATAACTAGAGAGATATCTGATTTATACCTTTATCAATACTCTGTGTGACATTTGCCATCACTGTGTAGGTCTGGGTTTGTGAGGTTGGTGCTTCAGAAATGGTTTATTTGCTTCCAGACGCTATGTCTGCATTTCAAGGAGCTGAGGGAAATTATGCCTCAGGTTATAGATGAATGGATCAATAACTAAGATTTACCTAGATAAGTATGACAAAAAGCATCAGCAGGAGCATAATTCAATCAGTTATGGGGTTTTTTTTCTCTGTAATTAAACTATTTATTAAAATACTGAATGCATATTTTTTTTTTTTTTGCACTTTTCTTCCATTTTGCCCCTCTTCTAGTAATTTCTCCAGGTTGAAAATTTTGAAGTTCAGATTGAGACATCGTATTCCACTACCTAAATCCATTTAGCAGTTTTCAACTTATGTTATGATAAAGGCCCAAATCTTACATATGGACTAATGGACAAGGAATAGTTTGACCCTCCCCACCATACACCCTGTTTTCCATCACTTTTTTTTGCTCCAGCACCTCTGTCCTTATTCCAGTTTTTCCTAACGTCACTCACCTCATGTAGTTATAATCTTATTTTTTTAAAAGATTTATTTATTTATTTTAGAGAGAGAGCGCACAAGTAGGAATAGGGGCAGAGGGAGAGGGAGAGAGAGAATCTCAAGCAGACTCCTCGCTGAGCACAGAGCCCAGTGCAGGGCTCTATCTCACAACCCTGAGATCATGACCTGAGCTGAAATTAAGAGTCGGACACTTAACCAACTGAGCCACCCAGGTGCCCCTGTAGTTATAATTGTAGAAATAACTTGCTAAAGGCTGGAAAGATTAAGTTAAAAGAATAGAAGAGTCCAAATTATATAAAAATAACATTCCAGTAATTTCTCAAAAATATAATCTATATTCTTTGCTGAAGTTAAATGATTGGCTTAAAGTGTGTAAATAGAGTTTTAGAAAGTAACCATACATATGCAGATACATACACAAAGAGATTTATTACAGGGAATTGGCTCATGTGATCATGAAGGCTGAGAAGTCCAAGATCTGCAGTCAGTAAGCTGAGGACCCAAGAAACTCAAAGGCCTGAGAACCAGCAGGGGGAAAAAAAAAAAAAAAGCCAGAAAGCTCAAGACACCTGAAGAGTTGATGTTTCAGGCCAAATTCCAAGGCAGGAAAAAAAAACTGATGTCTCAACTGAAAAGCAGCCAGGCAGGAGGAATTCTCTCTTATTCAGGAGAGGGTTAGCATTTGTTCTATTCAGGTCTTCAAATAATTGGATGAGGTCCATCCACATTAGGGAAGAGAGTCTGCTTTACTTGATCTGTTGATTTAAATGTTAACAGGTGGGTGAGATCAGCAAGATATTAACTTACTGTGGTAATCATATCATAATATATACATACATCAAATCATTATGTTGTACACCTTAAACTAATACAATGTTATATATAGATTATAGCTCAACAAAACTGAAACAGAAACAAAAACCAGTATTCTCCTGGCATAAAAACAGACATAGAGCTCAACAGAACAGAATAGAGAGCACAGAAATAAACTCATGCATATACTGTCAGTCGATCTTCAACACGCATGCCAGGAACACAAAATGGGAAAAGTGTAGTCTTTTTAATGAATAGTGTTGGGAATACTAGATACTCACATACAGAAGAATTAAGTTGGACACTTATTTTACACCATACACAAAATCAACTCAAAATGGATGAACAACTTAAATGCTTGACCTGAAACCATAAAACTCTTTAAAGAGAACAGGAGAAAATCTTCTTGACACTGGACTCAGCAATGATTTCTTCAAGTTGACACCAAAAACATAGGCGATAAAACCAAAAGTATAGAAAGGTGGGACTATACCAAAAAAGCTTCTGCCGAGCAAAGCAAACAATCAACAGAGTAAAAAGGCAATCTATGGAATAAGAGAAAATATTTGCAAACTATATCATAAGGGTTAATATCCAAAATATGCAAGAATCTCCTGTGGCTCAATAGCAAAACAAAACAAAACAAAACAAAAAAACACCCACAAAAAACAAAAAAAACCCCAAACAGCTCAATTTTTTTAAATGGGTAAAAAACTTGAATAGACATTTCTCCAAAGAAAACATACACATGGCCAACAGGTATAAGAAAAGGTGCTCACCATCACTCATCATTAGGGAAATGCAAATCAAAACCACAATGAGATATCACCTTACACCTGTTAAAATGGCTATTATATATAAAAAACAAGTGTTGATGAGGCTGTGGAGAAATCGGAACCCTTATACACTGTTGGTGAAAATGTAGGATAATGTGGACGTTGTGGAAAACGCGATAGAGGCCCCTCAAAAAATTAAAAAATTGAACTACCACATCATTCAGAAATCCCACTTTGGGCTATATATTCATAAACATTGAAGAGAGTTCTATATCTTGATTGTAGTGGTGGCGCACAGATCTACAACTGGGATAACATGGCGTAAAACTACACACTCATTATACCAGTGCCGATTTCCTGGCTTTGATATTGTATTATAATTATATTAGATGTTACCATTTTGAGAAACTCAGACCTCTCTGTACTATCTTTGCAACTTTCTGTGAATCTATAATTATTTCAAAATATGAAGTTACATATTCAGTAAAGCTTCTTACGGATGAATTTTTATGAGGATATTATTTGGTAAATGGCTGACATTTTAAATAGCACTTAAAAAATATTTCTTTACAGTCCATACATTGATGTGCTATTGATTTTTTAATTCATATTTTCACCAAATGTCAAATGGCCAACTATTGAAACTCAAATATTTGGCTGAAGCTTATGCTTTAGCTAAATATCATCATTATGGGATGAAGTAATGAGATGCAACAGAAAACTGAAATGCCATCACAAAAATATTCTAATTTTATTATTAAAATTAGTAATTAAAATGGAAAATTTTGATGTAAGGTAGAAACAACAATTTCTCAGGATTATCCCTTGCTATATTGCTCTTGCATTCATTATGCTTTACATTTGTGATACTAAGTAGAACTCACTTTCCAGTGAGGCCAGTGGAAAGACAAGACTTTTTTCTGGACAGCTCTGCTAGTATAGGATACTACTTTTGGAGCTGTTATCGAGAAATTACGGCTACTATATTAAAGGCATCCCAGAGTTGTTCAGTGAAATGTTTTCTAGGAAGAATTTTATATTTTGAATTCATACCTTAGATAAATTTAAAAAATTGTTTGTCTTCAACTACTAAGAAAGTCTATAGTAATCATTTTAATAAAATTTTAAAATGTTAGCTTCCAGAAACACATTACCATAAGAAATTGACTACTTAAAGCTTCTAAAGCCTGTTTTGAAGTGTGTTTAGTGGGAATAAAATGTATGTGAGATATCTCATTTTTCTCTAACACTTTCTCTTTAAGTCACACTCTCTATGGTCATTTTTATTTCTGGATTCAGTACTGTTAATGAATACTATTGCATATGACTTTAGATTTATTCATCCTAATGTATTTGTGTGGTAGTAAAGTTAACATGCTGTGTTTAAGTCATCCTCTCAAGATTGAGGATTTCCCAAATAGGACCTTTTCTCTTGAACGATTTGTGTTCTAATGAAATGAAATAATTAAATACTAAATAAGGTTCTTAAATCTTATTTAATGTTATGGGTGCTAATATAACAAAAAAAAAAAAAAACCTACAAAGTTAAGTATTATAATCTAGTCATTATTGTCTTGTATTATTATGTAAGTTCTTATAAATATTTGCTGTCTTAACAGAGTTATAATGGGGGCACCTGGCTGGCTCAGTCAGTTAAGTGTCTAACTCTTGATTTTGGCTCAGGTTATGATTGCAGGGTCGTGAGATCGAGCCTTGTCGGGCTCCACACTCAGTGCGGAATCTGCTTGAGATTCTCTCTCTCCCTCTCGCTCTGCCCCTTCCCCTACTCATGCTCTCTCTCTTTCTCTCTAAATAAATAATATCTTTAAAAAAATTATAAAGAAGTTATAATGTCCTTTGTAAATTTTCTACTTAATATACATTATAATATTTACATTAACTTTCAAATAACTTTCCTTATTATTTAATCATTATATAACTATTTTTATAAATTACTGCATTTTACATACCTCTATACCTCAAGTGACTGACAGAATATCAACATGTAAAAATAATAACTCCGCTTCAAATTAAAATTTTAAGGTTCACATATTTGTGAAAGTAAATATTCACGTATTCACATATTATTTCAAAAGACATTTTCTCTGTCTTCTGAGGTTGTTCACTCTGAAAATATCTTAGAAAAGATAGCTCTGAATGAGTGTCTCTGCTTGCAAGATGTAGAAAGAAACATTAAAGACCCATGGAGAACGTATTCCAACAGAAATATCCATAGATTCCATTTCTTACAGATAGTAATGGCAATCATTACCTACTCCTTTGCAGTGCTTACAGGTACTAGCATTACTTTAAGCACTTTTACTTATATTAACTCATGAGATCCTCCCCACAACTGTGTGAATTAGGCACTAGTATTTCATAGATGAGTATACTGAGACAGGGAGGTTGAGTACCTTTCCCAAGGTCACACAGCTAGTAAGTGGCAGAGTTGGGACATGAACCCAGTTATTATCATTACATCCTATTCCCTTATCCACTATGCCATACTGCCTCTGTACGTTATTTACATATTATTTGCTGTTATATGATGTGTTGGTATCTCAAATTATTATTTTATCTCATAAGATGCAGGCCCTTGTTCCTTGAAGAAATCTCTACCTCAAAATGGCTCCCCAACAAGCTAAGGAAGTTATGAATAATTCATCTGCCATATTACCAGTAGGGAGCCCTTAAGAATGGTACATGTAGAGAATATAGTTAGAAGACGACAGCCACACCACAATGGATGAGAAGTGTGGGTCTGGGTCTCTTATTATTCACACTCTCTTTGTTCAAAGTTTAACATCCCCTATTTTCTTTCTCTGTTTCAGCTTCTCAAACCGGGCTGAACATTTGGCACTGTGTTTACATTCAGTATTGATTTCTCAAACATTTTTGTTTTAATTGGTCTTGGCTCTTTGAAGTTAAATAATTTTACTAACGTACAACCCCTTATTCTCTATCACTACCGTAGCGTAGTATGAAAGGCATAAATAAACTCTCTTAATGAGGTTCATACACTGTCTTTCTGTACTCTTCTCCTCATCGACTATTCTGGTGAAGAATGAACCCTGTCAAAATTATGAAATGAGTTGAGTTTGACTTGACTTATTATTAGTGAATCCATAATGCTGCTTAGTAAGTACCACTCTGTACCTAAGTTCTCATTAAAGCTCTTGACAGGAGTTAGTTTATCTTAAAAAATGGATTAGCTTCCTTCTTTATCTGCTGAAAAGCATGATTGTGGGAGAAAATTGCATGGTAAGGGCATCGAGCAGTACAGGTGTGGGCATTGGTATAATTGTGTGTCTGTGAGGTGAAATCTAAAGGTTCATGGTAGCATAGAAAAAATAGCAAATCTGTAGTCAGACACCTCTATGTTTGAAACACAGTAATGGGCAAGAGGAAGTCAGGAAATCAACGTCCAATTTGCAGTGTCTTTGTAAGGATTAGAAGCCACATGAGAAGGATTCCTTTGCCACAGGACTTAGCACTTACTAAGAACTCATCTATTTTATTAGTGAATGATAGGGAAAATTGGGGGGGGCAGATGGGGGGAAATCTACAGAATAAATGAGCATGAAATTCAAATCAGTCATTTTACAGGTATTATTTAAGTCTTTATTAAATTATACAAAAAATATATGATGTATGAATCAGCTGTAATTTCTAAGACTGACATTTGACATCAACTATTTTTAAGTGTGAAAATAGTATTGTATTATAGTATTGTATTACATATTTTTAAAGTTTATTTTTTTAGTTATGCCGACTAAAGAATTTATAGATGGGAAGGGGAAGTAGATGGGGATAGATGGAAGTAGATGGGGTGATGGTTTTTAGGGCTGAGAGGTGGGTATGTGCACAATATATCAGTCATTAAATAAATATATTTGCGTATACTTAAAATTCTTCATAAAAACAATGAAATGAGTAGTTCCCAAAAAAGGAGGGAGGGGAGGCAGACAGAATTTTATAGGTCACAATCTAAGGCATTAAGCTACCCTGAGAAACCAGGAATCCATATAAGGGAACAGGGGATTTGCTGAGTGGAGGCCAAATGAGATCTTTATTTGTGCGATGGATTTTGCTGGGGCCGGGCTCTTACACACACAGTAATTATCATGAATGTCACCCAAGATAAAAGCTTAGTTGTATTTAATGTCAACTTCACAGATCTCCTTTTGAATTCTGACTTTTCATTAACCCCTTGAAATCCTTGTCCTAATTCATATCCATAATTGACTCATGTGTTTGTCGCTTTACTTAATCTTGCTTATTGACTAAATAACAATATATTTTTTTTACCTGCTTTGAATGACTTCTACTTCATTTGATGATTTTACTAATGCTTCTAGAATATCCTTGCTGATATAAAATCTCTCTTTTATTCTCTCAGGACATACATGTTGTAAAATATAGTATAAGCCTTCTCCTTACCTTTTGTATTATTATTTCAATCATGTACACTTTAACTCTCTTCAGAAGAAAAAAAATCATTAAAATTATGTTGGAGATTATGCAGGATTGACCAAAAACATAGCTGAGGCAATTATTTTAGTTACGAAAGTCTCAGTTGTCAAACAATCAAATAGATGACTACATAATCGATCCTAATTGCTTGTTAAGATGAAAGCAACAACTAGCAAGATGACACCTTGATTCAGATCAGTAATTTTAATGACTGAATTAGAGCTGTGCAGTGATTCAAATTTGAGGAATTAACTGCTAGTGAGCTGAAAAGAAGTAAATCAGCTAGTAAGGGATACACTCTTTATATGCAAGTATGTCAGAAATCACAGGGAAAGAGAGTTAAGACAAATAATATTGTTATATAACAGTTTTACAACACAATGCCATTTACACAGCACTTTCACAGGTGGCCCAGTTTAATCTTCACAACAATCGTATTAGGTACCCTTGTCCCTATTTTATATTCAGAAACTGTTTTTCGGCTAATGCAGGTTGAATGCCTTTCCTAAAGTTATCCATCTGATGCTACCGTTTCAGTGAGGCCAAGTTTTGAACCCATTGGCTTCCCCACTGGTGCCACTTGCCATCCACAGACATCAAATCCTAAATTTTCCAAAGCTGTATGATGCCTACTAAGAGTCTCATTAAATTCATTTGTACTTTTATTTATTTTCTTACTATGTTAGTCACCATACAGTACATCGTTAGTTTTTGATGTAGTGTTCCATGTGTACTTTTAAACTTAGATCATAGCTAGTTTCATAGTTATCACTGAGAATGATGACCAATGTTCTGCCATCATAAATTAGTAGAGGCTTATCTCAAACTTACAGCATTATTGGCAGTTTTAGTGGAAAGTCTCCCAAATTCCATTTTATGGCTATTTTTGAACTAAATGAAAGGAAGTTTGAACACATCTTTCTGTCAAAGGATTTTACCTTATCAGATAAGAACCTGTTATTTTCTAATGCATCAGGAAACTTGTAGACGTTCTTGACAGACTGATTAGAGTTATCGATCAGCTGTCCTGATGATAAGTTTTCTGCAGCCAGACTGTGTTTTGTTTCCATTTTTCATAGATATTCTCATTGTTTCTTAATTTACCCAGAGTCATTTGTTTCATTATTTCCATTATATCTATTAATGTAAGATCAGTTTCATACATGATTATCATCACTATTTTGATGACTTGTATCTCTGAGCTACACAAAATATTCTGTATATTTCAAGTATTCCAGATCTTTTACACATGTTCATTATATGTACTTCATTAACTATAGCTTTACTCAGAGGAGGAAATGTTAATTTCACTAAAAATGTGTATGGAGCTACTATTTACATATGATGGTCATTACGTCTTCTTGGGAGTGAGAGAATGTGTTGAAGGAGGGATGCTTTGGGAGCAGAAATACTGCCTCAAGGCCCAGGCAACACAGGCCCCTTCCTAACCTCTGGGCCCCGTGGGACAACTAGCAATCTACTTCTAGCCACACTCTGGGTACTCTTGTCCTAGGATTATCTTCTTCAATGGCACTGAGTCTACTTCCAAGGTTGTGGGGCTTCTTCCTGGGCCCATTGTGCCGAATGCAGATGTGCCTTAGGTGTGTGTACACTGCTAGGCCCAAGCGGTAACCAAATGGCAGATATTGGTGGGAAGGCATATCATGTCCACATGAGCGCAGAGTCCCTCTCCGTGTGGGAAGATGCAAAACAGGCAGAAGAGAAAGGGAGAGAGTCACTAGCTTAGAGATGGTTTTTTCTGTGCTGCTACCTTCAAATCTCAATTTCCAAAGAGTCTGAGAGTTCAGAATTTGAACCTGCCCTTCCAGGTGATTAGGAATGTACCTTGTCGAGGTGGGAGCATAGGGCACATTTTACCTAACAATTTCTTAGCATTATTTATAACTTTTGAGTCCATAAATTTATGGTGCATGGATCTTTATTTGTTCTCTTGTTAGAGGCCCCACAAGTATAAGTGGCCTGAGCAAGGGTGGCAGTACCAGAGAGGGGATTTGCACTTGCTTCGTTAGCATATGCCACTCATAAACTGAGCATAATATCAGTGTCAGAAGAATATGTCATAATGGTTAACAAAGACTTAATGATTTTTCCTTAAATTTAAATAGCTTCTCGGCTTTCCTCTTGTGGCTACAGTACAGCAAGATAGCACTTGTGGAAGCCCTCATTCAAAGTCACGAACCACAGAGTTCAAAGTCCCAGTGTTCCGTACTCCCGAGGTGAAAATTCAGGACAAGTCAATCTAAAACTATCCATCCATTCAACAAGCATGGATCAATCGTGTACTGTGTAAATGAGCGGCAGTTTTCTAGGAAATGTTAGGGATAAAAAAGATAAGTCAGGGGGGCGCCTGGGTGGCTCAGTCGTTGGGCGTCTGCCTTCGGCTCAGGTCATGATCCCAGGATCCTGGGATCAAGCCCCGCATCGGGCTCCCTGCTCGGCGGGAGGCCTGCTTCTCCCTCTCCCACTCCCCCTGCTTGTGTTCCTGCTCTCGCTGTCTCTGTCTCTGTCAAATAAATAAATAAAATCTTTAAAAAAAAAAAAAAAAAAAGATAAGTCAGGCATAGTTCCCATTTTCTCGTCTGCTGAGAAAGCTCAGAGAAGCCTGTTCATGACTATAATACAGAGCAACAAGTTAGCATGTACATGAGGAGTGCAGACCTGATCCCGTGGGAGTTCCAAGGCAGGCAGCTTGTTGGGGGAATTATGTGCACCTGCTTCACTTGTGCCGCCCACAGGAGAGGCCTCAAAGCTGGATGCCGCCTTCTCCTTTTGCTTACGATAGTCCCACTATATTCCTCTTTCTAGCTAACTCCTAGTTTTTGATACTGCAGCCTCCGCAAGGTACATCTCCCAGCACTGTGATAATGTCGTCACTGAGAAGATAATGTACCAAACTAACACTGACCACACAGAAGCCAATTTAGACCAGACAATGACAAATACCAATGTCACTGCTGAGAGGGAACCCACTTTAGGATTCTGCACTAATATGGTCCTACTACCTACAGACTCATGCACCTTGCTGGGCTGGGTTTCCAGAAACCTACTGGAACAAAGGCTTTGGTATGTCCTCAAGGAAAGCAACTTTTTGCACCTGATGAGTACATCTTGACTTTGAGGAAAGAGTTTCAATGGGAAAAGCTGTAGGTCAGCGATCCTTCCCTTATAGAGCATGTGAGTAAATCTGTCACAACTCTCTACTCACAAAGGCAAGAATAGAGCAAAAATCATTGAGTTCATTTGCTTCTAGTTCTGGCCCCTCTATCCAGCTGCAAACAAGTCTACCAAACAGTGTCCATTTCGTCAGGAAATTTTGTGACATGAATGCCCAAAATGAGTCCAGTGACTACATTCTTACAGACTATTGAGAACCTGTTGAAGAAATGGCCCTGTAGGAGTCATCACAGAGACCTGCGGTCTGTTGATATCCAGTGACCTAGAGAGGGAAGATCAGAATCTTTCCATATCCTATTACAGATTGGCCAAATTAATGTGTGTGATTATTAAACTTCCTATACTTTAAGACAGGGAAAGGAATAAGCAGTAAAACTAGAAGAGATCTGTAGCTCCAATTAGATGTCCAATATAACCTCCCCTATCTTAAATGCTAATTTCATTAATACATCTTCTGCACATGGAAGGTGACCAAATTCATTGGGATAAGCTAATGTCGACCTCCAGGAAGAAACAATCTCTGAAACCTCAATGGCTAAAAACAGGAATAGTTCATATGTACCATGGATTACGCTGAGGAGTACCAGATGCTCCAATCTGGAATCAAACAAAAAGAGACACTGAATTTTAGGTGGGATTGGGTGTAAGGGAGATTCCCATAGCGATGGACATAAGAACAGGGGCTTGGAAGAGAGGAGCAGTTCCGCCGCGGTCACCCCAGAGCCTCTCCCATGCCTTTCCCCCTTCATCAGTGCTTGTGTTCAACACTCCAAAAGATCTGAAGGTTATGGCCTAAGTGATTCCTGCCATCACTGCATTCTGGTTTCTTTTTCTATCAGATTTTCTTTTTCTTCTAAGGGTTTCAGCATAAGGAAAGCAAGGTCTCCAATTTAAATCACTGCAGGGCCTATTATATTAAACGAATATATATTTATATTCATTAAATAGCATTTAAAATTAAAATTATAGGGCTCTGCTAAGAGGCCAGATGTAGATAGTTTAAACATGTATTTCTTTAGGGACTTTGATCCAGTTTTATGAATTTTCTAACTATATTAAATTTTAGAAAAGACTTAAATATTCTTTTGCCCATAAGATTGTCCAGAAAGTGGTGCCTGGGGGCTCAGTTAAACGTCCGACTCTTGATTTCAGCTCAGGTCATGATCTCAGGGTTGTAAGATCGAGCCCCACATTGGGCTCCATGCTGGGTGTGGAGCCTGCTTAAGATTCTCCCTCTCCCTCTGCCCCTGTTCGCCCCCTCTCTCCACCTCTCAAAAAAAGATTGTCCAGGAGACATTATATGCTTTTAAATAGTAAATCAATGGCACTTGAAAGCACTTCTAATAGAAGTTAAAAGGAGGGGGGTGAATATAATTAATCCAAAAGGTTATTAATAGCTAACACAAAGGTTTTGAGAACTCTAGTGGCCTAATATTACCCAAGCCCATCTGGTGACTTCTATTGGAATTGTATCACACGTTGGAGGGATAAACTGAATGTAGATACAACCTCAGAGATTATAGAGTGTCCCAGGAGAAGGCAGGATTTGCTGTTGTGGGTTTAAAACCCTTGTATCTGAGCCCCATACCATTATCATTTTAGGTTCAGTGCTTTGATAGGAATGCAGGATTTTCTGAAAGTAAGAAATGTTTTGCATAAATTTCCATCCGTTTTATTAATAAAAGATATTTTATCTTTCCGAGCCTTATGTTCCAAGGGATCTGAGAAACTCTGCAGCCGTGATTCTATGAGGGCACACTTGATTTATTTTTCTTCTGTATATTCCTGATCACATTGATTTCTTGTGATTAAAACTGTAATGTTCATTGAGTTATGAGTAAAATTACTGTGTGTGTGTGTGTGTGTGTGTGTGTGTGTGTGTGTGTGTGACGAATCAATACAAAATACAGTACAGAGCTGGCTGGTTCCAGTTGTGAGGATCGTTTCTATTGTGTTCTAGTACAGTCTCCTTTCTGGGCCACCCACATCCCAGGTAATTAGTCGCTCCCTCCTCATCACTTCCTGGCACTCGGTGGCATTTACTCTCAGACTTCCTCACCCCAGAGTACACCGGCCATCTTATGAAGATAATATGCTCCTTTGGTACGAGGACTATGACAGCTCATTGGCTACCCCCTGGTCAGCTCATCGCATGAAGAGACGAATGAATGAATGAGCTGAAAGAACAACTGATGGCTTCAGGCTGTCTGGCTTCTAGTTCTGCCTTAACTCCAATTTCCACATGTATGAGAAGGCAAGGCAAAGCGTTCTATTTCCTTAGTGAGGTTTCTTCCAGCTCTAAAAGTCTACATCCTTAAAAACTGAGACTGTTCTCGTGGCCACCTTACTGCCCCCTTTCCCCTGACACCTGCTGTGAAGAGAAGGTGGAGCCAGCCTGCCTTTCTCTGGGCCTGTGTCTTCCACCGGCCTTCCTTGACAACTCCATTCTGACATTGTGTCCCCCACTGACATTGGCCGGCATGCAATTTGTCCAGTGCTTGACTACAGTCATTTTTTATTTTATGACAACAGATAACAGTACAATATTACCTTTCAAAACATCTGAAATATAAAATGGAATGAAACCATGGAAAAGTTATTTCCTTCCTTGTGGGAGTGTTTCAGGTTCAATGAAGAGAAGAGTAATAACAGTCAATGAATAAGTGTTGCAGAGAAATGAAGAAAGAGATTTTAGACAATAAAACCTCTTACTTACAAATGGTAAAACCAAAAAAGAAAAAAAAGCAAAGCAGGACATGAAGGCTTGCTGTTATTTTTGTTCACCAAAACAAACAAACAAACAATCTAGAGTATTTTTAGTTAATAAAAAGTGTTTGGACACCTCCATTACTCCAGAATCTGTTAAACATTGCATTGCTTTGAAATTCCACATTCCCAATCAAGACTGGCTATAACATTATTCAAGAAACAAATGGCCAGTTATTAAGAATCAGATTCAGTTTATATTACAAGAACAGTTTTCCCTCTTCTCTCTCTTTTTTTAAAGATTTATTTACTTGAGAGAGAGGGAGGATGTGTGCGCATGAGCTGGGGGGAGCAGAGAGAATCTCCAGCAGACTCCCTGCTGAGTGCAGAGCCTGACATGCAGCTCCATCTTACCACCCATGAGATCACGATCTGAGCCGAAACCAAGAGTCTGACGCTTAACCGACTGAACTACCCAGGCACTCTTCCCTCTTCTCTTTAAAAAGAAAAAGTAACATACGTTTTTTTTAAATCCATAATAATCCGTCATTCAGCAAACAATTTTTGAGGAGCCACCAGAGGCTAGATCACAAGGCTTGGTGCTCAGGGGGACACTCACATGAGAAAGACATGGTTCTTGTCACAGTGGAGATGAAAATTAATGATTAAAGCACAAATTCTTGTAGCCTAAATTTGCAGTATCCTGATTACTCACTGACGCATGTTCACTGATGTGCCAGCAGCAATACCAGGTGACCCAGGGGACTTAGTATCATGTTTTCATCCACCCACAAGAATAAAATCTCCAAGGCTGCAGAGTCTTTCTCGGTCTTGTTTGTGGCTTTAATTCCTGTGCCCAGAGCAGCGCCTGGCACACAGTAACCACAGTAAAGGTCTGTGGAAACAGAGAATGAATTCTCTTCCTAAATAGCTCAGTGCATCTGGTATTAGAAACCTGTGCAGGTTCTAGGACCTTTGTAAGATGGACACCATAGGCATGAGGTTAAGAGCACAGCCTCTAGAGTCCTATCTTGCATTCAAATTCTAGCCCCCAGTCCTCCAGCTGTGTGACCCTGGGGAAGTTTCATAATGTCGCTGACCTTCAGTTTGTGCATTTGTCATTTGCAAGTGGTAGCCATAAATCTCCTCCTCACAGAACTGGATGCAGCTGAAATTAGCCAATGTATGTTCAGTGCTTAGCATGATGCCTGGCCACGATAAACAGCCGTCCTTGGTTGTGACACTGTTCTCATCATTTAGTAACATTCAACTCATCTGAATTAATTCACGTCTCTAAAACCATGTGAAGTTACCCTGGAAGATGAAAATTTCACATGATGTGATATCTGGGACAGAGCACAGTGCCTCAGGCGTAGTACATTACAACCTAATTCACTGCAATGACAACGAACCTCGGGAGCTTTGCCTTCCAGCATTGTCGCCCTGCAGCAGCCCCTGCTCCTGGCACATGTCTTGCAATCAGACAGGCAGCAGCAAGGTGTTCCCCTTTCCTAGGAAGCATGGATGAAAACAAAGGTTCTGGAATCTATGAGGGGTTGAAAAGAATGCCGATAAAGGTGTTCAGGGGCCCCTGCCTAGAGAGTAAGAAAAAACATGTGAGCTCTGCAGAGAGCACCACAGGTGTTTTCACTTTATCACCATTCCTTGGGGACCTTCATCTCCCCCAGACCTGAGCTGTCAATGAAAACCGAGAGGAGTGGTACAGCCACTTTGGAAAACAGTGTGGAGGTGCCTCAAACAGTTAAAAATAGAGCTACCCTATGACCCAGCAATTGCACTACTGGGTGTTTACCCCAAAGACACAGATGTAGTGAAAAGAAGGGCCATATGCACCCCGATGTTTATAGCAGCAATGTCCGCAATAGCCAAACTGTGGAAAGAGCCGAGATGCCCTTCAACAGACGAATGGATAAAGAAGATGTGGTCCATATATACAATGGAATATTACTCAGCCATCAGAGAGGATGAATACCCAACTTTTACATCAACATGGATGGGACTGGAGGAGATTATGCTAAGTGAACTAAGTCAAGCAGAGAAAGTCAATTATCATATGGTTTCACTTATTTGTGGAACATAAGGAATAGCGTGGAGGACATTAGGAGAAGGAAGGGGAAAATGAAGGGAGGGAAATCGGAGGGAGAGATGAACCATGAGAGACTATGGACTCTGAGAAACAAACTGAGGGTTCTAGAGGGGAGGGGGGTGGGGGGGATGGGTTAGCCTGGTGATGGGTATTAAGGAGGGCACGTACTGAAGGGAGCACTGGGTGTTATACGCAAACAATGAATCATGGAACACTACATCAAAAACTAATGATGTATGGTGACTAACAACATAATAAAATTAAATTAAATTAAAAAAAAAAGCAAAAAGAAAACCGAGAGGAGAACATGTCCCTGTGAACGGGGAAAAGACATGGCTTTCCTGGCTGTCCCTAAGAAGAGATTAAATTAAATCTTTCTAGTGGAGGTATATCCTCAGCTTGTTTCTGTAGGAAATAATGATTTCTAAATAAGTTTTAAAATTGATGTATATTTTACAGTAACTTTCTTAGAGTTTATAAGAACACATTTTTTGCAATACCATGAAGTGCTTGTGAAAGGCAAACCCACAGCGGAAGAAAGGATAGAAATAGGAGGATGTCACCCGCTGCCACGTTCCAGAGGTGCCTTCAGGAGACAGGACACAGCGCCTGCTCACGGAACGCTGCCCTTACACAGCTGAGGAACTGCTCCCCGGACCTGAAGCTCCTCCTCCTCCCAGTCGTTGATTCTGCTGAGGGGAAATCCAGCGAGCTTCACTGGGAGCCCAACATTAGGGGGATCAAGATCAGACACCTACTGAAAGGACAAAATAACTCCTCTGTTTTCTTCAGGCTCAGCTAACTCACAAATGGGTTTTGTGCCAGCGTTAGAAATCAGTTCTGATGCTGCGTGCAGATTAAAGTTCCCAGCACATGTTTTTACGAGTGGAAGCGTTAAGGCCAATGTCACGTTCCAATTCATGTTGTAGAGTTGCTATTTCACCTACCTTAATGTCCGGTGTGTAATTTTTAAAACTTCCTGAATTGCCATACTAAGTAAATGGCATGTAAGGTTTTAATGATAGATGCAGAAAGGTATGTTTCTACAATTCTGGGTGAAAGAATGTGCTGGGAACGTGTCTTCTACCTTCTTTTCTCCCAAGCTTGCCACTCACTTCTCCCAAATCCCTCACCTCACTGTGCTTGCCAAAGCCACAGGTGCATAAACCTCCCCCAGCTGCCCAGAGCTTGATCCACCGTAGGAGACTAGGATACAGTTCATAACGAATATTAAAAGGGGCTAAGCTTGCTTTGCTTCTATTTATTCTTTCCTTTCTGAGTCACTCTTTGCACATTTGTTATGCACCCACCCCTCACCAGGGTTCACCCTTGTGTCGTGCTGTTCCTCCCAATTCTGCATCCCTCCCATCCCACATTTACTGCCATCCAAGGCAGTCTTTTCTAAGTAGAAACACCATAATCTGTCTTCCTCTTCTCCACGTAGGATTGTTATATACAATGTTTTGAAAAAGCATCAGTGATTAACCCCAGAGGTATATTTGCCATGTTAAAAGGAGGTTCTAGAGCTACAGCAATTTGCCCCAAAATCAGGGGTTGTGAAATCCCAGGTACTGGAGCTTTGTGTTTAAATATCAGGATTCTATGGACATGGTCTACAAAGACCTGAGTTGTAGGTACATCTTTAGAACTTTCAAACTGCCCGTGAGACATCAGACTTCACTGAAGCCAACTGTGTTTGGAGTGGGCAGTATGGGACTTAGTTGGAACATAGTTGTTTATGATTCATACTTACACCCACAAACAATAGCAGAGTTTTTTTAATAGATTATTTTATCCTGTGACAAAACTGTGATTGAAGGAGAGTGGGTTCTATATTTTTAGAAGTCTAGTTTCAAGACAAAAATTTCTCTACTCCATCTTGCCCTAAATTCCAGAGGAAAAACAGAGCTAAACCAAATAAAAGTATTTAGCAGCATTAGAAAACAAATAAAGGACAAAATATTTTCAAGTATTTATTCTTCTGAATAATTAATGTATAAATTCAGTACAATTCCAATCAAAATCCCAACAGGTTATTTTTATGGAACAACAAAATTGATTCAAAAATTAATATGGAAAGTAGAGGACTCTAAAAGACACAAGATAACTCTAAAAAAGGAGAACAAGGAGACAGACATTACCTTACTACATATCAAATATTAATCAAAACAGGGTTTTTGGCAAAGAGAAACACATAAATCCATGAAACATAATAAGATATTCAGAAAGAGTCCCAAGCACGTCGGGAACTTGATGTGTACTGGAAAATACAAGGGGGAAGAATGGACTATTCGATCCATCACACGAGGGCAATCGACTTTCCATAAATGTCAGATAGATTAATGAACTAAATGTGGAAAAAAATCAAAACTAGTATAAAAATGTGAAATAACTTAATGACTTTAGGACTGGGAAAGAATTTGTTTATTAAACATAATCACAACTCGTGAAGATTGATAAATGTAACTATATTAACGTCACAACCTTTCAGAAGCACGGAAAAGCAAAGGCCATAAAAGGCAACTTTTGTCAATTCAACTGCCTCAAAATGTACAACATCTGTATGACCAAAACCCTACAACATTAAAGACATGTGACAGATGGGAAGAGAGATGTGTAAAACATAAAGCATAAAATAAAATCCAGATTATATCAACAGTACATATAAATCAGCAACAAAGAAGAAATGTCAAAGGACATGAACAGGAGAGGGAAAGTAAATCATAGCCGCCCCCCCCTCCGCTGCCACCTCAAATGACTTAATCTCCCAAGTAAGCAAGGAAACAAAAACAAAGAGATAATATTTCACACTAATTAAAGGGGCCTTCTCTAAAATGTTTTTGATGATTTAAGTAGGAAAAAAAATAATAAACTCTTGGTGGTCATTATTTAAAAGAACAAATTAGACCTACAGATGTTGGGTAGGATGTTATTAGTTTTATTGTTAAGCAAAGGAAAGAATTGGTAGGCTATCAAGTAGGGTATAACATCATAATTTTATTTTATGTTTTTTTTTTAAGATCTTATTTATTTATTTGATAGACAGAGAGGGAACACAAGCAGGGGGAGTGGGAGAGGGAGAAGCAGGCTTCCCACTGACCAGGGAGCCTGATGCGGGGCTTGATCCCAGGACCCTGGGATCATGACCTGAGCCGAAGGCAGGCACTTAACTGACTGAGTCACCCAGGCGCCCCTCATAATTTTAATAAAGAAAAATTTTTATATGTTTATATGCTTAACATAATAGAGCAATTATACGGGGAAGTAAATTATGAATATCAACTCTTTGGTACATACGTGACAAAGAATCAGGAGAGAGACAATTTGTAATATGTTCAGGTTTATTGTTGTTTGAATTATCTTAAACACATTTGTTATACTCAAAAATTTAAAAAGTAAATTGGATGGCAAAAATAGACAAAGGATATATGCTAAAATTAGTTTCAGAAAAAAGTTGTATTTAAGTAAAAAAATCAAATGGGATTGCTTTTATTGATTAAAAAGTATAATACAAAGGAAACATAACGATCACAATTTACAAAATAGTAATATATGAAGCAAAGTATGTTATAAATAAAAGGACAATTTAAAATAACAGTATACTAAAGATTTTTTTCATGGTGGTATTTACTTTAGTAAAAAAAAAATACATAGTTTTGTGGTAGAGATGGCTAGCTGTGTGTTCCACATTTGATTTCTGTCTTCCATTGTGAAAGGGTTCTCACTTATAAGAAGGAGTGATGAATGCTATTTCTAGGCCTGATACATAAAAATGTCCCAAAGGAGATCTTTCATACTCTTCTTCCAACCTCTAGCTGAATGCAGCAAACTGAAAGACCGTGAAGGGGGGCAGAGACGCAAGAGAGTAGGGGCCTGAGTCACGAAGTAAAAAGCCTTCCATTAACCAAAAACATGAATAGCAAAGTTTTATTGAGTTAAATCATTGAAATTTGACAGTTCCATTTTCATAACCAATTTATAAGCTACTTGGGTCAATAGATTATGCTATATTTATACAAGAGAACACTAAACAGCCATTTCAAAAGATGATGATGTAGAAAGAATCCTATGGGGGTGCCTGGGTGGCTCAGTTGGTTGAGCATCCAACTCGTGATTTTGGCTCAGGTCATAATCTCATGGGTTGTTTGATGGAGGCCCGTGTCGGGCTCCATGCTTGGCGTAGAGTCTGCTTGGGATTCTCTGTCTCTCTCTCTGCCTCTGCCCCTTCCCCCAACTCCCTCTCTCTCACTCAAATAAATAAAATCTTTAAAAAATAAAAGAATCGTATGATATATATACATATAAAATGTGGGCATTAAACAGAATGCATATATATTATGCCATTTTTTTAAAAGATTTTATTTGTTTGACAGAGCACAAGCAGAGGGAGAGAGAGGGAGAAGCAGGCTCCCTGCTGAACAAGGAGCCCCATGCAGGACTCAATCCCAGGACCCTGGGATCATGACCTGGGCTGAAGGCAACCGCTTAACCTACTGAGCCACCCAGGCGTCCCTATTATACCATTTTTAAATGGAATCTGTATCAGTCTACATCCACATCTACGTGTACATGTATGTATTTATATTCATATATATATGCCTAACTATTTGTATATAAACACACAGACAAAAATCTAGAGAAGAATAAACCCTAAAATGTTAACTGTGGTTATAGATGGCAGCATCACGAGTGATCTCACTATATATATATGTGTGTGTGTGTATGTGTGTGTGTATGAATAATTTTTAAAATAAAAAGCGAAGGTTTTTTAAAATAACTTCTATAGCTTTGCCACATTTCCTGCACATCTGCCCAGACGGCAACCTCAGCTTAGCCAACCAAAAAAGCACATGGTGATATGCATATACATGGGCATCTTCTGAGGAGATGACATAGGAAATCTGACTTTGTTCCAGCACTGATGAGAAGGTGTTACACGCCAGACGACAGCACATTATTGAAACTCTTTCCTTATCCCTCAGGCTCGACCTAAGCACATGCTCTGCTCGAGTCAAGCATGCATGGACTCCTAGACATTCACCTCCATGATCTGACTCAAGAAGGAAATGAAAAAACAAAACAAAACAAAGGACCATTAACTTCTTACTTGATAGAACAGAGGTTCACCCTCTTAGCAGCTAACTAATTAACTGGGTGAGAGATACATACATAAATGGCACTAATAAAATGCGGATTAACATTTTAAAAAATGCACAAAAGGGGTGCCTGGGTGGCTCTATGGGTTAAGTGTCTGCCTTCAGCTCAGGTCATGATCTCAGGGTCCTGGGATAGAGCCCCGCATCGGGCTCTCCGCTCAGTGGCGAATCTGCTTCTCCTTCTCCCTCTGTGATCTCTCTCGCTTTCACTCTCTCTCAAATAAATAAATAAAAACCTAAAAAATAAATAAAGAGATGCACAAAAGAGGTGTAGGAGGAAGTCAGGATTTATTATGGTCAACAGAGCACAGAGATCTTAGAGGGAGAGTTATGATCTATTCACATGGTGAGTGGGAAAAAAATAACATGACAGATTTTAAAACTAAGAGTCATTCAGTAGTAGCCCATACTCAGCAACCTTTATTTTGGCATCTTGACAGGCATCTCCACAAACAAGGAACATGCCTGCACATCCATTTTGAAAACTAGCACTACAATGGGTCCAGTGCACTGAAAAAGCAACTGTTTTTGGTGATTACCTTAGTGTTAAAATTAGAATCCACTTTAAAGTACTTTGAAAACTTTAAAAGATAGCCCAAATTATAGAGAAAAAAATCTGTGTATATGTATATATTGAATATAGTGTATATGGTGAATATATATGTACATATTAATCTAAAAAAGATTCACATTAAAATTGTAAAAGCATTGAGGTGGTTTTTGGTTACTTTAAACATGACAGTATTATTGTTATAATCATTACTATCAGTATTATCACTGACATTTTCTCCCATTAGAGGGCATAATTTTTTTTTTAGAGCATAATTTTCTAATAATATTTAAAAATTTTGAGGTAGAAGTACAAATACTGAAAGCCTATTTAGCTCCCATTTCTAAATATTCAAAATTATCCCTTGAACATCTGTCCAGTTCAGATACGATAATTCTAGCTTAGGTGAAATAATAGTTTCTTGGTAGTGGAAGGAGACATAAATTTTAGTTAATGACTATTTAATAGTTGATGACTTTATATGTAAAATAAGGATAATACCAATCTCAAGGTTATTATTAGGATTAGAATTAATACATGTAAATTTCCTAACTAGATCCCTAGTAATCGTGGTACTCAACACTCATATGATATGTGTCAGACCTTCTCATGTGTTAACCAATGTTCATAACCGCTCTATGAGATATGTACTACATTTTGCCTTCTTTTGCTGATAAAGGAATTGAGGGACATAAAAGCATGAAAGTGGCATCCTTGGGACTAGGACAGTGAGAGTCCTAGAGACTGTATTCTTGTAATGTCTTTTTGGTACCATGTAGCAATTAGAGTAGTGATATATATAATTTATTTCATTTTTTATTATTTGTAAGGTAGCTGAAAGATAACCTCTTAAACTACATTAATTATATCAAACATTCTGACATGGACATGCATTCACTAAAACTAAACCCAAAACCAGCTGATCACATACTGAAGTAATTTGGCAGTGCACGGAGAATGCAGTGGTAACTGAAACATAGTCTTTACACAATTAGCATTAGTTTGAAGAAGTTAAATAATTTCAGTACTCTCTGAGTGATACATTGGATGACTGTTCAGCAAATACTCATTCTTCTCTTTCACTTGGGGTGGTATATACTTCCCGGCCACACGGACTTCGGGTTTAGTGGTGTGACTTATTTTACCCAATATAATGGTAGCAGATGTGCCCTCACCATTCAACATGAGAAGAATGTACCCTGGGTAGCCACTGGTCCAAGGAAGATATTTGGAGACAAATTTTTATAGATTTCCTGCATTTCTGCTTATCTTCTGAGCAACAGGCATTAACAGCTTTGTTCTGGTATGTCTTTGCCTGGACTTTGTAGAGCAAACAGCTCTGGAAGTTAGAGACTCTGTCTCCCTCTGAGGCAGAGGGAAGATTCCTGACCAAAACAATAATGTCTCCTCCTGGAGTGATGGTTGGACAGGTTTGCTTGAAGACTCCTTTTAAAATACTGGGTTTTCAAAATGAACAAGACAGGAAACAACAAATGTTGGCGAGGGTGCGGAGAAACGGGAACCGTCTTACACTGTTGGTGGGAACGCAAACTGGTGCAGCCACTCTGGAAAATGGTATGGAGGTTCCTCAAGAAGTTAAAAATAGAGCTACCCTAAGACCCAGTAATTATACTACTAGGTATTTACCCCAAAGATACAAATGTAGCGATCCAAAGGGGCACCTGTACCCCCATGTTCATAACAGCAGTGTCCATAATAGCCAAACTGTAGAAAGAGCCAAGATGTCCATCAATATAAAGAAGACGTGGTGTATATATATATAATGGAATATTACTTGGCCATCAGAAAAGATGAATACTTACCATTTACATCGACGTGGATTCAACTGGAGGATACTATGCTGAGCAAAATAAGTCAATCAGAGAAAGACAATTATCATATGGTTTCACTCATATGTGAAATATAAGAAACAGGGCAGAGGACCATATGGGAAGGGAGGGAAAACAGAATGGGAAGTCATCAGAGAGGGAGACAAACCATGAGAGACTCTTAACTATAGGAAACAAACTGAGGGTTGCTGGAGGGGAGGTGGGTAGGGGGATGGGGTAACTGGGTGATGGGCATTAAGGAGGGCATGGGATGTGACTGATGAGCACTGGATGTTATACGAAACTGATAAATTATTGAACACTACATCTGAAACTAATGATGTACTATAAGTTATTGAATTTAAATAAAAATCAAATAAAATACTGGGTTTCCTAAACTCAGAGTTCCTCAACAGTGACACAGATCCAACAGGTGCATAGCATCCAGCTGGGCCTGCCACCACATCACCCCGTGGAATTTAGGGGGCAAGGGAAATGGAGGAAAACATGAATCTCATGCTGTCTGCTGTGGTATGAACAATAAAAAATAAAATAATAAGACCATTAATAGTAAGTAATAAAGTC
This sequence comes from Phoca vitulina, assembly GCF_004348235.1. Lineage (NCBI taxonomy): Eukaryota > Metazoa > Chordata > Mammalia > Carnivora > Phocidae > Phoca > Phoca vitulina. The sequence continues at coordinate 8,586,494 of NW_022589738.1, read as the reverse complement.
CTGTCACTGACCAAAGAGTCTCAAGTCTTCTGACAACATCTATGGAACTGTGGCAAGTAACTTGTTAGCTTATAAGTAGGATAAAATCTCAGACCCTTCCTAGTTATCAACAGAAGTTACAAATCAAGTGAAGCAGACCTTAATCTAACCCATTCCTTGCAGTTAAGCTCAGCCCACCTGCAGCTTGAAGCAGAGTCTGACAAGTCTGGTTGACATTCAAACCACAGTTGATGTAAAAACAAGTCAGTGGGATCAATATACTTAACGTTTTAAGCCCCTGAGTTTGGAGTGATTTGTTATGCAGAATAACTGTAGCACAAGCTGAATGATATCAATATACTATGCTATGTGCTACATCAAGATTAAGGATAGGGTATAGTAATGGGAGAAAATTACACGAATACCTAACATGGAATTGTATACTCTGAAAAATACCATGGATATTAAAATAATTCCAAGATTTTATATCATTTACCTATTGCCCACAAAAACAAATTCTGCTCACTGCTTGCTCACAAGGATTTATAAATTATTCTTTTTTTGCATTCTTTATTTTTAACATGTAATAAAAGCATCTGCATCCTCAGTTGAGATAAACATACTGAGATATACTGAGTTGAGAATTCCCAATCTACTTCTCAAGCCGAATCTATAAATCATAAAATAAGGAATTAATTATGGGAAAATATCTGACACTAAGTTTAATAAAGGAAGGCTTGGAAGGAAAGTGTAATTAAAATTTGTGAAACTACAAATGATGTAGGAAGGTCTCTAGAGAAGAGCGTCTACTTCATCAAGTAAGATGTTTCCTCCATGATTATTTTGTCAAAATAGGCATGGGTACCATTGAAAAGAGTTGTTGGCCCCTTTTTACTAAAGTACCCTAATCGTGAGACAGAAACATGTTACATTTAAATATTTCAAGCATAATGTTCAAGGAATTAGACAGGGAAAATGACCTACTCAGGGTTGCTTATTTGGAATAGCTATTGTTTGGCACAAATACTTTTGGCTAATTGGATAATTTTCTTACCTCCAGTGAGTTTGTCAATTGATGATAAGAATGCTATGTGAATATCATCCAGGCAGAATAAGAAATGGGAGCAATTATTCTTCTTAACTAGATCTTTTATGTGAAGCTTCCTTTTAATACTAGTGCATCGTATGCAATTCTGTGTAAGCCTTTTTCTCTTAGGATTTCTGAACTCGATTTCACATCTGCCATGGCTACATATACACATTATGAGAGCAGGACTGGCTTAATCTACTTGTCTCTACCAACTGAAGAATGTAACCAGAAATTGTCATTTCAAGAAGTCAGAAAATAAAACAACTCATGTCCACTGATGGATGAATGGATAAAGAAGTCGTGGGGTGTGTGTGTGTGGAATATCACTCAGCCATTAAAAAGAATGAAATCCTGCCATTTGGGACAACATGGATGGACCTCAAGGGCATTATGCTCAGTGAAATAAGTCAGACAGAGAAGGCAAATACCCAATGATCTGTCTTATATGTGGAATCTAAGACAAATGAACAAAACCAAACTCACTGATACAGAGAACAGAATGGTGGTTGCAAGAGGCTAGTGGTGGTTGGTGGGAGAAATGGGTGAACTGTTTTTTTGTTTTTGTTCAAATCAATTAAATAAAAACTGTTTTAAAAAAAAAAGCCTCTGGCAGTTAGCTTGTGCTTCATCCTCCTAGTTATGGGTGAAATCTCCTTTGTGTTTTATATAACATTGAACATTCCACATTTAATGCACATCTCTTGATTTGTAGCAGCTACAACCCTAATCTCCTGCATGTGTAAAATGAGTTCCTTTCACATAGCTCACTCATTGCCCCTGTACCACACAAAGGCTAAATATATTATTTTTGCTCCTCAGGTATCTTGTGAATGAAAGGCTAAGGCCTTGGGAAAACTAATTTTTTCTGAAAGAAAGTATTTCTGGGACAACATTTCTCAAAGCAAAATGCTAAAGTACACGAGCATAGTTTTAAAAAAGACAAACTCTATCAATACATATTCTTTCCCACAAATACACACAAAAAAAGGTCAGAATATAGTTTCCCATTCTGCTCATGGGTGACATTCTGCTCATGGGTGACCCTGTAAATATGGAATCAGTCAAGGATAATGTTTAGGCAATGGTTCTGCCTAACCAGAAGAAATTTAAAGGCAAAGTAATAATGTATCCATCACCAAGTATTCACTGAACACCTGCAGAGCCCAATATTGTAGGAGATTATTAAAAGAAAAGGATATCGGTACTATCTAGTAGGTCAACCTCCTTTCTATAGTTGAGGGAGTGGAGCACAGAGCCTACAAGTGACTTTCTCTAAGTTATACAATTTGATAGGGGCCTTGGGAACTCAGGTTCTTTCCTCCTGGTTATTGGCCTTTTCCTTTAATTAATTCTCTCAACCAACTTGGCATCTGTTCTGTATCATCATGTTAAGTCTGAAGGACACTGAGACAAACAGGATATGGCCCTTACTCTTGAGAAACTCATGGTCTGATGGGATTGACAGATATTTAAACATTTAAATAAAGCGTAGTCAGAGAATGACTCATCACATCAGAGCCCCCCCGTTGGTGCACACTTAATGGGACATAAAACATTATGACAGAGAAATTAACATTACAATATTGAAGTGGGAAAGCTGAGGACAAGTTTTTGAGGTACGTGCCAGCCTGGAAGGTTTTGTAATTTTAAGTCAAAGCAGAGAAAAGAAAAAAATCTATTAACAGGCAACTGCAGTGGGCAATTTTCAAAGTGCTAACATCAGGGGAAACAGCTTTCTTAGGCTCGATGTTTGCAGGCTCCATGTGGTAACAAATGGGGATATAAAAGCAAGACCTGCATGAGTCCAGTTTTTAATATTGTGCACATTAAAATTCTAACTGTAAGCCTGTGCAAGAGATTTTGAATTTTTGCCTATTTTTTCCTGATATAAGAAGATAATCAATTTGAATAACATGACCATGTGTTTTGTGTTTTTTGTTTTTTAAGTATGGACCCAGAAGAGGACCAGAGAAGATGAAAATACCAGGGCAATGATGGTAGATGAGACAGGCCAGGATAGAAATGAGACAGTCCTGACCAGTATTGTACTAGTTACCTATTTAGATGGAATATAGATCATGATCAGAAACACAGTGTAGGGACGCCTGGGTGGCTCAGTTGGTTAAGCGTCTGCCTTCAGCTCAGGTCATGATCCCGGGGTCCTGGGATGGAGCCCACGCTGGACTCCCTGCTCAGTGGGCAGTCTGCTTCTCCCTCTCCCTGCTCTCCCTGCTTGTGCACTCTCGCTCTCTCTCAGATAAATAAAATCTTTTAAAAAAACCCACAGTGTAGACATATATTGTGTTAATATGTATGCTTAATTTTATTGTATATAGATTTATAGTAAGTAATCTATTATTGATATAGTTTCATAGAATGAAATTATTCTCATTTAAGTAATCTAGAGATAGAAAAATACATAGATATATAATTATGAATAAACAGACATTCATAGATACATATATGAATAGAGAGTTACAGATATGTATATGGTTAGAGATACAAAAATAACTGTTTACCACAAATCAATGAGGTTCTCAAACTCCCCAAATGAACTATGAAAGCCCTGACAGGAAAGAAATGTCAATATTTAAGAATAAACATAAACCATGGGGTTTTTGAATTAGAAGTAGTTTTAAACTAAGTAATACTAAATAATAAACATTTAGTGATATATAAATAAAAAATTTTACCCACTGGTGGAATTAAGTGACATAACTAAATTTAGTCTTGCACAGCCCTGTAGTATACATAAACACTATATTGTGGGCTCCCTTATTCATTGAAAAAACAGTGTATTTTAGGAATATGAAAAAAATCTAGAAAAGAGAGCTTATTTGTTATATATTGTTGATTCACTAACATTGAATTCATAGCCAACACTATATAACTCATTCTAGAACAAAGCTTATCTAACACATATATTTTCTCCGTAAGACACACCATTCCCTTTTTGAACTTAGGAATGTTAGACAACATTTTAGTGCTAAACTTTGGGACCATTTTAAGCAAAACCATCAATAAGCACAAAAATGTGAAAAATGTGGCATTAAATAGACTGCAAAAAGGGCACTTGTTTACATTGTGAGAGCTGGACTCCCCGTTTCCCCACCTCCTGACAACCACCATTGTATTCTCTATTTCTAGGAGTTTGGCTGTTTTTAGATTCCATCTATAAGTGAGATCACATGGCAGTTGTCTTTCTTTGCCTGACTTTTCACTTAGCATAATGCCATCCAAGTTGTTGCAAATGGCAGAATTTCCTTCTTTGCTTATGGTCAAATAATATTCCACTATATACACAGACCAAATTTTCTTTGTCCATTCATCTGTCAATGGCTACTTAGATTGTACGACTTCACCTTTAATTGTCAGAATATTTTATGCTTTTAATTTTTTCCACGTTTTTAAAATTCAAGTATAATTGACATACAATATTCTATTAGTTTCAGGTGTACAAATAGTGATTTGGCATTTTTATACATTACAAAATGATTCCCACAATAAACGTCACCATCTGTCACCATACCAAGTTATTATAAAGTTATTGACTATATTCCCTATGGTGCACATTATATCCCATAACTGATTTATAAGTGGAAGTTTGTACCTCTTAATCCCTTAACCAATTTCTACCCACCCCCACCCCTCCCCTGTCTGGTGACCAACAGTTTGTTTCCTGTATGAGTCTGTTTCTGTTTGGTTTGTTCATTTGTTTTTTAGATTCCACATAAAAGTGAGATCATATGGTATTTGTCTTTCTCTGACTTTTTTCTCTTAGCACGGTGCCCCCAAGTTCTATCCATGTTGTCTCAAATGGCAAGATTTCATTTTTGAGGGCTGAATAATGTTCTATTATACATATAGATCACATTTCTTTATCCATTTATCCGTCAGTCGACCCTTAGGTTGTCTCTATATCTTGGCTATTGTAAGTGATACTGCAATGAACATAGGGGTGCATATATCTCTTTGATTTGGTATTTTTGTTTTCTTTGGGTAAGTACCTAGAAATGTAATTGCTGGATCATATGGTAATTCTCTTTTTACTTTTGGGGGAACCTCCACACTGTTTTCCACAGTGGCTGCACCAATTTGCATTCCCACCGACAGTATACTAGGCTCCCTTTTCTCCATATCCTCGCCACTTGCTCTTTTTTTGTCTTTTTTGAGCGTAGCCAGTTTCACAGGTGTGATGTGATAGCTCATTGTGTTTTTTTAAGGTTTTTATTTTAATCCCAGTTAGTTTCAGGTGTACAATATAGTAATTCGACAATTCCATGCATCACCCAGTGCTCATCACACCAAGTGCCCTCCTTAATCCCCACCACCTACTTCACCCATAGGGTATAGCTCAGGGGTAGAGCATTTGACTGCAGACATTGTGGTTTTGATTTGCATTTCCCTGATGATGAGTGATGTTGAGCATCTTTTCATGTGCCAGTAAGCCATCTGGATGTCTTTGGGAAAATGTTTAAGTCCTCTGCCCATTTTTGAATAAGGTTGTTGAATTTTTTTTAAAGATTTTATTTATTTATTTATTAGAGAGCGAGTGAGAGAGAAACAGCATGAGAGGGGAGAGGGTCAGAGGGAGAAGCAGGCTCCCCGCTGAGCCGGGAGCCCGATGTGGGACTCGATCCCAGGACTCCAGGATCATGACCTGAGCTGAAGGCAGTCGCTTAACCAACTGAGCCACCCAGGCGCCCCAAGGTTGTTGAATTTTTTTATATTAAGTTGTGTAAATTCTTTATATATTTTGGATGTTAACCCCTTATCAGATGTATGATTTGCAAATATCTGCTCCCATTTGGTAGGTTGCCTTTTTCTCTTGATGGTTTTCTTTGCTGTGTAAAAGCTTGTTGGTTTGATGTAATCTCATTTATTTTAGTTTTTGTTGCCCTTCCCTGAGATGACTGACCCCCCCCCCCAAAATACTGCTCAGACTGAAGCCCAAGAGCTTTTTGCTTATGTTTTCCTCTAGGAGTTTTATGGTTTCAGGTCTTACATTCAAGTCTTTAATCCATTTTGAGTTTATTTTTGTATGTGGTGTAAGATAGTGGTCCAGTTTCATTCTTTTGCATGTAGCTGTCCAGCTTTCCTAACACTGTTTATTAAAGAGCCTGTCTTTTCCCTGTTGTATATTCTTGTCTCCTTTGTCATAGATTAATTGACCACATATGTATGGGTTTATTTCTGGGCTCTCTATTCTAATCCAGTGATCTCTGTGTGTTCTTGTGCCGCCACCATACTATTTCGATTACTGTAACTCTGTAGTATAGTTTGAAATCAGAGAATGTGATACCCCCAGCTTTGTTCTTCTCAGAACTCCTTTGGCTATTCAGGGTCTTTTGTGGTTCCGCCCAAATCTTAGGATTCTTTGTTCTAGTTCTGTGAAACATGCCATTGGTATTTTGATGGGGATGGTACTGGATCTGTAGATTGCTTCAGGTAGTGTGGACATTTTAACAATATTAATTCTTCCAATCTCTGAGAATGGAGTATCTTCCTGTTGGTGTCATCTTCAATTTCTTTCATCAGTGTCTTAGGGTTTTCAGAATATACGTCTTTTAATTCCTTGGTTAAATGTATTTATAGTTATTTCTTTTTGATACAATTGTAAGTGGGATTGTTCTCTTAATTTCTTTGATTGTATAGAAACACAACTGATCTCTGATGTTAATTTAGTATCCTGCAACTTCACTGAATTCATTTTTGAGTTCTAAGAGTTTTTTTGGTAGATTATTTAGGCTTCTTTATACATAGTATCATTTTAGCTGAAAATAATGACAGTTTTACTTCTTTCTTTCCAATCCCACATATTTATATGTTCAAATTAAACTTTTTTTTAAGATTTTATTTATTTGAGAGACAAAGAGATAGCGAGAGATAGAGCATGAGCAGGGGAGAGAGGGAGAAGCAGACTCCCCGCTGAGCAGGGAGCCCGATGTGGGGCTCAATCCCAGGACCCCGGGATAATGACCTGAGCCAAAGGCAGACACTTAACTGACTGAGCCACCCAGGCGCCCCTCAAAATAAACTTTTTAAAAGAGGGGGCACCTGGGTGGTTCAGTCACTTAAACATCTGACTCTTGATTTTGGGTCAGGTCCTGATCTCAGGGGTCATGAGATCGAGCCCCATGTTGGGCTCTGCGCTCAGTGTGGAGTCTGCTTGAGATTCTCTCTTTCCCTCTCCCTCTGCTCCTCCTCCCCCACTCATGCTCACTCGCTCTCTCTGTCTCTCTCTAATTAATTAATTAATTTTAACAAACATTAAAGTTTTTAAAGGAGGGCGTACTGGAGGCAGAAGTACTGACTGCACAAGCGTCAATTCTGGTACCTCAGTGAACACAATTCAATTCCTAAACATAAGTGGGAAGATATTGCTGGTTTTGAAGTAGCAACATAACAGAAATCTTTTAATGAGCAGCTGTAAAAGTTGGAGGTGCCCATGGAATGGTTATTCCCTTCAGCTGGTTCTGCAAAAGCACTTACTACTGACACTCTCTGATTTAAGATGAACAATTGGAGATAATTTACAAAATTGTTATCTCTACGGAAGAAATACAGATGCATTACTGTTGTTGCCTTTGGCATTTTTATTATTATACTATTTCTTAAACATTGTTTATGCTGCTCAAAGAATTATCCATATGGGATTAGATTGTTCTGTTGGAAAAAAGAAGTCATATGATATAACTACTAGACTAGATACTAATATTATTTTTAGGGTTTTGTCTTTGTCCATAAATTAAGAATCATAATACTAAGGAACTTAATATGATTCGATTTTAGAAAATATGTCAATTGGGGCGCCTGGGTGGCTCAGTTGGTTAAGCATCTGACTCTTGATTTCAGCTCAGGTCATGATCTCAGGGTTGTGAGATCAAGCTCCATGTCAGCCTCTATGCTCAGTGGGGAGTCTGCTTCTCTCCCTCTCCTTCTGTCTCTGTCTCTCTCTCTCTCTTAAAAAAAAAGTATGTCAGTTGAAACTTTGGTTGAAATTGTGTAATATAATTTCAAACTAATTTTATATAAAGATCCACAAAGACCTTTAGTATTATTTTTCCTTCATTCACTTTTCTTGGTAAGAATCAACCTTGGCCTAGTGAAATATTTTACCCAACATTATCTGCCAGAGCACCATCTGTCAGCAAGCCAGTTAATCTCTGCACTCTGTATAAAAAGATACAGGGAACTAGTTCTAATAATGCTAGCTTTGATAAAATGGGCTTTCTATGTGAACAGCTAGATCAACACTGTCAATTAATGTCACATGGATTCTTAAGCAACATTCTAGTGATGACAGTGTTCAATCAATAAACACACTGAGTTACATTAAAATAATCAACCCAAAAGAGGAAAGGTTCCCTATGATATCATCATTCTGATGAAAAACTCATCTCCTGAGTGAAATCTCATAAGCTCAGTAAGATAACTAAAACATTTAAGGGATTATTTTGTAGTTTTTTTTCCCCTTTCTTCAATGCACTAAAATTGGCAATGAACCAGAAATATAGTATTTAAGAAATTAAATTCATTTAATAAACCATGAAAGAGAGTCACACCCAGGTGATGAGTTTAGACTTCTATTTCCTTATTACTTATAGACTATGATTTATTTTACTTTAAAAGATAGAAGGGAAATGGTAGGAGGCTACCTGCCGAAGTTTATTAACTCCCAATACTTCCTTTATTCTATGGCCAAGATCAAAGCTTTCTGCAAGTTCTGTAAAGATGTTTTAGAGTCCACCACAGAGGAATGAAATGAAGTGTTGTGAGGGAGGGAAGAGGAAAGAGGAGGACAAAAAAAAGAGAGAGAGAGCTATAACGCTCACCACCTTTTCAAAGACCAGAATAGCTCCATATGTTTTATATATCATGTTGGTAGAAGATTTCATACAGAAACATGATTACTTTGATTTTGAAAATTTTGAAAACTGTAGGACTAAACATTTTTATTTTTTATTGGAGGAAAAGATGGTATATTAAATTAAAAGTCTTCCTGTAGGTAAAAATAGGGATGAAGAATGCAGCAGACTTTAAAATGTTATAGTAATGGTGGGTTTGGTGTGTTGATGATAGTCCTACTCCATAAGAGTGTTTTTTTTCCCTAAGTTTGATTTAAATTCCAGTTAGTTAACATACAGTGTAATATTAGTTTCAGGTATAGAATTTAGTGACTCAACACTTACATACAACACCCGGTGCTCATCACAAGTGCCCTCCTTAATCCCCATCACCTATTTATCCATCTCCCTGCCTGCCTCCCCTCTGGTAACCATCAGTTTGTTCTCTATAGTTAAGAGTCTGTTTCTTGGTTTTCCTCTCTTCCCCCCCCCCACCACTTATGTTCATTTGTTTTGTTTTAAGAAAGTGGTCCAGTTTAATTCTTTTGCATGTTGCTATCTAGTTTTCCCACCATCATATGTTGAAGAGACTTTTTTCCATTGGATATTCTTTCCTGCTTTGTCAATGATTAATTGACCATATAGCTGGGTTCATTTCTTGGTTTTCTATTCTGTTCCACTGATCCATGTGTCTGTTTTTGTGCCAGTCCATACTGTCGCTACAGCTTTGATCACTACAGCTTTGTAATATAACTTGAAATCACGATTGCTTTGGCTGTTGGGGGTCTTTTGTGGTTCCACACACATTTTAGGATTCTTTGTTCTAGCTCTGTGAAAAATGCTGTTGGTATTTTGATAAGGATTACATTAAATGTGTAGATTGCTTTGGGTAGTATTGACATTTTAGCAATATTTGTTTTCCATGAATGTGGAATGTTTTTCCACTTCTTTGTGTCATCATCAATTTGTTTCATCAGTGTTTTACAGTTTTCAGAGTACAAATCTTTATCTCTTTGCTTAGGTTTATTACTAGATATCTTATGGGTTTTAGTGCAATTGTAAATGGGATTGATTCCTTGACTTTTCTTTCTGAGGCTCCATTATTGGTGTATAGAAACACAAATTTTGTATCCTGTAACTTTATTGAATTTGTGTATCACTTCTAGCAATTTTTTGATGGAGTCTTTGGGTTTTCTATATATAGTATCATGTCATCTGCAAATAGTGAAACTTTGACTTCTTCCTTTGTCCATTTGAATGCTTTTTATTTTTTATTTTTTTGTCTGATTGCTGAGGCTAGGACTTCCAGTAGTATGTGAAATAGTAGTGGTGAGAGTAGACATCCCTGTCTTGTTCCTGACCTTAGAGGAAAAGCTCTCAGTTTTTCCTCATTTAGCATGATATAAGCTATGGGTCTTTCATATATGGCCTTTATGATGTTGAGGTATATTCCCTCTAAACCTACTTTGTTGAGGGTTTTTATTATGAATGGATGTTGTGCTTTGTCAGGTGCTATTTCTGCATCTATGAAAGGATCATTGGTTCTTTTCCTTTTTATCCTTTCTTTTATTAATGTGGTATATCATACTAATTGATTTGTGAATATTGGACCACCCTTGCAGCCCAGGAATAAATCCCACTTGATGGTGGTGAATGATTCTTTTAATGTACTGTTGGATTTGATTTGCTAATATTTTGTTGAGAATTTTTACATCCATGTTCATCAGGAATATTGGCCAGTAGTTCTCTTTTTCAGTAGAGTCTTTTTTTAAATTTAATTTTATTATGGTATGTTAGTCACTATACAATACATCATTAGTTTTTGATGTAGTAATCCACTATTCATTGTTTTCATATAACACCCAGTGCTCCATGCAGTACGTGCCCTCCTTAATACCCATCACTGGGCTAACCCATCCCCCCACCCCCTCACCTCTAAAACCCTCAGTTTGTTTCTCAGAGTCCATACTCTCTCATGGTTCGTCTCTCCTTCCGATTTCCCCCCCTTTATTTTCCCCTTCCTTCTCCTAATGTCCTCCATGCTATTCCTTATGTTCCACAAATAAGTGAAACCATATGCTAATTGACTTTTTCTGCTTGACTTAGTTCACTTAGCATAATCTCCTCCAGTCCCATCCATGTTGATGTAAAAGTTGGGTATTCATCCTTTCTGATGGCTGAGTAATATTCCATTGTATATATGGACCACATCTTCTTTATCCTTTCATCTGTTGAAGGGCATCTCGCCTCTTTCCACAGTTTGGCTATTGCGGACATTGCGGCTATGAACATCGGGGTGCATATGGTCCTTCTTTTCACTACATCTGTGTCTTTGGGGTAAATCCCAGTAGTGCAATTGCTGGGTCATAGGGTAGCTCTATTTTTAACAGTTTGAGGCACTTCCACACTGTTTTCCAAGGTGGCTGTACCAACTTGCATTCCCACCAACAGTGTAAGAGGGTTCCCCTTTCTGCACAACCTCTCCAACATTTGTTGTTTCTTGCCTTATCAATTTTTCCATTCTAACTGGTGTAAGGTGGTATCTCAATGTGGTTTTGATTTGAATTTCCCTGATGGCGAATGATGATGAATATTTTTTCATGTGCTGTTAGCCATTTGTATGTCTTCTTTGGAGAAGTGTCTGTTTGTGTCTTCTGCCCATTTTTTGACTTATTTGTGTTTTGGGTGTTGAGTTTGAGAAGTTCTTTATAGATCTTGGATACCAACCCTTTATCTGTAGCGTCATTTGCAAATATCTTCTCCCATTCTGTGGGTTGCCTCTTTGTTTTGTTGACTGTTTCCTTTGCTGTACAGAAGCTTTTTATCTTGATGAAGTCCCAAAAGTTCATTTTTGCTTTTGTTTCACTAGCCTTTGGAGATGTATGTTGAAAGAAGTTGCTGTGGGTGATGTCAAACAGGTTACTGCCTATGTTCTCCTCTAGGATTTTGATGGATTCCTGGCTCACATTGAGGTCTTTCATCCATTTTGAGTTTATCTTTGTGTATGGCATTAGAGAATGGTCGAATTTCATTCTTCTGTATATAGCTGTCCAATTTTCCCAGCACCATTTATTAAAGAGAGTGTCTTTTTGCCATTGCATATTTTTTCAGGCTTTGTTGAAGATTATTTGACCACAGAGGTGAGGGTCCATATCTGGGCTCTCTATTCTGTTCCATTGGTCTTCATGTCTGTTTTTGTGCCAGTACCATGCCGTCTTGGTGATCACTGCTTTGTAATACAGCTTGAAATCAGGTAATGTGATGCCCCCAGCTTTGTTTTTCTTTTTCCACATTTCCTTGGTGATTCGGGGTCTTTTCTGATTCCATACAAATTTTAGGATTGTTTGTTCCAGCACTTTGAAAAATGTCATTGGAATTTTGATTGGGATGGCACTGAAGGGATAGATTGCTCTGGGTAGTATGGACATTTTAACAATGTTTATTCTTCCAGTCCATGAGCATGGAATGTTTTTCCATCTTTTTGTGTCTTCTTCAATTTCTTTCATGAGTGTTCTGTAGTTCCTAGAGCATAGATCTTTTACCTCTTTGGTTAGATTTATTCCAAGGTATCTTATGGTTTTTGGTGCTATTGTAAATGGAATTGTTTCTCTAATTTCTCTTTCTATAGTTGCATTGTTAGTGTATAAGAAAGCAACTGATTTCTGTGCATTGATTTTGTATCCTGCCACATTACTGAATTGCTGGATGAGTTCTAGTAATTTGGGGGTGGAGTCTTTTGGATTTTCCAAATAAAGTATCATGTCATATGCGAAGAGAGAGAGTTTGACTTCTTTGCCAATTTGAATACCTTTTATTTCTTTTTGTTGTCTGATTGCTGTTGCTAGGACTTCTAGTACTATGTTGAATAGTAGTGGCAAGAGTGGGCATCCTTGTCGTGTTCCTGATCTTAAGGGAAAGGCTCTCAACTTTTCCCCATTGAGGATGATATTCGCTGTGGGTTTTTCATAGATGGATTTTATGAACTTGAGGAATGTTCCCTCTATCCCTATACTCTGAAGAATTTTAATCAGGAAAAGATGCTGTATTTAGTCAAATGCTTTTTCTGCATCAGTTGAGAGGACCATATGGTTCTCTCTCCTCTTATTAATGTGTTCTATCACATTGATGGATTTGCAGATGTTGAACCACCCTTGCATCCCCGAGATAAATCCCACTTGGTCGTGGTGGATGATCCTTTTAATGTATTGTTGGATCCTACTAGCTAGGATTTTGTTGAGAATCTTGGAATCCATATTCATCAGAGATATCGGTCTGAAATTCTCCTTTTTGATGGGGTCTTAGCCTGGTTTGGGGATTAAGGTAATGCTGCCCTCATAGAATGAGTCTGGAAGCTTTCCTTCTGTTTCTATTTTTTGAAAGAGCTTCAGGGGAATAGGTATTATTTCTTCTTTGAATGCTTGGTACAATACCCCAGGGAGTCCCTCAGGCCCTGGACTCTTGTTTTTTGGGAGGTTTTTGATCACTGCTTCAATCTCGTTACTGGTTATTGGCCTATTCAGGTTGTCAATTTCTTCCTGTTTCAGTCTTGGCAGTTTATAGGTTTCCAGGAAGGCTTCCATTTCATCCAAATTGCTCAATTTATTGGCATATAGTTGTTGATAGTAATTTCCAATAATTGTTTCTATTTCCTTGGTGTTAGTTGAGAACTCTCCCCTTTCATTCATAATTTTATTAATTTGGGTCCTTTCTCTTTTCTTTTGGATAAGTCTGGCCAGTGGTTTATCAATCTTATTAATTCTTTCAAAGAACCAGCTTCTAGTTTCGTTGATCTGATCTGCTGTGTTTCTGGTTTCTAATTCATTGATCTCTGCTCTAATCTTAATAATTTCTCTTCTAATGCGTGGCTTAGGCATCATTTGTTGCTTTTTCTCTAGTTCTTTAAGGTGTAAAGTTAGTAGGTAAATTCAGGATTTTTCTATTTTTTTGAGTGAGGCTTGGATGGCTCTGTATTTCCACCTTAGGACCGCTTTTGTAGTATCCCATAGGTTTTGGACCAATGTGTTTTCATTCTCATTGGTTTCCATGAATTGTTTAAGTTCTTCTTTGATTTCCTGGTTGACCCAGACATTCTTGAGAAGAGTGGTCTTTAGCTTCCACGTGTTTGAATTCCTTCCAAATTTTTTCTTGTGATTCAGTTCCAGTTTTAAAGCATTATGGTCTGAGAACATGCAGGGAATAATCTCCGTCTTTTGGTATCAGTTGAGACCTGATTTGTGACCCAGTATGTGGTCTAGTCTGGAGAAAGTTCCATGTGCGCTTGAGAAGAATGAGTATTGTGTTGTTTCAGGGTGGAATGTTCTGTATAGATCTATAAGGCCCATCTGGTCCAGGGTGTCATTCAGAGCTATTGTTTCTTTGTTGATTTTCTGCTTAGATGATCTGTCTATTGCTGAGAGTGGAGTATTGAGGTCTCCTACAATTAACATATTTTTATCAATATGACTCTTTATTTTGGTTAACAGTTGGCTTATGTAGATGGCTGCTCCCATGTTGGGGGCATAGATATTTACAATTGTTAGATCTTCTTGTTGGATAGACCCTTTAAGAATGATACAGTGTCCTTCTGTGTCTCTAACTACAGTCTTTAGCTTAAAATCTAATTTGTCTGATATAAGAATTGCTACCTCAGCTTTCTTTTGAGGTCCGTTGGCATGGAAGATGGATCTCCATCCCTTCACTTTCAGTCTGGATGTATCTTTAGGTTCAAAATGAGTCTCTTGTAGGCAGCATATGGATGGGTCCTGTCTTTTTATCCAATCTGCAACCCTGTGCCGTTTTATGGGAGCATTTAGGCCATTCACGTGGAGAGTGATTATTGAAAGATATGAATTAATTGTCATCATGTTGCCTGTGAAGACGTTGTTTTTATAGATTGTCTCTGTAAATTTCTGTTGTATATCACTCTTGGGGTCTTTCTCCTTTTATAGAACCCCCCTTAATATTTCTTGCAGGGCTGGCTTAGTGGTCACATATTCTTTCAGTTTCTGCCAGTCTTGGAAGCTCTGCATCTCTCCATCCATTCTAAATGACAGCTTTACCAGATAAAGTATTCTTCACTGCATGTTCTTCTCATTTAGTACCCTGAATATGTCTTGCCAGGCCTTTCTGGCTTGCCAGGTCTCTGTGGATAGGTCTTACGTTATTCTGATGTTCCTTCCTCTGTACGTAAGGAATCTCTTCCCCCTAACTGCCCTTAAGATGGTTTCCTTGGTTTTAAGATTTGCGAGTTTTACTATTACATGCCGGGGTGTTGGCCTGTTTTCCTTGATCTTCGGAGGGGTCCTCTCTGCCTCTAGGATACAAATGTTTGTTTCATTCCCCAGATTAGGGAAATTCTCAGCTACAGTTTGCTCAAATATATCTTCTAGTCCTCTCTCTCCACCCTCTCAGGGATCCCAATAATTCTGACATTGGAACATTTCGTTCTGTCACTTATTTCTCTGATTCTATTTTCATGGATTTTGAGTTGTTTTTCCCTGGCCTCCTCTTTTTCCTTCTTGTCTATCAGTTGGTCTTCTAGATCACTAATTCATTCTTCTGCCTTGCTTACCCTAGCTGTGAGATTATATAGATTAGATTGGATCTCATTGATAGCATTTTTAAGTTCTGCCAGTTCAGCTTTCAGTTCTGCCCTTAGAGACTATGTTGCCATTAATAAATTTTTCCATTCTAGCTATTGTCTTCACAACTGCTACCCTAAATTCCATCTCCGACATCTTGGTTATATTTCTATCCATTTGTAAATCTGTGGCAGAAGTCACAGTCTCTGAGTCTTTCCTATTTTGCTGGCTCCTCCTCCTAGTCATTCTGTTGAGGGGTGGTTGAGGGAATGTACAGAGTCCAAATTATTGACCACAACCCAAGCAAGATGCACCTGTTTTATAGGGACCTTAGGGTTGTTGGCCTCTTGTTCTCCCAGCCTGTCTTCTGGGGGAGGGCCCTCCCACGCTGTTACTCAGGCAACCCTGTTTGGGCAGAGTTGCCCTGCCCCCTGTGGCGGGGTATGGGCTTAGTGAAAACCGGTTTTTTGGGTGCTTTTGTTCTCTGGCGGTTTTCCGCGTCTCTTCTGACAGAGCAGAAGAGATCATTTCCAACCCTCTGCCTCAGAGCAGAGAGATCACAGTCTGTTCTTCAGTGCGCTCTCCAGGCCACACTATCTCTGTTTCTCTCTGTGCTGCTATAAACTGCAGCATCCTGGGTTGTGTGCCCCTCAGCAGCGCTCCCAGTCCTCACCTCCAGGTCAGGGCACATCTCTGCCCTTTCTGCTTCTAAAACCGCCAGCCTCCCCCAGTTCACACACATGGCCCCGCCACTCCGGGTTTCAGTCTGGGGGGCTGCCCTAAAGTCCTTTCCCCATCGCTACCAGTCTGTGAGTCTGTGTCCTGTCCCCAGCGCCGGAAGCTTTTGCACTCCTGTGTTATTTCACCTTCCCGGAGCCAGCGCTTATGGCAGCTCCCTCCCCCTTCCATTTATCCTCAGATATCTGCCCATGGAATCACAGCTTCCTGCTTCATACCTCAAAACCAACTGCCTATGATATTCTGTTTGTAGAGATCCAGATCTGTCTTCTTACATCTCAGGCTGATTTTGTGGGTGCTCAGAGTGGTCTGGTAGATATCCAGCTCAATTCTGGGGACCAGTTAGAATAGGGTCCCCTACTCCTCCACCATTTTTTCCTCCTCCCTCAGTAGAGTCTTTATCTTGTTTTGGAATCAGGGTAATCTTGGCCTCGTAGAATGAATTTGGAAGTTTTCCTTCCATTTCTTTTTTTGGAATAGTTTGAGAAGAATAGGTATTAACTCTTCTTTAAATGTTTGGTAGAATTCCCCTGGAAAGCCATCTGGTCTTGGGCTTGGTTGGGAGATTTTTGATTACAGCCTTTTTTGCTGGTTATTGGTCTGTTCAGGTTTTCTACTTCTTCCTGTTTCAGTTTTGGTAGTTTATATGTTTCAGGAATTTATCCATTTCTCCCCAGGTTGTCCCAATTTGTTGGCATATCATTTTTCATAATCTCTTATAATTGTATATCTGTGGTGTTGGTTGTTACTTCCCTCTCATTTGTGATTTTATTTATTTGGGTCCTTTCTCTTTTTGATAAGTCTGGCTAGGAGTTTATCACTTTTATTCATTTTTTTTTCACAGAACCAGCTCCTGGTTTCATTGATGTGGTCTACTGTTTAGTTTCTATAACATTTGTTTCTGCTCTAATCTTTATTATTTCCCTTCTTTTGGCTTTAGGCTTCATTTGTTGTTCTTTTTCTAGCCCCTTTCAGTGTAAAGTTAGGTTGTTTATTTGAGTTTTTTCTTGCTTCTTGAGGTAGGCCTGTATTGCTATATATTTCCCTTTTAGGACTGCTTTTGCTGCATCCCAAAGTTTTGGACCAATGTGTTTTCATTTTCATTTGTTTCCACGTGTTTTTTTTTATTTCTTCTTTGATTTCTTGGTTGAGCCATTCATTGGTTAGTAGCACGTTGTTTAACCTCTATGTATTTGTGGTCTTTCCAATTTTTTTCCTGTGGTTGACTTCTAGTTTCATAGTGTTGTAGTCAGAAAATATGCATGGCAGGATTTCAGTCTTTCTGTATTTGTTGAAGCCTGATTTGTGACCTAGTATGTGATCTCTTCTGAAAAATGTTCCATGTACACTTGAAAAGAATGTGTATTCTGCTGTTTTAGGATGGAATGTTCTGAATATATGTGTTAAGTCCATCGGTTCCAGTGTGTCATTCAAAGCCATTGTTTCCTTGTTGATTTTCTGCTTAGATGATCTGCCCATTGATGTTAGTGGTATGTTAAAGTCTCCTACTATTATTGTATGATTAGTTGGTTCCTTTTTGTTTGGTATTAAAGGTTTTATATATTTGGGTGCTTCCATGTTGGGAGCATATTTACAATTATTAGATTTTCTTGCTGATAGGCCCTTTATTATGATATAGCACCCTTCTTCATCTCTTGTTATAGTCTTTGGTTTAAAATCTAGTTGTCTGATATATTGCTATTCTAGCTTTCTTTTGATGTCCACTTGTATGATAAATGTTTCTCCATCCCCTCATTTTCAATCTGTAGGTGTCTTTATGTCTAAAATGAGTCTCTTGTAGATAGCGTATCAATGGGTCTTGGTTTTTTTTTAATCCATTCTGACACCCTATGTCTTTTGATTGGAGCATTTAGTCCATTTACATTCAGAGTAATTATTGGTAGATACATACTTAGTGCCATTTTATTACTGGTTTTGTTGTTTCTGGAGATTTTCTCTGTTTCTTTCTTCTCTTTGTTACTGTTGTTCTTTCCTTTCCACTCAAAGGGTCCCCTTAAATATCTCTTGCAGGACTGGTTTAGTGGTCAAGAACTCCTTTAGTTTTTGTGTGTCTGGGAAACTCTCTCTCTCTCCTTCTACTCTGAATGACAGCCTTGCTGGATAGAGAATTCTTGGCTTCAGATTGTTCCCATTCAGCACACTGAGTGTCTCAGGTGTGTGCTGCGTGCACTCTGCTGTGCTTTGGTTGCTCTATCTTTCAGACTACTCTTCTGTAGAGGCTCTCCTTGCCTGCAGCGGGCAGTGTTTGGTCCTTGGCCAAAATGTGGTGAGTTTTAACTTGGTGTGCTCTGATCTTCTTGTTAAATGAGACCTGATACTACTTGCACTAGAACTGAAGCCTTGCAGAACTTTCTCGTCAGGAGACGTGGTGTGAGCAAGGGGCTTCCTCTGGTCCTGTGGGGAAGAGGGCCGCCATGCTGGGACTGGGGCAGACTTGACTGAGAAGGACAGTACCAGCACAGTGCATGGGTGTGGGACCCAGTGTAAGCAGGTTAGGCATCCAGTGTTGGCACTGTATTGTTTATGGCAGGTGGGTGGTTTTGTTTATATGTTGAGGGTCAGCAGAGGGAAATGGCACCAGCCAGCTCCTTTGTCTCTGGAGAGGGGTATCCATGCTTGCTGCTCCCTGGGAAGCACTCCAAGAAGAGCGAATAATCTCCCCATTGTGTGACACAGACATTTTTCAGATAGCTGTTTCCACACTGTCTGCCTCCATGTTGTTTGCCCACCTTGTCTCCAGGAGCAGCACAGTGCCCTCTGGGCTCTATCCCAGCCAAGGCTGCTGATTTTAAAATTCCAGGCTTTAGGGACATGGTATGGGCAGGGACCTGCCCTGGTGTTCTGGGGGAGGGTCTCGCTGTTCTGGGAGTGGGGGAGGTTTGACCAAGATGGGCAGTCATGCCCTAGTGCAAGGGTGTGGGATTTGGTGCAGGCAGGTTAGGCAGCCAGTGTCTGGGCTGGGCTGCCCATCGCAGGCAGCCCTGCATTTATGTTGAGGGGCATGGGAAGGAAATGGTGCCCACCGTCTCCTTTGTCCCCGCAAGGTATCTCCATGAAAGCCATCTTTCAGTGATGCGCTCCAAGAAGAGCATACAATCTCCCTACTCTGTGCTCCCCGCGTTCTTCAGATCTCTGCCTCCACACCATCTACCCCTGGGGTGTTTGCCCGCCTTTTCTCCAGGAGCAGGGCAGTGCCCTCAGGGCTCTATCCCAAGCCAAGCCCACTGACCTTTAAAACTAGTCTTCAAGCCTCACTGGTTACAAAACCTCACAAAATCAGCCTCCTTCATTTTCCCAGCCAATGGCTTTGGGGAAGTGTTCTCCTTTTGTGTTCCCCTGTGTGTTCCTTTCTCTCTCTCTCTCTCTCCTTTCTCAGTGACCAGGGCTCCCTCCCCTCTGCAGCACTCACGATCTTTCTCCCCCAAACCATGTCTCCACACTTCCTACCTTCGTCAATATGGCCTCTTCTCTCCCTCTAGTTGTTAGTTTGTTTTGTCAGTCCTCAGGTCGATTTCTTGGGTATTCAGAATGATTTGATAGTTATCTATTCATGTTGGAGGGACAAGACGAGCCTAGGGTCCTCCCAGTATGCCACCATCTTAGCTCCACTCTCCATTATAGTGGTTTTGAATGGTAATTTGTATTTTGTTTTGTTTTGACCAATAAAAAGTGTGGAATATTATAATCAATAAAATAAATTTGGGAATTTAGAATTTTCTGAATATAAGTAAATTAATTCACTAGTAACCACAGGGAACACTTTATTAAGTACTTATTTATGATTACTGATGATCTTTGATAACAATGAAGGACCAGATTTCAATCCAATTCTCTTAAGTTTCTCTAAAATGAGGTTGCATAGGTAGAGTCTGCCCATTCATTTGGTGTTTCCCCATTTTATCTTTGAGAGCTCCTTAATGTTCTAATTTTAAATGTCCATGATGTTTGGAGAAGACTGTATCCTAACCCAGACCCAAGGGGTGTTTCCTTTTGGTCTCTAAATCTATTAGGACAGTTTTCTTTTGCTTGGTAATTGTCCAGCAATGTGATACAATTATGGCCAATGAGACATGACGAATATATGTGTAAGAATTTATGAGAAATTTTTTTTTTAAAGATTTTATTTATTTATCTGACAGAGACACAGCGAGAGAGAGAACACAAGCAGGGGGAGTGGGAGAGGGAGAAGCAGGCTTTCCACTGAGCAGGGAGCCCGATGCGGGGCTCGATCCCAGGACCCTGGGATCATGACCTGAGCCGAAGGCAGACGCTTAACGACTGAGCCACCCAGGCGCCCCTATGAGAAATTTCTAATCTATCTCAAAAAGAGACTCATTAATAAATAAGTGGGTTAGGACAATGAGCCAAATTCCTTCCTTTCTCCTACACCAAATAAATTCCAGAAGAATAAAATATTTATACAAAAAAAAAAAATGAAGAAAAAGAAAACAACTCAAGTGCTAAAACAAAAAAAGGATGGTTTCCTAAAACTAACATCTTAGAGTTTGGGTGTTCTTTCTGAGCATGATTAAAGAAAATGCAAGATTGGTTTAATAGAAAACTCATCAATGAAATTTCTATGTTAACAGAAAAAAAGAAGTATATATCAACTCAATAAATACAGAAAAAGCTTATGAGAAACTTCAATATCTAATCATGATTTTTATTTTTTTTTAAAGATTTATTTATTTATTTGAGAGAGCGAGAATGAGAGAGAGTACATGAGAGGGGGGAGGGTCAGAGGGAGAAGCAGGCTCCTCGCTGAGCAGGGAGCCCGATGCGGGACTCGATCCCGGGACTCCAGGATCATGACCTGAGCCGAAGGCAGTCGCTTAACCAACTGAGCCACCCAGGCGCCCCTCTAATCATGATTTTTAAAAAGCTTTATCAGCTATAATTAGGAGGGAAACTTTATCAGAAAAATAGTAACTATTAAAAATCTATACAAATATCATACTTAATAGTGAAATGTTGAAAGCTTTCCCTTTGAGATCAGGAAAAGACAAGGATAGTTAGTCTCACCACTTTCATTCAACATTGTACACGAGGTCTTAACAGTAAGACAAGAAAAAGAAATAAATATTTCAGGGATTTCATTATGGAAAGAGCCCAAATGTCCATTGATGAATGGATAAAGCAGATGTGGTATAGGGGGTGCCTGGGTGGCTCAGTCAGTTAAGTGTCTGCCTTTGGCTCAGGTTATGATCCAAGGGTCCTGGGATTGAGCCCCACGTCAGGCTCCCTGTTCAATGGGGAACCTGGTTCTCCCTTTGCCCCTCCCCCTGCTCTCTCTGTCTCTCTCTCAAATAAACAAATACTTTAAAAAGAAAAAAGCAGACGTGGGGTATATATGTGTGTATATATAATGGAATATGACTCAGCCACAAAAAAGAATGAAATGTTGCCATTTGCAACTATGTGGCCAGAGCTAGAGAGTTTTATCCTAAGTGAAATAAGTCAGTCAGAGAAAGACAAATTACCATATGATTTCATTCATATGTGGAATTTAAGAAATGAAACAGATGAACATGGGGGATAAAGAAGAGAGACAGACAAACCATAAAAAAGACTCTTAACTATAGAGAACAAACTGAGGGTTGATGGAGGGAGGTGGGTGGGGGATGGGCTAAATGGGTGATGGGAATTAAGGAGGGCACTTGTGTGATGAGCACTGGGTATTATATGTAAGTGTTGAGTTCACTAAATTCTACACCTGAAACTAATATTACACTATATGTTAACTGGAATTTAAATAAAAACTTGAAAATAAATACATAAATACATAAATAAATGTAAGGATTTCAAAGGAAGAAATAAAATATTATTTGTCAACAATATTATTGTTTATATAGGAAGTCCAAAATAACCTAGAGATAAATTATTAAAATTAAGTGAATTAATCAAGATTGTTTACAGAATATTATTGTATCCATATTTATATACAACAGTATTAATACTATATAAAAACTATTTACTATAAATAAGCAACACAACTCGGAAATAGAATTAAAAATACTGTTTGTAATAGACTCAGAAATATAAAATACTTAAGAATAAATGTAACAAAAGATTTTCAAGTACTCTATGGAAGAAACTATAAAATATTATAGAGATAATTTGAGATCTAAAGAAGTGGAGGGATATACCGTTTTCATGGACTGGAAGCCTCAATATTCTAAAGATGTTTATTCTCCCAAATTGATCTGATATAATGTGATCCCCATCAAAGTGTATACATTTTTTAATGGAATATGACAAGGTTCTACAATTTAAATGGAAAGGCAATGGGGCAAAAAGTCAAGATACTGCACATGTACAGTGGACATATATTAAAGTTCATGGCACTAAGAATTTAATAGCAAATCAATAGAAACAGCCCAATGGATAAATCAAATGTGATACTGTTACAGAGTTGAACAGTATATAACAGTGAATGTGAATGAACTTCATTAATCAACATGGATGACTCATAGTTAAGCAAAAATGCATCAGACAATATTGTCTGATTCAGTCAAATACACACAAATGCTTTCAAAACAGGCATAATTAGGGACGCCTGGGTGGCTCAGTTGGTTAAGGGGCTGCCTTCGGCTCAGGTCATGATCCCAGGGTCCTGGGATCGAGTCCCACATCAGGTTCCTTGCTCGGCAGGGAGCCTGCTTCTCCCTCTGCCTGCCTCTCCCCCTGCTCGTGTTCTGTCTCTCTCTGACAAATAAATAAATAAAATCTTAAAAAAAAAAAACAGGCAAAATTAATGTTGGCAATGCATGTTTAAGCAGAAAAATCATAAATAAAAATAAGGAACTATTACTACCAAAACTAGGATGGGGTTTTCCTTTGCAGGGGAGGAGGGACAGAGTAGTGTGTAGATGGGAACGAGAGAACTTCTTGATGCTCTTGGCATACATTGGTGTTTGGTTTGTGATTACTGAGTTCACTTGTATTCCTTGCACCTTTCTATACGTATGTGATGCATTACATGAAAAAGTTGATTTTGACATATACAAATTTAAAACTTCTGAAGATTAAAAAGTAAGCAAAAAGACAAAGGTAAAGGATAAATAACAAAGTGAAAAAATATTTCCCACATGTGATGGGCAAAGGGCTGATAAATCAAGATACAGCCTGTTCATCAGTGTAATCCTCAAGATAAAGACCTGTTCTTTTTTATTTGGGTTACTGTTTCCCTGGCCCTCTAAAAACCTTAGAGCTACAAGCGACCTTTTTGCCAATGCTGGAACTAGCACACTAGAGTTTTGAGGTTTTTCTACCATTAGCACCATAACAAATGAAGCAGAGTTAAATGTGCAGAAAATCTAGTCAGTGTCCTCTTATCTTTGATAAGGAAGACACATCCTTCTATATTCCCCCCCCCTTTTTTTTTCTTCAAAGAGACTATCCAAGTAAATACATGTGAACTAAACACATGCTTGCGTGTAGAGAACAGTGAATTGAGATATCTCCACAACGTCTAGGAATGGGCTGGGCAAAAAGGCTATGCTTGGCATATGGGAAATGGGGCTTAGCAAAATGAAAGTGATGGGATGGATAAAAAAAAAAAGACGTGGTATTACCCCCCACACACACCACACACACACAAAGACAATGGAATATTATCAGCCATAGAAAAGAAGAGTATCTTGCCATTTGTAACAACCTGGATGGACCTTGAACACATTATGCTAAGTGAGATAAGTCAAACAGAGAAAGACAAGTACTGTATGATATTACTTACATGTGGAATCTAAAAAAGCAAAACTTGTAAAAACAGAGAGTGGAATGGTTGTTACCAGGGGATGGAAGTAAGGGAATAGGATTGATGTTGTTTAAGGGTACAAACTTGCAACAAATAGTCAGGAAGCCCTGGAGATCTAATGCACACTCTAGTGAATACACAGAATAATGTTGTATTATAATCATCAACTTGCTAAGAGACTAGAATTTGTTGTTCCAACCACTAAAAAGAAATGATAATGATGTAATGTGATAGAGGTACTAATTACTGCTACAGTGGCAATCCGATTACAATGTGTCAATTTCACATGTTGTACACCTTAAGTTTACACAGTGTTGTTTTCAAATATATTTCAATTAGAAAATAAAAAATAAAACCATGTTAAATTTAAAAGGAAAGTCATGTCGATCAGAGGACAGACCTTCTCTACAGGTACACTCTTATTTTCCCCCACCGTTATCACCCTTGTTTTCTTTGGTCCAGCCAACGAAGACCCCCATCCCCAAAACAGCACTGTAGTATGAAGAGGAGCAGAGATCAGAATCGAAAGGCAGCTCTGAGGGGAAAGAATGGAAGTATTTTCAGGACAGAGGTAGGGAAGGAAGGATACCTCTAGGTGGGAGGCTGAACATTATGAGTAAGAAATATAAAAGAGCCAGGCATGGACACAAACATCAGTGAGGGTCTGTGTTCAAATGACCCCAATGACAATATATTTTTAGAGTAGAAAGTCACTGTGAGGTAGACTGGGACACCATGTATCAAATATAAGGTCAATATTATACATTATCTGTTAAATTGTGCCCCAAAAACTGCAGAATCTTAGCCCCAATAAACCAATGGAGAACATCAAGACTCTTCCATTAAACTGAGGGTAAGAACTGAGAAAAAAAATGTTACAACGTTTTCGTACTGTAATGAAATTTTTTATTTAATTAAATCTAATATTTAAATAAGGTGATTATAATGCCCACTGAACATAAAATTCCCATATTAAATTATTTACGTTTATTTCTTTTAGATTTTCTTGTCTCCTTCTGACTGATACTCCTGGAACTGTAGCTTCCATCATTACTAGAAACAGTGCTCTCAAAAAACAAAGTACACTAAGAGAATTCTCTAATAAATGAATAAGGGGCTAATGGCTTAACATTCAATATCCTAACCAATAATCTAGAACAGAAAAATTCGTATTTCAAGCCATATCCTGGAAAATGGATGCCCATATTCAGCATGTATATAATAAGCATTGGAAAAAAAGTTTTCCTGACTTTGAAAATAATTCTGTGACTGATGTTTCAAGTATTTTCATCAGCACCTCTGAAGACACAGCTTGAAATCTGGAAATCTACTCATGTGAAGGTTACAATTAAGGATATAATTGGGAAGTGTTAGCAAGATGTTAAAATGTCTTCTAGACAGTTTGACAAAGCCACGGTCAGAAAGTACGTTAAAGATCAGAGGTGGAAGTTATAAAACCTAAGGAAGAAGTACTAAAATAATAATTTTAGAATTAATTTACTCAGCATTTCTACCTCAAGTAAGTTAATCTGAAGATATGTTCTCTGACACTTACTTACAAAAAAAACCATAGCCAAGTATGTTCATTATCGCATTGTATTTAATAGTGGAAAAATTGAGACAACGAAAATATCCATCAGTAGAAGAACAGATGAATAATTTTCAAATTCATATATTGGGATAACAAAGAGATTAATAAGGTTGACCTATATGTGCTGATAGAAAAATGACAAATGTGTTGTATGAAAAAAATCACAGAACATTACAATGCAACCTCCACATATTAATATACGTATAGAAAAAGTTTGCGGGCTTTTTCACCCAACCATTTATAATGAGGGCCCCAGGGAATTCTGTCTACAATCATAGATTTTAATAGTGTTTGGGTTTTATACAAATTCATATTTTATTGTATTTAGGAAAAAAAGATGAAAAAAAAGTAAAGGCCATTAGATTTGACGTCCACATTGCATTTGCAGTAAGCTAGTGGTGAAATTGGATAGTGCACTGGGCAAGATCTATATCAGATTGTGTCCAAGGCACAATTAGGCTTTTTATTTCTCAGAGTTCATTGACTTTAATGGCAAGATTTGGGGGAGGGGGTGAGTAGCTGTAATAGTCTTGGGACCCTAAACCTGACCTTCATACAACAGAGATAAGTAAAATAATTTTATCCACTAAAAAAATATGAGAATAGTATTACTCAGGTATAATTTTGTTTAATCATTCCATTATAGTATTTCATAGAGGTGGAAGTTCCTTCCTGTTTTAACTGATGAGAAACATTTAATTTTCAGGATTAATACGAGAGCAATGTGACCAGGGAAGTCATTTTTCTAATATATACCAGTAGCTGCCGTCTTTGGGAGTTGTTTTGGTTTTGTGTTGTTTTTGGTTGAGTCAACTTTGTTGAACTATGAAAATATAAATAAAAGTTTATAGCTCAAAGAATTTTTTTCAAGTGAGCACACCAGCAAAACAACTGCCCAGATAGAGATCTAGAACCCTACCTGCACTTGAGAAGCCTCCCTTGAACCTCTTCTTAATTATCCATAGGCGAACACTGTTTGGACTTCTCTCATCATGAATTACCCTGGCCTGTTTTTGAAATTTATATAAATTGAATCATATGGCATGTACTCTTTTGAGTCTGGCTTCATTCACTCATTCATGTTGCAAGCAGCAGCGATTCATATCCATCTTCGTAGTTGTATAGTATTCTGTTTGTATGAATATACCCAATGCGTTTATCTTCTGTTTATGAGCATTTGGGTTCCTTCATCTGATGCTACTATTAATAACACTGTTCTGAATATGTTGTTATGGATGCTCTGTGAAAGACATATATGCATTTCTTCTAGGTATGTATTTAGAGGTAAAACTGCTATAACATAGGGTTGCAGTAGTCCAAATTTAACAGATAATCCAAAATAATTTCCAAAGTGGTTCTGGTGCCAATTTACATTTCCACCAGCATGGCAATTATTTTCTCCCATTTTTTTTTAAAGATTTTATTTATTTATTTGACAGAGAAACACAGCGAGAAAGGGAACACAAGCAGGGGCAGAGGGAGAGGGAGAAGCAGGCTTCCCGCAGAGCAGGGAGCCCGTCGTGGGGCTCAATCCCAGGACCCTGGGATCATGACCTGAGCCGAAGGCAGATGCTTAATGACCGAGCCACCCAGGTGCCCCAATTTTCTCCCATTTTTAACTTGACTTTTCACTCTCTTATACATCTTTTGATGGACAGAAGTTTTAAGTGTAATTAAGTCTATTTTATCACTCTTTTCTTTGTGATTAGTGATCTTTGTATACTGGTGAAGAAATCTCTGCGTACTCCCAAATTTATGAAGTTATTATATGATGTCACCATCAGGAAGTTTTATTACTGTATCTTTCACATTTAGGGCTATATACAATCTATCTACAATAGATAGTTTATATGGCATGTGCTAGAGGCCAAGATTTCTCCCCTTTTTTCATTTTATTCATGTCAATATCCACCTATCCCGGTATAATTTATTAATAAGATGATCCAATGCAGTGTCAGTGGTATCATAAATCAGGTGGACTGTATATGTATGTGGCTATTTCTTAACTCTATTCTGTGCCATTGGTCTATATATGTCTATCCCACTGTGCTAATTACTCTGTTTTATAAAAAGCAGTTAAAAAAAAAAGCAGTTTAAATTTCCCAACTTTGTTATTCTTTGTCAGGACTGTCTGACCTATTCTTTTTCTTTTTTTATATTTAGTTTGTATTTTATTTATTTTTGAAGAGGTAATACATTCATATAATACTAAATCTAGGAGACACGTAAATATGTTGACCATATAATTTATCATGCAAACCAGGACTCTTTGAAGAATGAAAGTGGGCTTTTTCTTCTCTTTTTAAACACATTAGGGGTACCTGGGTGGCACCGTCAGTTAAGCATCCAACTCTTGATTTCAGCTCAGGTCATGATCTCAGGGTTGTGAGATCAAGCCCAGCGTTAGGCTCCACGGTCAGCACAGAGTCCTCCCTCTCCCTCCCCCTCTGCCCTTCCCCCTGTTCATGCACATGGTCTCTCACTCTCACTCTAAAATAAATAAAATCCTTTCAAAAAAATTCTCTCGCCCTCTCCCCCCTCCCACCCTCTCTGTCAAAAAAAAAAAAACCACATTAATATATCTAGCATTTAATATTTTTAAAATATTTAATTCAAAAAATTTTTAAGTGTAGTTAACACACAATGTTACATTAGTTTCAGGTGTACAACATAGTGATTCAGCTTCTCTGTAAGTTATCCTCTGCTCCCCACAAGTGTAGCTCCCATCTGTCACCATACAACACTATTACAGTACCATTGACTCTATCTCCTATGCTGTGCCTTTTATTCCATGACTTACTATTCCATAACTGGAAGCCTGTATATTCCTGTTTCTTTCACCCATTTTGCCCATCCTCCTACCCCCTTCCTTCTGGCAACCATCAGTTTATTCTCTGGATTTAGAGGTTTGATTCTGTTTGGGTTTTTTTTCAAAGATTTTATTTATTTATTTGAGAGAGAGAGAGCACTCAAGCAGGGGGAGAGGCAGAGGGAGAGACTCTCAAGCAGACTCCATGCTGAATGTGGATCCCGCCCGATGCAGGGCTCAATCTCATGATCATGAGATCATGACCTGAGCTGAATTTGAGTCAGATGTTTAACCGACTGAGCCACCCATGTGACCCTAGATCTGATTGTTTTTTTGTTTATTCATTTTTGTTTTTTTAGATTCACATTTGAGTAAAATCATATGGTATTTGTCCTTTTCAGTCTGACTTATGGCAAAAATCTCATCCCTTTTATGGCTGAGTAATATTCCAGCGTGTGTGTGTGTGTGTGTGTGAGAGAGAGAGAGAGAGAGAGAGAGACATCCTCTTTACTCATCTATGGATGGACACTTGGGTTGCTTTCATATCTTGGCTATTGTAAATAATGCTGCAGTAGACATAGGGGTACATATATCTCTTTGAATTAGTGTTTTTGTTTTCTTCGGGTAAATCATAGTGGAATTATTGGATCATATGGTAGTTCTCTTTTTAGTTTTTTTGAGGAACCCCCATACCATTTTCCACAGTGGATGTTATCAATTTACATTCACACCAAGCGTGTATGAGAGTTCCTTTTTCTCCAATCCTCGCTAACACTTATTTCTTGTCTTTTTTATTTTAGCCATTCTGATAGGCATCAGGTGATATCTCATTGTGGTTCTGATTTGCGTTTCCTTAATGATGAGTGATGTTGAGCATCTTTTCATATGTCTGTTGTCCACCTATATATCTTCTTTGGAAAAATGTCTATTCTGGTCCTCTGTCCATTTTGACCTATTCTTGATCCTTTGCATTTCCATATAAATTTTAAAATTAGCTTGTCACATTACCCCCCTGATGTGGAATGAATGCTTGTGTTCCCCCTACCCCAAATTCATGTATTGAAGTCTAATCCCTAATGTATTGATATTAGGAGGTAGAACCTTTAGAAAGTGATTAGTTCTCTTATAAAAGAGACCACAGAGAGCTCCCTCTTCCCTTCCACCTTATGAGGACACAGCAAGAAGATGACAGTCTATGTATTAGGAAAGGGGGCTCTCATCAGACACTGAATCTGCTGGCTCCTTGATCTTGTATTTGTCAGCCTCGAGAACGGTGAGAAATAAATGTCTGTTGTCCATAAGTCCCAGTTGATGGTATTCTGTTAGAGCAGCCCAAATATACTAAGACATACCCCCCACTATACACACAGACACACCAATGCTTGCTGGGATTTTGGTTCAATTTCCTTTGACATCTTTACATTCTTTTTTTTTTATAGATTTTATTTATTTGAGAGAGAGAGAAAGCACAGAGGGGGAGTGAGAGGGAGAAGCAGACTCCCCACTGAGTGGAGAGCCTGATGTGGGCTTTGATCCCAGGACCCTGAGATCATGACCTGAGCCAAAGGCAGACACTTAATTTATTGAGCCACCCAGGCACCCCGACATCTTTACATTTTTGAGTCTTTTAAACTATGAGTATATTTCAAGACTACTTATTTGGGTCTGTTTAAATTTCTTTAGGAATACTGTATAGTTGTTAAAGTGGACATTTTACACCTCTTCTATTAGAATATTATTAGGTAGTTCATATATTTTAAAACTATTACGAATACTTCTAAATTTTAATTTATTATGTATCACTGCTAAATAGAAATCAATTGATTATTGCATATTGAGTTGTATTCAGTGACTTTTTTTAAAGATTTATTTATTTTAGAAACAGATGAGAACATCCATGTGCTTGATTAGGGGGAGGAGCAGAGGGAGAGAATCTTCAAGCAGACTCCCTGCTGAGTGCGGAGCCTGATGTGGGGCTCAGTCTCACAAACCATGAGATCATGACCTGAACCGAAACCAAGAGTTGGACACTTAACTGAGTGAGCCACCCAGGCTCCGTATTCAGTGACTTTTTATAGTTGTAATAGTTTATTAATAAATTTCTTAGATTTTCTATATATATAACCTTGCTGTACCTGTAAATAATTATAGTTTCGTTTCATCCCAATCCATGTATTTTTAATATATTTTGCTCACCTTATGGCACTAAGACTTCCAGTATAATATTAAATAAAAGTGGTAATTACAAGTAGCCTTTTTTTTCAGATGGTTTAAAAATATCACTAAATATGATGTTTCCATGTTTTGTGTTTTTAGTTGTACTTCATTAGATTAAGAGTATTCCCATCTATCTCTTTCTATATCTTGTTTTCTGAGAGGTTTTCTTTTTTTTTTAAACCATATTTAAGTCATGTTTAAATATATCAAATTATACTTTTTCATCTCTTGGTTTGATCATATGCTTCTTTAACCTCCAAACTTGGTGAATTACATTAACTGAATTTTCAATGTTAATCCTGATACAATTGGTTCTTACCTTTCATATATCTTTGATTTGCTGATAACATTGTTTATTTCTTTTGCATCTATATTTATGAATAAGTTTGGGCAGTAATTATTTTGTAGCACCTTTGTTAGATTTTGACATTAGGTTATGTTAGTATTGTAGAACTTTGGAAATCTTCCTTATTTTATGGAAGAGTTTACGTAATATTAGTGTCATTTTATTTGTTCCTTAAGTATTTGGAAGAATTTACTGGACTTAGAGTTTGCTGTGAGAGCAGAATTTGAATTGCAGACTCATTCTTTATTTGATAGAGAACAATTCTGATTTTCCATTTACTCTTACTCAGTTTTGTTAAATGATGTTTTCAAGGTATTTATTTCATTGAAATTTTGAAATTACTGATATAACATTGTTTAGAATATCTTCCTTTTTCAACATGTATGGAATCTTTAGTAACATTATTATTTTTGCCTTTTTTTTCCTTGATCCAGGGGTTTATCAATTTTATTATATTTTTAAAGATACAACTTTTGATTTTGTTGATGTATTTTGTTTTTCTATTTGTTGGACTTTTGCATGCATTGTTATTACTTTTTTTCTCCTTTCTTTGGATTTAATTTATTGTTCTTTTAGCTGCTTGAGATAGGTATATACAGTGTTGATTTTCAGCCTTTTTTTTTTGAGAGAGAGAGAGAGAGCATACACAAGCCGAGGTGGGGGTTGGGGGGTCAGGGAAGGGTCAGAGGGAGAATCTAAACAGGCTCCACATCCAGCGCAGAGTCTGACACGGGGCTACCCAGAGGCCCCCAGCCTTCTTTTTTAAATACATGCACCTGAGTCTGTAAGTTTTTATCAGTGTGTGGCTTCATTGCATCCTGCTTATTTTGATGTGCCAAATATGTTATTGTTCATTTCCAAACATTTTCTGATTGCTGTTGTAATTACTTGTTTGATCATTGGCTTATTTATTACTATATAGATTAATAATACATATCAAGGGGGTTCTTTTTCTATTTATCTTTTTGTTATACATTTCTGGTTTAATTCTACTTTCTGCAAAGAATATAATCTCCTTTGAAATTTACTGAATCTTGTTTCATTGTCCATATATAGTTACTACTGGTAACTATCCAAGTATACTTGAACAGAGTTTATCTTTTAGTTTTAGGGTCCAGGATTCTATTAAGTCAAGTTCATTAGTCATGTCATTCAGTCTTAATCAGAATCCCAGCAAGGTTTGTTTATTCATAAAAATCTGATTCTAAGTGGGGAGAAACAGTAGAGGTCATATCCATATCAATGTATTTTTTTACTCTCATGACCTTGGCCTTACAAGTCCTGACTTCTTTTATTGCCTTCTGATGCCTTTAAACAGCTATTCTTTGTATTTTATCCAGCTTTTATAGCTTCTCTCAGTGAAAGGGTTGTTCTGATGTAAGTTATTCTACCAAAACTGAAAATGGAACTCCCCAAACACCATATTTTCACTGATGACATTACTATTCTCAGCTAGATGAGCTATTTTCCTAAAAATATCACAAAATAAATCTATTTCTAAGCTGACAAATTTTTTTCATGTTGCTTGAATTTGTTATGCAATTATTTAACTAGTGTGTTTCTAGAAAACAGAATGGATAATAAGAGGATGTAAATCAAAACTTTTTCAAGGATATAGGGATTATTCGTATGTGGGGGATGACAGCGTTTATGTCAAATCATCATGTTTCACAAGGGCTCACCCAACTATAGGTAGAGCAAATTGTTTTTCTTGGGGAAACATGTTTTTTATGGCTGAGCCAAAGCCAAATAAGGCTGTGAGAACACAGGAACCCCATGCACACCAGTACCAATAGTTTTTCTTCCATAAGCCAAAATGATTAATATATGTTGTAGATGTGTGCGGTAATTGTGTTTGCATGAACTTACCTGTGTCACATGACTATAGGTCTACGTAGTTATGTGCATGCCATTTGTGTAATAGGCCTATATATGGCTAGTTTTTTTCTGTAGGCATCTGGGGAGAGCTATGTGTATTTGTGAAGTTGTGGGGGCTAGACCTGTAAGCACACATGTGTATACATGGCCTGGTCAACATGTGTCTGTAGGCTACTCTGTCCAGGGGCATAGGTTCAGGGATCTGGGGAGGAGATATGCCAGGATGGGGATATGGGAGGAGGAGAGGTGTTCACTTCATAGTCTAAACACTGAGTAGTAGTATGCTTTGCCACCTTTATGCCCAACACACTGTGGCCAATCACCTAATCCTTTATGTTTATGCCCATTCTCCTGAAACGTGTTCTGCCTTAATATACAGAGAACATTCCAGTTTCTGCAGTGTAAGAAGTGCTTACTTGGGTATTGACTTCGGCAAAACTCCCAAACTCCTGTCATCTTTCACCTCCAGAATCTGGGCTTCCATCTTTGTCTTCTCAGCTGCTATTCCTAGTTCAAACAAAAAGACTTCCTTAGACAACATACACCTATCTGACCACAAATGTGGCCTTTTTCAACAGACTCCTGTTATATCCATGGCTCAACACAGCTGGGGTACACCATTATCCTTTGTACATTATTTTCAGCAAGCATACTAAACATTTCCTGCTCATTCATCTCTACCTACTATTACAGTCCCAGGGTACCTTCCTACCATTACAGACTCAAAGGGACCTGTGGCTGAGTCTACATTAGGTACAAGAGTAATGATCATTCACAAAGCTCATTATGAAATTGTTCACAATGCCATGTTCATTCACAATTTCTAGAGCAAGCAAAACATTTCTATATTCTAAGCCTAAATACAATTTTATTATTATATTATTTTAATTGTACTGTATGAAAGTAGGAGATAGGGAATGATTTAAAATATTTATTATGGTAATTCCTTGTAGAGTTCCTGCATGACATAATTGATGTTTTGAAAAAAGAAGTCAATAGAAGCTTCAACTGTAGTCATAATAAAAATAATAATCTCTATAATTTTAGTGAAAAAATCCATTATTATAATCTTTCTTGAAATGGCAAAGTCCCTGGAAACAGCTTAAAATAAGAGATTGTGAAATTGGCCAAATCATGTATGGAATGAATACAGTGACCACAAGGAGACATTGTGGGTTCACTGAAAACAAGTAAGACTAAAACAATTTCATGTCCTTCTTAGAGAGTATTAGTATGTTAGTATTCTAAGTGAATGTTGTTGGTAGTATTTCTTGATTTCGATGAGACTAGTGAAATCTAACTTTCAGAATCATTATGGAGAAAATAGAGAAACATGCGCTAAAAATATATTAGGTAGATGTACAGCTGGCTGAACCTCCATATCCAGAGTATTTAGTTAACCTGGGTCACATATCCTGGCAAGTAGCTATTGATCCTATGGACTACCAGCCTTTAGGGGAGCGTTGTTGCTCCTAACTTTCCCTCTGGTTCCATCTAGTGGCTGATTATGCACTAATCAGTTGTCATGGCATTCATCTTGCTTTGTGTTTACATTGTGAACATCAGTTATGTAACAGAGCTGTGATTATATAACTTCATGTGGGGTTGCTAAGCCACTTCCTGGTGCATCTTATAATGCAATGATTAGAACAAGTCTATCTTCAGGACCTGGGTTGTGCTCCAAGTCCATGGGTATAAGCTAAATGAGTCCACTTAGGAGAATCAGTAGGGAATCATTTTACATTAAGTACCATGCAACTCCCAGGAAATTATTTATATATGTATAATTTATATATATATATAATTTATATATATATATAAATTATATATATATATATATATAATTTTTTTGCTTTTTTTCTCTGAGGCATTGCCTTTTCTGCATCACCCATTTATTCTGATTCCTCAGATATCCTCACACCCTCTTCTTTTATTGTTTCCTGGTTTACCTCTCTAATTACATAGTAACACGAGCACAAATGTTAGCCCTACTTTGTGTTTGTTGGGAGTTTTGTGGATTATAAGCACATTTTTGTCATTTTATTTAAATAGGGAGATTGGGGATATCTCCTGGCAGATCAAGACACACAGGCTCAGGGATGATAAGAATACTGATCAAGCTGTCACAGCTTGTTTATCATGAAGCCTGAGCTCCAGCCCAGTCTTTTATTTAGTTATCTTTTTGGTAGCATTTCTAACAATATATATTCTTTCAGCTTTACTGAGATATAACTGACAAATGAAATTATAAGATAGTTTAGGTATACATTGTGATGATTTGATTCCAGCCCGGTCTTTTGAAGAATCTTCTAGGTCCCTCTCTCCATCATACTGCTGAGCAGAAAACTACTGTCCCCAAGAATCTAATGGCAGGGAGCTTCTTGAGTGTTTTTACCTTCTGTAGCCTGGATTGCAACATATCAATTTTGATCACCCTAAACATGGAGACAAACATGCCCCCATGCCCCATGGGTCACCAGGACAAATTCCTCAGAGCACAGCCTCACTGGGTTTCCCAATCCATGAGCATGGAATATCTTTCCATTTGTTTGTGCCATCTTTAATTTGTTTCAACAGTGTTTTATAGTTTTCAGAGTACAGGTCTTTCACCTCCTTGCTTAAGTTTATTCTTAGGTATTTGATTCTTTTTGGTACAATTGTAAATGGGATTGATTTCTTAAGTTCTCTTTCTGCTACTTCATTATTAGTGTATAGAAATGCAACAGATTTCTGTATATTGATTTTGTATGCTGCAACTTCACTGAATTTATCAGTTCTAGCACTTTTTTGGTGCAGTCTTTAGGGTTTTCTCTATATAGTATCATGTCATCTGCAAAGAGTGAAAGTTTTACTTCCTCCTTATCAGTTAGATGTTTTTTTTTTTAGATGCTTTTTATTTCTTCCCCTCGTCTGATTGCTGTGACTAGGACTTCCAGTACTATGTTGAATAAAAGTGGTGAGAGTGGACCTCCTTGTCTTGTTCCTGATCTTAGGGGAAAGCTCTCAGGTTTGCACCATTGATTATGATGTTAGCTATGGGTTTTTCTTATGTGGCCTTTATTATGTTGAGGTATGTTCCCTCTAAATGTACTTTGTTGAGGGTTTTTTTTATCATGAAAGGATGTTGTCCTTTGTCAAATGCTTTCTCTGCATCTGTTGAATTAATCATATAGTCTTTATCCCTTCTCTTATTGATGTGATGTATCACGTTGATTGATTTGCAAATATTGTCAAGTGGGTCTCAATTTGAACTAGCATACAGTGTCTTTTCCCCCAGAAACTTCTTTAGTAACCACAGCAAAAACTATCTGAGCCCCAATAATTTGTACTGGATAGAGGCTGCTAGTACTTTTACTTGGCATCACCCTTTTCTTACCTGCTAACAGCAAGCTGCCATCATACATCAGAAATGAAGAATTTCCAGAGCTCCTTCAGTACACACTCAATACCAGTCTTCATCACCACCATCACTATATTCATCATCACAAATAATATTTTTTGGACAATAACCATGGCCAATAACTGTGCTAAGTGTTGTATACTCGTGATCTCAGCTAATCCTTAACAACCCTGAAAGGCAGGAATTACTACCTTTAGACTGTGAGCAAGCTAAAATTTAGAAAAGCTAAGAAATCAACAAAAATCATAGAGATAGTAAATTGTAGAAAGAAGATTTGAAACTTCATGGACCTAGCACCCAGTACCTGTTACAGGTACCAAATTCACACAGCAGCAGCAACAACAGTAATATCTATCTTCTCCATATATCTTCCTCCTGCTTTTATTATAGAATAGATATCTGCTTAAGATGAAATATTGAGCCAAATGATTTCTTGGTCTTTCCAACTCTTAGTTTCTATGAGCCAAATTAGGAACCTTGCCCTACACACACCTGAGAAGGAGCAATGCTTTGGCAAATGCATGAAGAGTCAGCCCGACCTCACACTTCCCTGATGAGAAATATTAATTCCAGAGCTACAGCCAAGAGGGTCTTGCTTTTCATTTGAAAGAAACTTCATGTTACACAATAAACCAGATGGAAACATCAATGATAATATTTGCCAACATGGCTCAGCACACTTTAGCAGAGAATTACCAAGCCCTTGTCCTGATGAAAAGGAAACTGGAAGGAGGTCAAGTGTTATCATCTGCCTGTACATCGATCCAATTCTGCAGGTTTTGGGTGATTTGCTATAAATTCATTTTTCTACATCATTGTTCCTTGAGGTTTGGACTGTTTGCTAGCTGTGCAGCTTGTAATTTAAGGGACCTAAAAGAAAGTTCTTTTGAAAAAGGAACTTATTAAGGAAACAAAGATAGAGCTAGTTACACATTGTTAAAATATTTGAGATTGAATAATATCTTTTAAAATGATCACATTATGCCATAGAATGTCTAATAGAAGCATGCAGAATAGTGGATTTCTCTAATGGTGTATAAACATTTAAATGTAGTAAGTACAATTAAGAAAATTCTGAAAATATGACCCCAAAAAATGGTGCTCACAATTTTGATTGTCATATATTTTGATACCCAAGGCTTTAATGAAGCCACAGTGAAGGTTATCATTTGATGAATGCTGAAGTTTTTAGATTTCTTCAGAGTTACTGAAACAACTCAGTTGGCCATTTCTATATTAAGTGACAGTACAAAATACCTTCCATCTCTGTCTAGTTTTGCTGCTCTCTAATGCTATTTTCACAAAATTTGTGGCTGACACTGCATGAACAAGTTTTACTTTTACTGTCAGATATTTTATGTGCCTGTCCACATGCAATTATAAACTGAAAACCCCCAATTATAAACCATGTATCATGTCTCAACCATTTACTAAAATGTTACTAAAATAATTCTCAAATAATTCTTTATTGGGGCTTTTGAATTTGAGTCTGTGGAGTAAATCTCACTAAAATCAAAGGCATATAATAGCTAATTGATAAACATTTAGATTAGTGGGTGGAAGGAGAGTGAAATTAGTATTTCCAAACTGGACCCTCAATTCATCAGCTGTCATTTTCTACTGTGCTGATGAAGAAATCTATTTGATTTCAGATGAGATGAGCATAAGATGTTATGCAAGGGTTCCCCTCATTTTTTTCAAGGGCTTATATTAAAACTCATCTACCAGGGAAATTGGAAAAACTGCCTCTGGGTTTTTCCCCAGTACACAGCATCATTGTGTTACTCTCCACCTCCAGTAAGCTAGTCAATGAATAGCAGTTTCTACCCACACTCTTGCCAGGTCAGGCACGAGCATTATGCCGTTTATCAGTGACGGCACAGCATTAAATGGTGATTTTATTATGTATGAACATGCTCCCACAAGTGAAAGACCTTTGATTTAGAACTCTGCGTTGTGGGCTACTGCGTCTTCCAGCTGCTCAGTTTTCAACTCCAGGTGATAAGCTATTGATCGGTGCCCCTATCTCAAGCCAATAATCCAGCACAGTATGGGTGCAAAGTGCCCATGGTGCATCGATGAGATAGGAACATTGTTTCTCCCTGTGCACAGGGTCTACCATAGTCCTCAGAGACTTTGCCACGTATGTGTTCATCAGATGCTAGCAGAGTTGGGGTGGGGTCCCAGATAAAGAAGAGCCTTGGAATCAGATTTACATGACTCTTTGGTTGTATTTAAGCTCCCAAAGAGGAAGCACTGTTGACATATTTGTCTTTCATATCTTCTGGCACAGACTGAGCTTACAGCAGGCATTTAGGACATCCTTGCTGACTTGTTTCGTGGTTTTGACTCTTGGGCAGCATCATGGCATACAAATAGAAAGTATATGAGGTCATGACTGGTATCTATGTGGAGACTGGCTTCTGGCTGCTAGAAATAATCACGGATGAGATGGAGAATGAAGGTACAGAGGTGTGTGTTGGGGGGATCCTTCTCACCTGTGTTTCAGAAGCACATACTGCAGCCAGTTTCAAGACTGCATGAAAAGCAAGTCTAAAACCATTTAATCCATTCTGTGTATTAATTGCTCTCATCTTGGGATAGGCCAGAATTCTATAATAGAGAAATTAAGATTTCAAATTGTGTAACATCTGAATGGAAAGCACAGAATAAAAATTAGTTATCTAGTCAGGGTAGTATTTTGGAGCTAAAAGAGACCTCCAACATCATTTATTCAAATTCCTTTATGAATAAGAAGACTAAGGCTCAATTTGGGAAAATAACTTCCCCAAAATCAAATATCCAGTAAGGATCAAGAACTCTTGACTTTTAGTTCCGTGATCCTTGTACCTCGCGAGGTTGCCTTGAATGCTATTGGGTCACTTTCCCATTTCCAACCTCATGTTGCACATCGGTGAACTCACCAAAGCAGCAAGGATGGGAAATGTTTTTCTGCCCTTCACTGGGTGTATGTAGATAATTTCTCCTAAGCTCTGTGATTTAGGAAGATACTTCTAATGCACAGTTGATTTTTAATCATGTCAATTTTATAATCAGCTGTTATAATCATTTATTTATTGGTAAATTAAACTTTTAGACATTTCAGTTGTGACTTGGTTATTTCATTTTTATCAATATTAGATCTGTCTATGATACAGAAATTTTTTTAAAATGGCCTATTATTTCCTTTTGTCTGAAAAAGCATCCAGGATAATTTATACTCTTGTAAACACAGGGTCCTTGCACTGGGGCAGCAGTATAGGCAACATTTAATGAGATCATGCTTATTAAAATACGAAAGGAAGGCCACAGTTGGCTTTGTGTCTGGAAGGAAGGGTTGTTCAAAACTAATAAAGCTGTTATTTTTTATAATATTATCATGAGTTTAGGCTTCTCACCCTCAAATTTTCCTATTCCTCATCCTTTTCATATCGTGTTTCTATTATTTCCATTTTTGTATGTATCATCCAATAGTCATTGGTGATCATCACCCTGTGCCTATGAAATTAGGAAACCAGCTCAACAAAATAATGAAAGCACATATATCTACCATGAAAAACAGATGAAAACAACTCCTCATAAATTTATATAGTTAGGAGTGGCAGCTATAGGTGCTTCCTAGTTGCCATAATAGGATGCTCAGGTGTGCCTGGTGTTAGCACCTACCAAACCATTGCCTCCCGATTTCATACTGCTTCTAAAATACAACAAAACAAAGTAAAATATAATCCATTTCCTTGGCTTAATGGTTATTTTCATCTGTAAACAGACATTATTTTTTTCTAATGAGAGATAATAGTTGTCTTTGAATCATCAGAAAATAGGAAGATTAATATTTTAAAAATATACTTTTAAGCATGAATAAGGTATTGAGTTCAAGATCGGTAAGAAAATAAATACTTTGGGTCACAACATAGGATCTGTGTTGTGCGTTTTCTGAAAAATGTCTGCATAATATTGTAATAATATTTTTTGGAGAAGCCAAATTATATATAAAGATGGGTTTTTTTGACTCAATAATGGCACAAACACATGAACTATGAACTCCTGTACAGTGATAAAAGGAACACACTCTTGGTAATAGAAATAAAACTCTGGTCAACGTTTTCCTAGTGACTCACTATCCTAATTCTAATGCCAGGATAGATTCAACAAAGCTTATCTAATTTATATTATATATTACTATGATAGCAGCCGAAGAGTTTATCAGTTGCCAAATTATACTTGATTTATATTGAGCTCTTAGGCAACCAAAACTCAGGGGGGTTTTTTTGTTTAACTGGTTGGTTGGTTGGTTGGGTTGGGTTTTTGCACTTCCATTTTAAGGTAATTCTTATCATACAATAGATCCTTTCTTTTTTTTTTTTTTAAATTTTATTATGTTAGTCACCATACAATACATCATTAGTTTTTGATGTGGTGATCCACAATCCATTGTTTTCGTATAACACCCAGTGCTCCATGCAGTACGTGCCCTCCTTAATACCCATCACCGGGCTACCCAATACCCCGTCCCCCCTCCCCTCTAAAACCCTGTTTGTCTCTGAGTCCATAGTCTCTCGTGGTTCATCTCTCCCTCCAATTCCCCCACCCCCCATTTTTCCCTTCCTTCTCCTAATGTCCACCATGCTATTCCTTATGTTCCACAAATAAGTGAAACCATATGATAATTGACTTTCTCTGTTGACTTATTTCACTTAGCATAATCTCCAGTCCCATCCATGTTGATGTAAAAGTTGGGTATTCATCCTTTCTGATGGCTGAGTAATATTCCATTGTATATATGGACCACATCTTCTTTATCCATTCATCTGTTGAAGGGCATCTCGCCTCTTTCCACAGTTTGGCTATTGCGGACATTGCTGCTATGAACATTGGGGTGCATATGGCCCTTCTTTTCACTACATCTGTGTCTTTGGGGTAAATACCCAGAAGTGCAATTGCTGGGTCATAGGGTAGCTCTATTTTTAAATTTTTGAGGAACCTCCACACTGTTTTCCAAAGTGGCTGTACCAACTTGCATTCCCACCAACAGTGTAAGAGGGTTCCCCTTTCTCCACAACCTCTCCAACATTTGTTGTTTCTTGCCCTGTCCATTTTTGCCATTCTAACTGGTGTAAGGTGGTATCTCAATGTGGTTTTGATTTGAATTTCCCTGATGGCTAATGATGATGAACATTTTTTCATGTGTCTGTCAGCCATTTGTATGTCATCTTCAGAGAAGTGTCTTTTCATATCTTCTGCCCACTTTTTGACTTGATTATTTGTGTTTTGGGTGTTGAGTTTGAGAAGTTCTTTATAGATCTTAGATACCAGCCCTTTATCTGTAGTGTCATTTGCAAATATCTTCTCCCATTCTGTGGGTTGCCTCTTTGTTTTGTTGACTGTTTCCTTTGCTGTGCAGAAGCTTTTTATCTTGATGAAGTCCCAAAAGTTCATTTTTGCTTTTGTTTCACTAGCTTTTGGAGATGTATCTTGAAAGAAGTTGCCGTGGGCGATGCCAAAGAGGTTACTGCCTATGTTCTCCTCTAGGATTTTGATGGATTCCTGTCTCACATTGAGGTCTTTCATCCACTTTGAGTTTATCTTTGTGTATGGTGTTAGAGAATGGTCGAGTTTCATTCTTCTGCATGTGGCTGTCCAATTTTCCCAGCACCATTTATTGAAGAGACTGTCTTTTTTCCATTGCATATTTTTTCCTGCTTTGTCAAAGATTATTTGACCATAGAGTTGAGGGTCCATATCTGGGTTCTCTATTCTGTTCCATTGGTCTATATGTCTGTTTTTGTGCCAGTACCATGCTGTCTTGGTGATCACAGCTCTGTAATATAGCTTGAAATCGGGCAACGTGATGCCCCCGGCTTTGTTTTTCTTTTTCCACATTTCCTTGGCGATTCGGGGTCTTTTCTGATTCCATACAAATTTTAGGATTGTTTGTTCCAGCACTTTGAAAAATGTCATTGGAATTTTGATCAGGATGGCATTGAAGGTATAGATTGCTCTGGGTAGCATAGACATTTTAACAGTGTTTATTCTTCCGATCCATGAGCATGGAATATTTTTCCATCTTTTTGTGTCTTCTTCAATTTCTTTCATGAGTGTTCTGTAGTTCCTAGAGTACAGATCTTTTACCTCTTTGGTTAGGTTTATTCCGAGGTATCTTATGGTTTTTGGTGCTGTTGTAAATGGAATCGTTTCTCTAATTTCTCTTTCTACAGTTGCGTTGTTAGTGTATAAGGAAGCAACTGATTTCTGTGCATTGATTTTGTATCCTGCCACATTACTGAATTGCTGTATGAGTTCTAGTAATTTGGGGGTGGAGTCTTTTGGGTTTTCCACATAAAGTATCATGTCGTCTGTGAAGAGAGAGAGTTTGTCTTCTTCTTTGCCAATTTGAATACCTTTTATTTCTTTTTGTTGTCTGATTGCTGTTGCTAGGACTTCTAGTACTATGTTGAACAATAGTGGCAAGAGTGGGCATCCTTGACGTGTTCCTGATCTTAAGGGAAAGGCTCTCAGCTTTTCCCCATTGAGGATGATATTCGCTGTGGATTTTTCATAGATGGATTTTATGAACTTGAGGAATGTTTCCTCTCTCCCTATACTCTGAAGAGTTTTAATCAGGAAAGGATGTTGTATTTTGTCAAATGCTTTTTCTGCATCAATTGAGAGGACCATATGGTTCTTCTCCCTCCTCTTATTAATGTGTTCTATCACATTGATTGATTTGCGAATGTTGAACCACCCTTGCATCCTGGGGATAAATCCCACTTGGTTGTGGTGGATGATCCTTTTAATGTATGGTTGGATCCTATTAGCTAGGATTTTGTTGAGGATTTTGGAATCCATATTCATCAGGGATATTGGTCTGAAATTCTCCTTTTTGATGGGGTCTTAGCCTGGTTTGGGGATTAAGGTAATGCTGGCCTCATAGAATGAGTTTGCAAGTTTTCCTTTTGTTTCTATTTTTTGAAACAGCTTCAGGGGAATAGGTATTATTTCTTCTTTGAATGTTTGGTAGAATTCCCCAGGGAATCCATCAGGCCCTGGACTCTTGTTTTTGGGAGGTTTTTGATCACTGCTTCAATCTCGTTACTGGTTATTGGCCTATTCAGGTTGTCAATTTCTTCCTGTTTCAGTCTTGGCAGTTTATA
This sequence comes from Phoca vitulina, assembly GCF_004348235.1. Classification (NCBI taxonomy): domain Eukaryota; kingdom Metazoa; phylum Chordata; class Mammalia; order Carnivora; family Phocidae; genus Phoca; species Phoca vitulina. The sequence goes on along the minus strand of NW_022589738.1, from coordinate 8,543,087 downwards.
GGTTTCCAGGAAGGCCTCCATTTCATCCAGATTGCTCAGTTTATTGGCATATAGTTGTTGATAGTAATTTCTAATAATTGTTTCTATTTCCTTGGTGTTAGTCATGATCTCTCCCCTTTCATTCATAATTTTATTAATTTGGGTCCTTTCTGTTTTCTTTTGGATAAGTCTGGCCAGTGGTTTATCGATCTTATTAATTCTTTCAAAGAACCAACTTCTAGTTTCGTTGATCTGATCTACTGTGTTTCTGGTTTCTAATTCATTGATCTCTGCTCGAATTTTAATTATTTCTCTTCTAATGCGTGGCTTAGGCATCATTTGTTGCTTTTTCTCTAGTTCTTTAAGGTGTAGAGTTAGTTGGTGAATTCAGGATTTTTCTATTTTTTTGAGTGAGGCTTGGATGGCTATGTATTTCCCCCTTAGGACCACCTTTGCAGTATCCCATAGGTTTTGGACCAATGTGTTTTCATTCTCATCGATTTCCATGAATTGTTTAAATTCTTCTTTGATTTCCTGGTTGACCCAAACATTCTTGAGCAGGTTTGAATTTCTGCCAAATTTTTTCTTGTGACTGAGTTCCAGTTTTAAAGAATTGTGGTCTGAGAATATGCAGGGAATAATCTCAATCTTTTGGTATCAGTTGAGACCTGATTTGTGACCCAGTATGTGGTCTATTCTGGAGAAAGTTCCATGTGCACTCGAGAAGAATGAGTATTCTGTTGTTTTAGGGTGGAATGATCTGTAAATATCTATGAGGTCCATCTGGTCCAGTGTATCATTCAAAGCTCTTGTTTCCTTGTTGATTTTCTGCTTAGATGATCTGTCCATTGCTGAGAGTGGAGTATTGAGGTCTCCTACAATTAACGTATTGTTATCAATATGACTCTTTATTTTGGTTAACAGTTGGCTTGTGTAGATGGCTGCTCCCATGTTGGGGACATAGATATTTACAATTGTTAGATCTTCTTGTTGGATAGACCCTTTAAGAACAATATAGTGTCCTTCTGTGTCTCTAATTACAGACTTTAGTTTAAAATCTAATTTGTCTGATATAAGAATTGCTACCCCAGCTTTCTTTTGAGGTCCGCTGGCATGGAAGATGGATCTCCATCCCTTCACTTTCAGTCTGGATGTATCTTTAGGTTCAAAATGAGTCTCTTGTAGGCAGCATATGGATGGGTCCTGTCTTTTTATCCAGTCTGCAACCCTGTGCCGTTTTATGGGAGCATTTAGGCCATTCACGTTGAGGGTGATTATTGAAAGGTATGAATTAATTGTCATCATGTTGCCTGTGAAGACGTTGTTTTTATAGATTGTCCCTGTAAATTTCTGTTATAGATCACTCTTGGGGTCTTTCTCCTTCTATAGAACCCCCCTTAATATTTCTTGCAGGGCCAGCTTAGTGGTCACATATTCTTTCAGTTTCTGCCAGTTGTGGAAGCTCTGCATCTCTCCATCCATTCTAAATGAAAGCCTTGCTGGATAAAGTATTCTTGGCTGCATGTTCTTCTCATTTAGTACACTGAATATGTCTTAGCAGGCCTTTCTGGCTTGCCAGGTCTCTGTGGATAGGTCTGACGTTATTCTGATGTTCCTCCCTTTGTACGTAAGGAATCTCTTCCCCCTTACTGCCCTTAAGATGGTTTCCTTGGTTCTAAGATTTGCAAGTTTTACTATTACATGCTGGGGTGCTGGCCTATCTTCCTTGATCTTGGGAGGGGTTCTTTCTGCCTCTAGGATGCGAATGTTTGTTTCATTCCCCAGATTAGGGAAGTTCTCAGCTACGATTTGCTCAAATACATTTTCTAGTCCTCTCTCTCTCTACACTCTCTCTAGGATTCCAACTATTCTGACATTGGAATGCTTCATGGTGTCACTTATTTCTCTGATTCTATTTTCATGGATTCTGAGTTGTTTTTCCCTGGCCTCCTCTTTTCCCTTTTTATCTATTATATTGTCTTCCAGGTTGCTTATTCGTTCTTCTGCCTCACTTACCCTAGCTGTTAGATTATCTAGATTGGATTGGATCTCATTGATAGCATTTTTAGGTTCTGCCAATTCACCTTTCATTTCTGCCCTTAGAGACTCTATGTTGCCATTAATTGATTTCTCCATTCTAGCCATTGTCTTCACAATTGTTAGCCTGAATTCCATCTCCGACATCTTGGTTATATCTGCATCCATTTGTAAATCTGCAGCATAACTCATGATCTGTGAGTCTTTTCTATTTTGGGGGTTCCTCCTCCTAGTCATTCTGTTGATGGGTGTTTGAGGGAACGTTTGGAGTCCAAATTATTGACCAGAACCCAAGCAAGATGCACCTGTTTTCTTGGGACCTTAGGGTTGCCGGCCTCTTGTTTTCCCAGCCTGTCTTCTGGGGGAGGGGCCTGCCGTGCTGTTACTCAGGCAACCCTGTTTGGGCAGAGTTGCCCTGCGCCTGGGGATGGGCTCAGCGGGAATCAGTCTTCGGGGCTTTTGTTCTCTGGCAGCTTTCCCTGGCGGCTTTCCGCGTCTCTTCCGCGAGTCAGAGCAGAAGAGACCATTTCCAATCCTCTGCCTCAGAGCAGAGAGACCGCAGTCTGTTCTTCAGTGAGCTCTCCAGGCCACACTGTCTCCGTTTCTGTCCGTGCTGCTATAAACTGCAGCGTCCTGGGTTGTGTGCCCCTCCGCAGCGCCCCCAGTCCTGCCTCCAGGTCGGGGCACGTCTCTGCCCTTTGTGCTTCTAAAACCGCCAGACGCTCCCAGTTCGCAGGCGCAACCCCGCCGCTCCGGGTTTCCGCCCCAGGGGCTGCCCTAGAGTCCTTTCCCCGCCACTACGGACGGGTCTGCGAGTCTGTGCCCCGTCCCCAGCGCGCGAGGCTGTCACTCACCGGTGGTGTAGGATCCCCACAGCCAGGCACCCTCCCACTGCCGTTTATCCTCCGATATCTGCCCGTGGAATCACGGCTCCCCGCTTCGTACCTCAAAACCAACCGCCTGCGATATTCTGTTTGTAGAGATCCAGATCTTCTTACATCTCAGGCTGGTTTTGTGGGTGCTCAGAGTGGTCTGGTAGATATCCAGCTCAATTCCGGGGACCAGTTGAAATAGGGTCCCCTATTCCTCCTCCACCTTTCCTTCACAATAGATCCTTTCTTTGTAAATGCTAAATGTTATCATCCTAACTATCAGTTATACCCTAAACTCTAATAATCTGTGTATAAGAAACTCATTCATGCTCTTTGTCTTTATTCAGTTTCCTCTCTGCCCCCCTCAGACACACCCCACACTCCCTCCACACACAGTGGTTGCCTATTTGCCTGTTAGCACTCATTGGAAATATTCAACAGAAAATGTATTTTTTCCCATGCTACATTTTCTACGTCTTCTATTTTTTTTTTCTTAATGCACTAAGACCTTTACTTCCAAAACCAGATTATGAGGGATCTATCCTTTTTTTCTTAATTCTTTCTGTTCTTTTTATTTCCAGTATAATTAACATACAGTGTTATATTAGTTTCAGGTATACAACATAGGGATTCAAATATTCTATACATTACTCAGTGCTCATCACAATAAGTGTACTCTTAAATTCCGGCACCTGTTTCACCCATCTCCTCTCTAGTAACCATCAGTTTGTCCTCTGTGGTTGAGAGCGTTTCCTTGTCTCCTTTTTTATTTCTTTTGTTTCTTAAATTCCACATATAAGTGAAATCATATGTTATTTGTCTTTCTCTGACTGACTTATTTCCTTTAGCATAATATACTTTAGCTCCATCCATATTTCAAATGGCAAGATTTCATTCTTTTTTATGTCTGAGCAATATTGTATACATACATCACATCTTTATCCATTCATCTATCGCTGGACATTTGAGTTGCTTCCATATCCTGGCTCTTGTAAATCATTCTGCAGTATTCTTTGGGTAAATACCCCGTAGTGGAATTACTGGATCCAATTGGTATTCTATTTTCAATTTTTTGAGGAACCTCCATACTGTTATCCAGAGTGGCTGCACCAGCTTGCGTTCCCACCAACAGTGCACAAGAGTTCCCCTTTCTCCACATCCTTGCCAATACCTCTTGTTTCTTCTGTTGTTGATTTTAGCCATTCTGACAGATGTGAGGTGATAGCTCATTGTGGTTTTGATTTGTATTTCCCTGATTAGTGATGTTGAGCATCTTTTCTTGTGTCTGTTGGCCATCTGTATGTCTTCTTTGGAGAAATATCTATTCATGTCTTTTGCTCATTTTTAATCAAATTATTTAGTTTTCATGGTGTTTGGTTGTATAAGTTTTTTACGTATTTTGGATATTAACCTCTTGTCAGATATGAATTTGCAAATATCGTCTCCCATTCAGTGGGTTGTCTTTTTGTTTTGTTGATGGTTTCCTTTGCTGTGCAAAAGCTTTCTATTTTGTTATGATCCCAATAGTTTATTTTTGCTTTTGTTTACCTTGCCAAAGGGGACATGACATATCTAGAAATATGTTTCTATGACTGGTGTCAAAGAGATTACAGTCAATGATTTCTTCTAGGAATTTTATGGTTTCAAGCTTCATATTTAGGTCTCTAATCCACTCTGAGTTTATTTTTGTGTATGGTGTAAGAAAGTGGTCTAGTTTCATTCTTTTGCATATAGCTGTCCAGTTGCTAATTTTTCAAACCTTAAAATTCGCTAAAAGAATTAGAAAGTTGAGCAGATCTTTAAAAAAGTAGATTTGTGAGATTTCTTTGGAGGAAGCTGTTGCCATGCTGTGGTCTTACCCATTGCCTCTCTACTAATGTCAAGGTGTGGATGGCTGGATCCTACCTCACGCTTAAAGAGGGGGTTTTAAGGGAGTCAGGATCCTCATATATGTTCCTCGAGGTTGTCAAGTGATAGTGGACTGGAGTATCACCATTGGGTAGGAAACCATGAACGCAAGTAACACAGGAAGGCAAGCTCTGATGGCAAAGGAAGGGAAAAGTGACTATCCTGGAATCAGCATGTACTCTTAAGAGGTTGATAAGGGGAAAGAAGGTGTGAATATTTTCCATGATCCACAAGCAACAGAGAACTGGAGCTATCTTGATTTTTGTCCAAGAATTCCAACTGGGAGACTAAGAGGACTGACAAATGTGGATTCCAAGAGTCCACCAGAAACATCTGTTGACTACTCAAAGCTAAATCTATTAGACCCATTGCAGTAATGGAGAACACCTGTGGATCAAGCAAAGCTAAGTTTATTAGACTCATTGTAAAACTCAAGAGAGACTTTCTTAGGGCGCCTGGGTGGCTCAGTTGGTTAAGCGACTGCCTTCGGCTCAGGTCATGATCCTGGAGTCCCGGGATCGAGTCCCGCATCGGGCTCCCTGCTCAGCAGGGAGTCTGCTTCTCCCTCTGACCCTCCCCCCTCTCATGTGCTCTCTCTCTCAAATAAATAAATAAAATCTTAAAAAAAAAAAAAAAAGAGAGACTTTCTTAGTATTGTCTCAGAACAGAAGTCAGGAGAGAATATTTACAGGATTTTAGAGTTTGGGTTTGGTGACTTCAAGGTTGTCCTTGTGAAGTGGGGAACTCTTTAAGGCTGGGCATAGTTAATAATGTGAAAGCTTTGGATTATCTTAGTTGAGTCACAGTCTTATATTCCAGGAGAAACCATTCCATAAATCAAATACGTCAGTTATTTTTTCTTAGTCTCAGTATGCGGCCCTTTATTGCCATGTTGTCTAGGGCTGGGGGTAGGTGAGAATAGGAAGTCACTGATAATAGGTGTGGGTTTCCTTTTGGGGTGACATAAATGTTCTGAAATTTGATTGTGGTGACATTTGGACAACTGTGTGAATAAGGTAAAAAAATCACGGAAATAACACACTTTAAGACAGATCAAATATGAATGTGTTTGTTTTTAAATATTTGTGAGGATTGTCATTGGTCACCTCTGAAAATACCAGCATGATGCCTATCTATCTTTTGTTTAAAAAAAAAAAAAAAAGCAGAGTAGGTCTAATTTCAACTACACTTTTTTTTGCTTTGTCAGGAGTTAACCAGTGAACCTCTATGGGAGAACAAAAGATTTTTGTGGAAGGCATTCAAATTCTAAAACTCTTCCTTTGGGAGATTTTTAAAATAATTTAGAAAATCGAAGTCTAGTTTAACCATATCTCAGAGTTTCCATATATGACACATATTCTTTTCAGCAAAAATTCTACCCAGAAATGGGTGGAACATCCCCCTCAATGTTTTGTATAATATTCTCTACACAGCATGAGTTATTTTCAACAACACTACTGCCTCATTCTTTATAAAAACCCACTTAATATTAAGTGACAGATTACATGTGAGTCTGTGTGTCTTTAAATGTCTGCAGGGTAGCAACTACTAATAGTCAGTGGTTATCCCTGAAAAGGCCAGCAAATTGAGTCATTTTGTAAAAGAAAAAGTTGATATCTAATTTCAACTACTTTTTTGTACTTTGTCAAGAGCTTACCAGTAAATCTTAGTGGGGGGAAAAAAGGTATTATGCTCATACCCCATTCCAATCAACAATGTTGTGAAGATTCTACCATTTGAGATATACCTAAGCACATTTAAACCACACTATGTTGTAGTATGTTGAAAGCAAAGGAACCAGTGGA
>NW_022589738.1:7902019-7921486 GCF_004348235.1 Phoca vitulina | reverse complement strand
TTGCAACAATGTAGATGGAGCTAGAGCATATTATGGTAAGCGAAACAAATCAGTCAGAGAAAGACAAATGCCATATGATTCCACTCATTTGTGGAATTTAATAAACTAAACAGATGAATATATAGGGGGGACAGAAAGAGAGGGCAACAAACCATAAGAGACTCTTAATGATAGAGAACAAACTGAAGGTTGATGGAGGTGGGTAGGGGATGGGCTAAATGGGTAGTGGGTATTACAAAGGGTACTGTGTAGAGCACTACATTGTATGTCAGTGATGAATCACTGAGGTCTACTTCTGAAACCAATATTGTACTGTATGTTAAGTAACTAGAATTTAAATAAAAACTTAAATATATATATTTATATATATATATAATATATATATATATATATATAAACAGCATTTTTCACAGAGCTAGTACAATCCTAAAATTTGTATGGAATCAGTAGAGACCCCAAATAGCCACAGCAAAGAATTTTTGACCAAGAAAATCTTCATTACTTGGACCTGAATTAATGCCTCCAAAAGTCAAGAGAAAACATACTTCAAAATACAGATATAAAAAAAAATAGATGGCAATTCCAGGAGAAAGAATAATAAAAGGAGTAGAGATAAGATTTGAAAACCCAAGAAACGAATACAAAGAGTACCAGAGTGAAAGAACGGAAATGTTGGAAAAGAGAGGATGATTAAACAATAGCAAAATATTTTCCTTATGGAAAGAAAGACTTGGGTCTGATTATTAAACAGACTCAACTGAATTCTGGTTAGGTTTAATGAGAGAAGATGCTCACTTAAGTGTACCCTGGTAAATTTCCTGAACCTGAAGGATAAAGAGAAGTACCTTACAAAATCTGGTAGAAAGTAAGAAATTAAAAGTATTTACAAAAGAAAAGTATGAGGCAGGAATTTGATACTTGAAGATAGAAGAGCCATGTATAAGCTACTGAGAGAAAAGGTAACAATTCCCAAATGTTATACCTGAAGATTTGGTTCATCTGTCAAAATATTTTTTTTTTTAATTCCAAGTATATATCATCCACACACTCTGTATAAGGAAAATGCTTAGCTAACCAAACAATTACTGAATCAAAACAGAGAATTTAAGATGGGAAAGATGACTAGAAAAGGAAATAATGGGAGAGAGAAAATTTTTCATGAGTTTTCACTCTATACATATATGTATATATACACCCATATATATACACATGAATATAAACATATAAATAATGTAAAATAATACAGCGGTTACAATATAAGTGAAAATATGTAATATCTAAGTCAAATAGTCATACTATTAAAAAGTTTAATAATAGGGGCGCCTGGTGGCTCAGTCGTTAAGTGTCTGCCTTCCACTCAGGTCAGGATCCCAGGGTCCTGGGATGGAGCCCCACATCGGGCTCCCTGCTCGGCGGGAAGCCTGCTTCTCCCTCTCCCACGCCCCCTGCTTGTGTTCCCTCTCTCACTGTGTCTCTCTGTCAAATAAATAAAATCTTAAAAAAAAAGTTTAATAATAGAACATAAAATGTTTAATTAATTAATGAAAACCTAGGAATTGAAGGGAAAGCTAGTAAAAGTGAAAAAATTTTTAAGGGACATCTGGTACAAAGACGTTTATTTCAGCACAATTTATAAAGTCAAGAAGATAGAGTGAATATTTTTTCAAGATTTTATTTATTTGAGAAAGAGAGAGTGAGAGAGAGAGAGCAGGAGTGGGAGGGAGAGAGGGAGAAGCAGACTTCCCGCTGAGGAAGGAACCCGCCACGGGGCTGGATCCCAGGACCCTGAGATCAGGACCTGAGCCAAAGGCAGACGCTTAACCAACAGAACCACCCAGGTGCCCCAAGAATGAATATTTTAATAACTATTATGAACACACCATGAACATTATGTGGCCCTTAAAAATAATGAATCTTGGATAGATTTCCAAAATTTGTTTGTCAAAAGACAAAATACAGAGTTGCATATATAGAATTAATCCCGATGTGTCTGAGTGTTGTGTGTGTGCATGCACATGCTCTTATGTATATGTTATATGAACACTGAGAAGAATGTGAAAGGATAAAAGCCTGGATGTTAATACTGGTTACTTTCTTGGTGGAGGGCAGGGAGTTAAAGAGAGAGGAAGAAAGAACACACAAAAAATTATTTTTTAAAATATTCTTATCTTAAAAAGTGATGTATTATGGGAGCTCACTTTTATAAAAGGATATATATAGATACATATGTATATGTGTATATATATGTGTATACATATATATGTATAGTATATGCTATGCAGAAAGAGATACATGAAAAGATAGTTATTAAAACTTTAATGAAAAAAACTTTAATGGAAGCCTTCTTGAGGTAGTAAGTTTCAGAGTGTGTGCTTTCTTCTATATTTACATATATAAAGATTTATAAATATATAGCTATCTTCATAGTGAAAAATTCACAAAGAAATATTAATGTTATCATAATTATTCCTTATTGAGCACAAATATGGTATCACTAACTAGACTAACAGCTTTACATATATCATAGTTAATTTGCACAAAACTCCTATAATGTAAGCATTATTAACCATATGACAGTTGAGGAATCTGAGTTTAATGAACGTTATATCTCACAAAGATGATGGAGGAAATCCAAGTCTGTCTGTCTCAAAAGACTTACTTTTGAATACTACTCAGTACTTAACTTATTTCTGCCCCCCACCGTATTGTCCTCCTTCCCTTCCTAGGCATACTTTCTTCCTCTCTCTGACCATTTCCTGTAAAGTGGCTTTATGCCAAGAGATTTTCTTTGCAGAATTTGTGCACTAACACCTCTCACTTCTATTTCCAGTACATTACTGGGTTTGCTAATTATGACATACTAAACTATCACCTTCACATGTTGTTTACGTTTTCAGGAGCATTTCATTATGTTTTTACTTTACATAATACAGATTTTTTTGTTTATTAGTGTAGAAAGTGTCAGTATGTGTGAATATACTTAATAAAAAAATGCCAACATAAATTTTCTCACTTTTAATATAGTTTCCTCAAAAAGTTAAAAATAGAACTACCCTACGATCCAGCAATTGCACTACTAGGTATTTATGCAAAAAATAAAAAATACAGATTTGGAGGGGCATATGAACCCTGATGTTTACAGCAGTAGTATCAACAATAGCTAAACTATGGAAAGAGCCCAAGTGTCCATCAACTGATGAATGGATAAATATGGATATATATGGATATATATACATATATATATATGAACTATATATATATAAAATGGAGGATTACTCAGCCATCAAAAAAAATGAAATCTTGCCATTTGCAACAACGTGGATGGAGCTACAGTGTATTATGCTAAGCAAAATAAGTCAGAGAAAGACAAATACCATATGATTTCACTCATGTGTGGAATTTAGGAAACAAAACAGATGAACATATGGGAAGGGAAAAAAAAGAGAGAGAGAAGCAAACCGTAAGAGACTCTTAATGATAGAGAACAAACTGAGGGTTGATGGAGGGAGGTGTAAGGGGATAGATAGACTACGTGGGTGATTGGTATTAAGGAGGGCACTTGTCATGTAGAGCACTGGGTGTTATATATAAGTGATGAATCACTAAATTCTACTCCTGAAACCAATATTACCCTATATGTTAACTAACTAGAATTTAAATAAAAATTTGGAAGAAAAAAATTTTCTCACTTTTAATGCAACCTTTCAGATGTTTTAAGAGGCTTGAAAGTGACCTCAGAATCCTTAATATTTATTGCACCTACTTATCACATCTAAACCAATTGAAGAAATTGCTTTATTGGGTGGGAGATGGTTCCAAGAGTCTTATTTCTTAGATATCAATCTTTCAATTTTAACTCTGATTAGCAACCAGAATTTTTAAAAACTATTTTCTTCCTGAAACATTAACTGAAATCAGGACAGTGATCAAAAAGGCATTAAGCTCTTTCCCAGACAATCATTGAATAATCATTAATACTTATTGATTGCTCACCAGTTTTGATGTTACATGAAGATAAAATCTCATGATTTCAGCTTAAACTGAAACAGTAAGACCTTTACAAAAACCTAGTAAGAACCATTATTTTTCTTCTCTTAAACTAGATGAGACACTAATTGTTTTAACTTATTTCGATTTGCCACCAATGAAATCCATGATTAGATAACAAATATTACATGTATGAGATAATGAAAGTTATTTGTTTGTTTTGTAATAAAATTGATTCATACAGAAATTATTACCTTTGAGAATTGATGCCATTGGTAATTGAATGCCCTACCCCATTAAACATACTGTCCTCATTGAATGATTATTACAGCTAGAAGTACAAGTATCCCTTGTATCAACTCTTACTTCCTAATGGGTTATAAAATTTTACCCAGAATTCAATGTTTGAATTTTAAAGTATGTGCATCCTTATTTTATGAGGAATCGAGGAGAGAGACAGAAAGCATGCTACAGTGCTATCTCAGTTGTTCTCCTGATAGGCTCAAGTCTGTTATTCAAGTTGTTTAAACTTATTGGGTATTACCATTTTGATCTTCATCACCCTTTCCCTGAGCACTTAGTTTTTCAGGGGTCCTGGTATTTACTTGGGGCAAAATTCTCAGTACAGTACTAACCCAGGGATAAATTAGATAGTGAGAAAGTAAACCAATGGCTTTCTGGGTCATGATGGTCCTAAAGGAATATATACAATGCTTAAAGAACCTAAAACAGTGTTCAAGTAAGGCCACTCAATAGCCATATCTGGAAGAAAATAGAAACAAGGCCATTCTGCAAACACAAATGACAGAAGAAATTAAATGCCTCCTTTTTCTGATGAACATGAGTGACTACGGCTTCTTTACCAATGTCAACTAGAGTCCTGTTTTAATCTTCCCATTTCCCAGATAAATATGTAAAAATAATAATATAATATAATAATATATAATATAATATACAACATAATATAATATAATATAATATATTATTTCCTGGGGTGCAGTCCCCTTTGCTGTAGCAAGCATAAACCTAACTTTATTTGTCTGAAGGTGTGTTCCTAATGATAAGTGATGTTTGGTCAGTTAATATCTTTTATATATTACTGTACTGTTTCTTTACCTTATTGTATATATTTATTGAACTATAGAAGGGAAAAAAACAAGTTATACCTACTACTGTGAAGTATTGAGCCAAACTATACATAAATGTATCTACTAATGAATACATTAAGTTAAATATTTAAAGAGTAGGTGTGATAAGAGATTCCTATTATGAAGAAATCCTTGATAGATTGCATTATTAGAAAAATTGTCTGCATTGGTGCTAAAATACAAACTCACACTGTCCAAACTTAAACTATTCAGATATATACAGGGCCAGATTAGGATCAGATACTATACTGGAGCCCCCTGACTGGGACACTAGAGAAGGGAAATGACATAATGAGATACCTTTTTTTTTTTTTTTTTACATTTTCTTCACTTTGAGTATCTGCAGTTGAATCACATGTGTTACAAACACAAACAAATATTTTACCTTACCAACAACCTTGATGTTCTGAATGAGCAACTATTTAGATGGATTATAGGTGAAAGGAGGATTGTAGTAGAAAAGCAACATGTTCATTTTGCACTTATGTATCAGAAATGATAAAAGCACAATCTCAATCAGGTCATATAACAATCTGAGAAAGTAGGAATTGTCCCATTTCACAGTAAGAATTAGTAAGAAGCTCTTTAGATTCAGAAGCTTTTGTATCTGTCATTATACCATGTTTTAATCACAGTTAATTGAGGGCTTATGACCTGCCTCTCCAGTGTTTCAGATTGTGGCTGGAATGTAAACCAAAGGTGATCAAAGTGTGAATACTTTCAAGATTATACCTTAATCCTTAAAGTCTAAATATAATGTTCCTAATACAATGTGAATATAAAAGAAAATGTGGTACTTCATTAAATTAGACATAAGGACAACTAAAATGAATATGCTGAAGAAGAAATGTGGTTAGGAGAGAGAGAAGTAGCTCACAGTTTCACAGCTATTTTTAACCACTTTTGTTCCTCATCCTGTATCTGTATATAAGTGAATATTCTTGAAAAGGCATAGAGCATTTTAATGCAAATTATATTTCAGTCATAAGCTACTTTTACAAAATGGCAGAGGTGTCTTCTCCATCGCTTTTTCCTATCTGAGATCCCTGCCCCTTTTTGAATGACTGATATCAGGGACGTCCTTACATATTAGGAGAATAAGTTGAAGGATGAAATCATACCTTGCAGATGTCAGCAGAGTTATCATGATCTCAACACATTCAATTAATGAGCACCATATACCAAATTTTCATAGAAGAGATACATGCAGGCAGTAGCCAGTGGTTTTTCATTAAGTTCCTGTGTTTCTGATTGCTCCAACATTTCCAACTATCACTCCCCAGATCCCATCACATCATAAATCAGATCCTCTAACTCTGCATTTACCTAAGTCTTATTTCCAGTGAACAAAACTCTTAGCCTCTTAGCAGCCCTGGCTGCTTTTGCTGCTGCTATAATATTCTATCTTTCTTCTATCTCTTTGTATTCTGCACTTTTTTGCATTTACATGATACTGCTGAGTGAGAGATGTCTTTGTCTAGCCTCAATACTTCAGCACTTCTGTCTTGTGCTCTTTGCCCATAGAGCTGTGGATTACACTGAGCTAGGTCTTGTTATTCCCATCTACACTAAAATGTGCTCATGTGTGTCAGTCACACTAAGCCAACTTAAGCTATCATTAGACAAAAACCCTCAAATCTCAGCTGCAGAAAACAAATATTTTTTTCCAACTTTTGCTACATGTCCACTGTGGGTTGTCAGAATGGCTCTGCTCATCACTAAATGGCCTGAGGTGAAGGTTCAACCATGTTTTCAGATATGATCAGTTGCTATGCAATAAGGATGTGACACACCTCACTTCCTCTCACAGGCCATTGGACAAAATTAGTTACATAGCCCCCTAATCAAAATGGCACCAGGCAATGCAATCCTACCTTGTTCTGGGAGGGCAAAGAGCAGGAAATAGTTGGAAAACAGCATTAGTGACTACTGCACTAAATATGTGTAAAGGCAAACGTTAGCAATTCTGAATTGCCTACCTTTAAATTTTCATTAAAGTGTTTTATTAAGTACTGGTAAGGAGAGCGAGGTTGGTTTTTGTTTTGTTATTTTTGACTCAACATGTTTGTTTGTTTTTAAAAGACTTTATCTTTTTACTGTAGTCTTAGGCTCACAGGAATATTGAGCAGAAGGTACACAGATTTCCCATAAACTTCTTGCCCTCACATACCATAGCTTCCCCAATTATCAACATTCTCCACCAGAGTGGTACATTTGTTACAGTTAATGAACCTATATTGACAAATCATTATCATCCAAAGCCTATAGGTTACATTAGACTTCACTCTTGGTGGTGTACATTCTATGGATTCAGACAAATATAAAATGACATGTATCCACAATTATAGTATAATACAGAATAGTTTAACTGCCCTAAAAATCCTCTGTGTTCTGCCTATTAACCCCTCCCTCCCCCAACCCCTGGAAACCAGTGACCTTCTAACAGACTCCACAGTTTCATCTTTTCCAGAATGTAATATAGTTGGAATCATAAAGTATGTAGCCTTTTCAGATTGACTTCTTTCACTTAGTGATATGCACTTAAATTTCCTCTATATCTATTCATGGCTTGATAGCTCTTTTTTTAGTGCTTAATCATATTTCATTGCTTGGATGTACCATATTTATTCTTTCACCTACCAAAGGATATCTTGATTGCTTCCAAGTTTTGGCAATTATGAATAAACCTGCCATAAACATCCATGTGTAGATTTTTGTGTGGACATAAGCTTTCAACTCCTTTGGGTAAATACCAAGGAGTAAGATTGCTGGATTGTATACTAAGAGTATGCTTAATTTTGTAAGAAACTTCTAAACTGTCTTCCTAAGTGGCTGTACCTATTCGCATTCCTACAGGATTAATATTTACTGAATAAATACCATGTGCTATGATTTGTGCTTGGTTATACCAATAGGATCTTGCTGAATTTAATATCGTTCATTAGAAGTAATTATTTCAAGAATCAGGAACAGAAAAACTCAGGTTTATAGAAGTAGGGCAACTGTGCCCAGGTACATTAGTGCATTAATGCCTTCAAGCTTCCCCTTTATCCTCGTATTACAGGTATAGTCCCATTCTGCATTATGCCACCTGCCTTATTTGCCTGCTTTTCCTCTGACACCTTTCTTTAATCTGAAACATTAAGTATCTCAACCTCAGCAGCTGTGTCACTTACCCTCCTTTCTATTCTTATTTATGGTAGTATCAGACTCAAAGAACCCTAGACTAGTCAGTCATTAGAGGGCTCAATATCAGATAACACATGACCTTAATCTTCTATTGCTCATATCCTTCTCTTTTTGGACTCTTGCTTTATTTTTAAATCAAAGTCTTATCTTCCACCCTTTCTGGATTTTTGGGGTTATATTGTTCTTGTTATCTAAATACCTGCTTGGATTTTGCTAATTATTTCAGTATCTCTTAAGATACTGAAGATATTTATTTCCAAGTCCCAGTCCCCTGCCTTTGACTATGCTCTTTTGAATGCCAAATGATCAAATATTCATGCTTTGTCCTATTACCTCCATTTGATTATTCTCCTCACTCCTGGCTCTGTTCCTGTTGGTTTCTTTGATCTCAAACAGTGAATGTCTCTAGACTGCTTTGTACAATAATGACAACAAGCAAATTTTTCAAACACAGAGAAATCTACGCAGGATCAGCAAAGTCCTATCTTACCATTAGGTGACTAATTGCCCCACAGAATGACCATTACCATACAAATTCAGGAAATAACAAGCCATCACATGATATTTCTTCAATGACCTATTAATGTGATGAATTATGTTCATTGCTTATGGAACATTAAATCATTCTAGCATTTTTGAACAAATCTTTTTGGTTCATGTTTTGATTTTTTAATTTATTGTAACATTTGATTTGCGAGTTTTTTCCTTCAGGATTCCCCACACATATTGAAAATAAGTTTAGCTTTTTTTTTTTTTTTCTTTTGTGATCTCTGTGAAGTTTAGAGAGCTTTTCTTTTACTGCCTACACAGAAAGAGGAAAGCTGGGCAGGGAGATGCCTCTAACCTTGTTTTATTTACCCTAAAAGGGGATTATGTAATGGAATAAGCTCACAGAATGGCTCTTGCTCTGATACTTCTAGCTCTAGGAATACAAAAAGTATAGGAAACAAAGTGTGCCAAAGGGATCACAACTTGGAGAACTCCCTCCCCACCAAAAACAAATCAGGGAGAAGGGAAATACCACACATTAGCAGTAGAAGATAAAATGTCTTCAAACCTGAGTCATCATAGAATTTCTTCTATGATCTAGGGATGGAGTAAAGAAAAGGCAAGGGAAGAGCTTAGGATTCCCATAGAACCTTATCCACCATACAGTTAGCTGAAGAAGTAGGCATACCTCTTCAGACCCCATAATATTGTAAAGGCATGAATACCACACTACAGCCACATCTTACATATTCATCCCTATTAGCTGTTTTGAGGCTTAGTCCATGGGAATGAATTTTGAGTTGGCCACCCAGGACTCAGCTGGATAGCAATAGTTTTAGTACCTTTCTCCTAGACCTGATACTATAACATACTAGTTAGGTGGGTCATTTATAAACAACTACATACAAAATCTTTAATGGTTCAGACACAATGTGAGTTTACTTCTTACTCATGTAATAATCCAAGACAGTTAATTCCCAAATTAAGTAAATTCTCAAATTAAGAATTTAATGGGTTTTTGGGTTTTCCACATAAAGTATCATATCATCTGCAAAGAGTGAGAGTTTGACTTCTTCTTTGCTGATTCGGATGCCTTTTATTTCTTTTTGTTGTCTGACTGCTGTGGCTAGGACTTCTAGTACTATGTTGAATAGCAGTGGTGACAGAAATCAGTGGCATTCCTATACATCAACAACAAGACAGAAGAAAGAGAAATTAAGGAGTCGATCCCATTTACAATTGCATCCAAAACCATAAGATACCTAGGAATAAATCTAACCAAAGAGGCAAAGAATCTGTACTCAGAAAACTATAAAATACTCATGAAAGAAATTGAGGAAGACACAAAGATGTGGAAAAATGTTCCATGCTCACAGATTGGAAGAACAGATATTGTGAAAATGTCTATGCTACCTAGAGCAATCTACACATTTAAGGCAATCCTTATCAAAATACCATCAACTTTTTTCAAAGAAATGGAACAAATAATCCTAAAATTTGTATGGAACCAGAAAAGATCCCAAATAGCCAGAGGAATGTTGAAAAAGAAAACCAAAGCTGGTGGCATCACAGTTCCAGACTTCAAGCTCTATTACAAAGCTGTAATCATCAAGACAGTATGGTAGGGGCACAAAAGCAGACACATAGATCAATGGAACAGAATAGAGAGCCCAGAAATAGACCCTCAACTCTATGGTCAACTAATCTTCGACAAAGCAGGAAAGAATGTCCAATGGAAAAAAGACAGTCTCTTCAACAAATGGTGTTGGGAAAATTGGGGCGCCTGGGTGGCTCAGATGGTTAAGCGTCTGCCTTCGGCTCAGGTCATGATCCCAGTGTCCTGGGATCGAGTCCCGCATCGGGCTCCCTGCTCCTTGGGAACCTGCTTCTCCCTCTGCCTCTCTCTCTCTCTCTCTGTCTCTCATGAATAAATAAATAAAATCTTTAAAAAAAAAAAATGGTGTTGGGAAAATTGGACAGCCACATGCAGAAGAATGAAACTGGACCATTTCCTTACACCACACACAAAAATAGACTCAAAATGGTTGAAAGACCTAAATGTGAGACCGGAATCCATCAAAATCCTAAAGGAGAACACAGGCAGCAACCTCTTTGACCTCAGCCGCAGCAACTTCTTCCTAGAAACATCGCCAAAGGCAAGGGAAGCAAGGGCAAAAATGAACTATTGGGACTTCATCAAGATAAAAAGCTTTTGCACAGCAAAAGAAACAGTTAACAAAACCAAAAGACAACTGACAGAATGGGAGAAGATATTTGCAAATGACATATCAGATAAAGGGCTAGTATCCAAAATGTATAAAGAACTTCTCAAACCCAACACCCAAAGAACAAATGATCCAATCAAGAAACGGGCAGAAGACATGAACAGACATTTTTCCAAAGAAGACATCCAAATGGCCAACAGACACATGAAAAAGTGCTCAACATCTCCCGGCATCAGGGAAATCCAAATCAAAACCTCAATGACATACCACGTCACACCAGTCAGAATGGCTAAAATTAACCAGTCAGAAAATGACAGATGTTGGCGGGGATGAGGAGAAAGGGGAACCCTCCTACATTGTTGGTGGGAATGCAAGCTGGTGCAGCCACTCTGGAAAACAGTATGGAGGTTCCTCAAAAAGTTGAAAATAGAGCTACCATACAACCCAGCAATGGCACTACTGGGTATTTACCCCAAAGATACAAATGTAGGGATCTGAAGGGGTACGTGCACCTCAAAGTTTATAGCAGCAATGTCCACAAGAGCCAAACTATGGAAAGAGCCAAGATGTCCATCTGCAGATGAATGGATAAAGAAGATGTGAGATATATATATATATATATATCTATATATATATATATATACACACACAATGGAATATTATGCAGCCATCACAAGGAATGAAATCTTGCCATTTGCAATGACGTGGATGGAACTGGAGGGTATTATGCTGAGCAAAATAAGTCAGTCAGAAAGACATGTATCATACGATC
This sequence comes from Phoca vitulina, assembly GCF_004348235.1. Lineage (NCBI taxonomy): Eukaryota > Metazoa > Chordata > Mammalia > Carnivora > Phocidae > Phoca > Phoca vitulina. The sequence continues at coordinate 7,909,676 of NW_022589738.1, read as the reverse complement.
TCACTGATATGAGGAATTCTTTTTTTTTTTTTTTTAAGATTTTATTTATTTGACAGAGAGAGACAGCGAGAGCAGGAACACAAGCAGGGGGAGTGGGAGAGGGAAAAGCAGGCCTCCCGCCAAACAGGGAGCCCGATGTGGGACTCGATCCCAGGACCCTGGGATCATGACCTGAGCCGAAGGCAGACGCTTAACGACTGAGCCACCCAGGCACCCTGATATGAGGAATTCTTAATCTCAGGAAACAAACTGAGGGTTGCTGGAGTGGTGGGGGGTGGGAGGCATGGGGTGGCTGGGTGATAGACATTGGGGAGGGTATGTGCTATGGTGAGCGCTGTGAATTGTGTAAAACTGCTGAATCACAGACCTGTACCTCTGAAACAAATAATACATTATATGTTAAAAAAAAAGAAGATAGTAGGAAGGGAAAAATGAAAGGGGGGAAATCGGAGGGGGAGACGAACCATGAGAGACTATGGACTCTGAGAAACAAACTGAGGTTTCTAGAGGGGAGGGGGTGGGGGGATGGGTTAGCCTGGTGATGGGTATTAAAGAGGGCACGTTCTGCATGGAGCACTAGGTGTTATATGCAAACAATGAATCATGGAACACTACATCAAAAACTAATGATGTAATGTATGGTGATTAACATAATAAAATTAAAAAAATGCAAAAAAAAAGTTTAAAAAAAAAAAGAATTTAATGGGTTTTGTTGTTGTTGTGACCAAAGACCAATATCATGCCTTCATTTCAATCTGCACTATCTTAATAACTTTTTTATTAACATCATTAGTTTTTGATGTAGTGTTCAACAATTCATTAGTTGCTTATAACACCCAGTGCTCATCATATCATATGTCCTCCTTAATACCCATCACCTGGTTACCCTTATCTTAATAACTTTTGATACTCTAAGTTGAGAGATTGATCTCCTCTTCCCAGTGACTCAAAACACCAACCCCACTCTCTTTGGTATCATGCAAAAGATAACATAGCAGAGTAAGCAATGGCATGGTACTCTGGAAAACATTGGTGAAGTTAGTAATAGTTTTAAAGAATGACCTCTCTCTTAGCCTGAGCACATGGTATTTCTCAGACTTTTGAAAGTACTGAATATAGTGATCAACATATAAAATATCACGGAATATATAATTCATATGTTATCTATTTGCTGAAATTTCTAGGTTCCCTTCCTCCGAGCAACTGAGACAAAAATGTTCTATAGCAATAAAAGTATGCACTGTGTCACTGTGTTAAGCTCAAATGGGGCATAAGGAATGAGTGATTTTTCATTTACTACTGGATTAGTAAGACTAAATAAGCTTGGAACACAGCCCCATTTGAGTAGATGCATGTTCATTCTACCTGATCTCTTCCTTTCCATAAATGAGAGAGGTTCGATACTGAAATAACTGGAAATCGTACTGGCATGTTATTTTGCAGGCAATATCTTATTGATGTGGACTGATGTGAAGAGGAAAGAATATCACAGAAGTGTGAAGGTGACTCATAATGCCATGTTCATATTATTTTCTATAAATAAGAAAGATAACATGCATCATCATCAGTATAGCTGAGGGAATCAGTTTTTTACCCTTGTGCCAAACTATATTATTTCACATTTATACTATTGTTATGAATATGAACTTTGAAGGCTCCAGTGGAGAGTCAAAGTGATTTTGAAGATATGCATCTTCTCCTATACAAGACATTCAATTTTTCTTCCTTTAATGGCTGTTGATGCTAAAATACAAAATGCAGCCTGATAAATATCTAACCCACTAAAATATGATTCCACTTATGCAGAATGATTTGGATAGTACTGCTTATTTTTTTAATATGATATTTCCTTGAGGAAAGAAAAGAAATGCTGATATTGCATACTATTTCATTTTCTGTTATATATATTCAGTGAATTTATCATCTTGTCGTAAATAGAAGAGTTAAGCAACAAAATACAATGACTGGAGACCTTACATATTTGTAATTTCTTGCCTAATTTTCTGGGGTTAAGGTGGTATCACAACCTGGCAACCTGCTACTAAAGACTTTTGACAGCAAGAAACCATGTTTAGGATTGTGTTGAACAATGAACACACAGATTTTAGGTAAAGATGTGAAGGATGACATTTCCTATATATTTTCCCTCATCTTTAATCTTTAAGAAATATTTTCTTTTCCTGCCTTGGCTATTGTCATTGCCTTCTGGGGTCCCTACTCTCACCTTACCAAATTCTTTCACTCTGCCCATCACATAGCAACTACAGTAATTTTGCAGGAAAAAATCAGACAATTTTGTAAAATGTTTTAATTGTTTTCTGTTTCAGTTTGAAAAAACTATTCAGTTTTTTCATTATGGCCTACAAGGGACTACTTGCTCTGTCCTCTATCCACTCTCTATTTTCCCAGTGCTGTTTTCCCCATCACTCATTATTATGCCCAGCTTACCTGGATGGTCCTGGTGTAGTTCTGTTATACAAGAATTCCCTCTAGTTTATTATTTGCCCTATTTATAATTTATTACTCTAGTATTTGTTTTGATGCTCAAATTGTCCCTGATTTGCTCCATAATGAGTTTCTTCAGGCTGGTTTCTGTGTTGTTTTGAAAAGTCCCTAAGCTTTTTTCAGTACTTCTATTTTTTCATTTCATAACAAAGCATTTTTTGTTAATAGTTGTACTGAAATAGCCCAGTATGTGTTGGCATTATACTACCAGCTTCTTCCACGGTCTCATCTAGTACTATGTGACACGCATGTACAGTTCAAACATTCCTCACATCCACATGTGGTTAAATCTGGAAAAAAAAAAAAAGATTGGCAAGAACCTATTTCTCTTTCCCTGACTCATTTTAGTTTCAATAATTAACACCTCCCTCTTAAAGACAGCATGCAGGGCTCCCACTGACAACCTGAAGGGAACTGAGACTAAACTGAGTAGTAACAGGTAACTGTTTCCCAACTACAATTATGGTGGGAGGATTATTTAACAGTACCTCCCCGCCTGCCATTTGGGTTCTTTGGCCCATGCTATAACATGACTACCAGGCAGCCATTTGACAGCTGAGTGGAAAATCTGGAAAATTATAGGTTAAATATATAAGAATTATGTGTAGAAACTAGAGGTTTAGTAATACTGCCACAGAGCATATAAAAAGTAGTCTAAATGCTTTTTCTATAATAATTTTGTCATTTATTGCATGGAATAAATATATAATTTTTCACTTATATGTGTTTAGTAGTGCTCTTTTTATTTTTTTTACTTTTTGCAACAAGCCCTTTAGATACCAATGTGCTTAAAAACAAAGAAAAAAAGAAAAATTTTTACTGAAAATTTTTAATGAAAATTTTCCTACTGAATTTCCATTTTTCAAGAGAGTTGATTTTTTACATAGGTAAGTAGCACAAAATGTTTGTTTATATTCAGTATCCATGCAGATGTTATCACTAAGCACATGAAAATAACAACACACAAATCTACTGAAGAGCATAAGCATCTATATCAAATGTGAGAAACGATTTTGGGAAGACAGTACCCAAAATACATTCAGGTGCAGAAGCTATGAAAAATAATACTGTAAAAAAAATGACTTTTTCTTTAGATCAAATGGCTACTGATCTAAATTAATTTTATTAATTTTCAATTCTAACTTTTGATGTGTGTACAAAAAATAACTGTTAATGTGTTGGCTCCATAAGCAAAAGAAATTCATGTACAGTTAAAGAATGCCAATTTTATATGGACATCTTCAGATGCTTCAAAAAGAAATCACATAAAGTTGAAGTCAATAATGGCTCAATTTTGTCATCCAATTTATAAGATCGAAATAAAACTTTTAGAAGGTAACTCTCAAAGGCAAAACATCTAACATTGTTATAAATGCTCTTGCAAATTGAATTTTAATGCTTAATATTGAAGATAGAACTATTTGGGGGAATACAAATTTAATGAAGCACAGTGTTGTGGTAAAAAAAATGGGTTTAAATTAAGGGATCTATGGAATACAAATATTGTTAAAACTGTTTGTGGTTCACAGATTTCATATTCAACTAATCAAAATAAAAGCCAATGCTGTTAAAATTCACATGTATATGTAACTAAAAAACTAAACTAAAAAATGGGATGAAGCTAATGTTGATTACAAAAAAAAAGTCCTCAATTTGGTTATGCATGCCTTCTCTTTGCTGTCTATCTTCAAGTGAATCTTGAAGTACTATTTTGTAAACTATCCTGTGTCCTACAATTTTATTCAACTTTTTCAGTAAATAATCCCTCTTAGCCCAGATATAGACCCTCAAATCTATGGTCAAATAATCTTCCACAAAGCAGGAAAAAATATGCAATGGAAAAAAGACAGTCTCTTCAATAAATGGTGCTGGGAAAATTGGACAGCTATATATAGAAGAATGAAACTCAACCATTCTCTTACACCATACACAAAGATAAACTCAAAATGGATGAAAGACCTCAGTGTGAGACAGGAATCCATCAAAATCCTAGAGGAGAACAAAGGCAGTAACTTCTTCGACGTCAGCCACAGCAACTTCTTTCAAGACACATCTCCAAAGGCAAGTGAAACAAAAGCGAAAATGAACTTTTAGGAATTCATCAAGATAAAAAGCTTCTGCACAGCAAAGAAAACAGTCAACAAAACAAAGAGGCAACCCACAGAATGGGAGAAGATTTTTACAAATGACAGTACAGACAAAGGGCTGGTATCCAAGATCTATAAAGAACTTCTCAAATTCAACACCCAAAAAACAAATAATCAAGTCAAAAAATGGGCAGAAGACATGAACAGACACTTCTCAAAAGAAGACATAAAAAGACAAAAAAAGAAGATGGCTAACAGACCCATGAAAAAATATTGATCATCATTAGCCATCAGGAAAATCAAAATCAAAATCACATTGAAATACCACCTTACACCAGTTAGAATGGCAAAAATTGACAAGGCAAGAAAAAACAAATGTTGGAGAGGTTGTGGAGAAAGGGGAACCCTCTTACACTGTTGGTGGGAATGCAAGTTGGTACAGCCACTTTGGAAAACAGTGTGGAGGTTCCTCAAAAATTTAAAAATAGAGCTACCCTATGATCCAGCAACTGCACTACTGGGCATTTACCCCAAAGACACAGATGTAGTGAAAAAAAGGGCCATATGCACCCCAATGTTCATAGCAGCAATGTCCGCAATAGCCAAACTGTGGAAAGAGCCAAGATGCCCTTCAACAAACGAATGGATAAAGAAGATGTGGTCCATATATACAATGGAATATTACTCAGCCATCAGAAAGGATGAATACCCAACTTTTGCATCAATATGGATGGTACTGGAGATTATGCTGAGTGAAATAAGTCAAGCAGAGAAAGTCAATTATCATATGGTTTCACTTATTTGTGGAACATAAGGAATAGCATGGAGGACATTAGGAGAAGGAAAGGAAAAATGAAGGGGGGGTAATCAGAGGGGGAGACAAACCATGAGAGACTATGGATTCCGAGAAACAAACTGAGAGTTTTAGAGGGGAGGGAGGTGGGGGGATGGGTTAGCCTGGTGATGGGTATTAAGGAGGGCACGTATTCATGGAGCACTGGGTATTATATGCACACAATGACTCATGGAACACTACATCAAAAACTAATGATGTACTGTACGGTGACTAACATAAAATAAATAAATAAATAGATAGATAAATAAATAAAAATAATCACTCTTACATTTTGGTTTCATTTTGTTCATATTTAGCTGGAGATTATTAATAAAAAAAGGTTTTTAAAAGTAGTGCCCTAAATTATCATCCTTTCAATATTTTATCAAGTAGTAATCATAGGAAATGAGACTTTGAAACCAAAAAATATTAAAATTTGTCCCTTGAGAAGTGAGCAAAGAATTGAAAAAATATTAAATGATGAGAACTCAAGAGCATAAAAGATTTAATTTTAAAATTCTATAATTGTACATTTCAATATCTTGACTAATTAGAATGATCTTATGATGGAAGCCTATTTTTAACTGGAGAAAATTATATTCTGTATTGAATGAAATGGAATTGAGAAGACCTATGTTTTTTAAGCATCTAAACTTAGTGAAACATTCAAAAGATTCACAAATAGATAGGAATTATTTGACAAGTTTATTTGTAAAAATAACTAAAAAAGAATATTTAGGCTGATGTGTTTATACATTTTAATGAAAAAATAAAATTGATACTATCTTCTATTTTGCAGAGCTTGCTCTGAACTTACTAGATACATCACCCCTCAAAAACAAACCAGTATGTTTAACAGAGGAGAGTCAATGAAGATATCAAAAACTTGAATTTATAACCATAATATACTCAACTGTAAAGATTAAAAAAGTCATTAATATTTTTGAAATAACAATATCATATTAAGTGGAATATTTTTCAGATAAATATCAGGGACAAAATATTATTAGAGATAACATATATAAATATTACCAAAAATAATTATTTTCCTTATGCTATCTTTAATGTTCATGACATTATAAGATAAAAAAAATTAATATAGATGATTATCTAATGTTTATTAGAATTTATCCTTTTAAAATCAATTTGTATAAAATGACTGTATAGGTCCATTAGTATAATAAAAACAATTTCTCATTAGCTATCAAAGGGGATCTAATATAGATGATAAATTAACCTCATGTCTGACCTGTGGGCTCTGTCATCCCATATATCAGAAGGTATCATATGGCATGTAAACATGTTATTAAAAATTCTAGGTCTGTTTCTAAGGATTCAACTTCCAGCCAGCCTTGCTAAACAAAGTTTTGAGGTATTATTCCCAGTTGCAGTGGTGGGTGGTTGCCTCCTGTGGCCAAGCCCTTACTTTAACTCCATTACAGCAGGTAAGCCAAAATTTTATTGCTTTATTTCTAGGTATTTGCTCAGGTTCCCTTACCTGATTACCCTGGAGACTTGGGTCTTCACCTTCTCTTAAACTTACAAAGTCTCTCAGGGTCTGCTCTCTGATTACTGGAACTCTGCTACTGCATGACCTCACTGATGATAATGCCACACTCATTTCTTTTTTTTAAGATTTTTTTTATGTTTCAGGGCACCTGGGTGGCTCAGTCAGTTAAGCGGCTGGCTTCGGCTCAGGTCATGATCCCAGGGTCGTGGGATCGAGCCCCACATCAGGCTCCTTCCTCAGCGGGGAGCCTGCTTCTCCCTCTCCCTCTACCTGCCACTCCACCTGCTTGTGCTCTCCCTCTATCTCTATCAAATAAATAAATAAAATCTTTAAAAAATATATTTTTTTATGTTTCAAATTTTTATTTAAATTCTAGTTAGTTAACATATAATGTAATATTAGTATCAGAAGTAGAATTTAGTGATTCATCATTTACATATAACACCCAGTGCTCTTCACAACAAGCACCTTTCTTAACGCCCATCACCCATTTAGCACAATCCTCTACCCACCTCCCTTCCAGCAACCCTCAGTTTCTTCTGTACAGTTAAGAGTCTCTTTTATGGGTCGCCTCCCTTTCTTTATTTTTTCTTTCCCCTATGTTCATCTGTTTAGTTTCTTAAGTTTCACAAATGAGTGGAATCATATGGCATTTGTCTTTCTCTGACTGATGTGTTTCGCTTACCATAATATGCTCTAGCTCCATCTACATTGTTGCAA
>NW_022589738.1:7845611-7897019 GCF_004348235.1 Phoca vitulina | reverse complement strand
TCCATTCATCTGTTGATGGACATCTAGGCTTTTTCCATAGTTTGGCTATTGTGGACATTGTTGCTATAAACATTGGGGTGCATGTGCCCCTTCAGATCCCTACATTTGTATCTTTGGGGTAAATACCCAGTAGTGCCATTGCTGGGTTGTAGGGTAGCTCTGTTTTCAACTTTTTGAGGAACCTCCATACTGTTTTCCAGAGTGGCTGCACCAGCTTGCATTCCCACCAACAGTGTAGGAGGGTTCCCCTTTCTCCTCATCCTCACCAACATCTGTCATTTTCTGACTTGTTAATTTTAGCCATTCTGACTGGCGTGAGGTGGTATCTCTTTGAGTTTTTGATTTGGATTTCCCTGATGCCGAGCGATGTTGAGCACTTTTTCATGTGTCTATTGGCCATTTGGATGTCTTCTTTGCAGAAATGTCTTCTGCCCATTTCTTGATTGGATTATTTGTTCTTTGGGTGTTGAGTTTGAGAAGTTCTGTACACATTTTGGATACCAGCCCTTTATCTGATATATCATTCACAAATATCTTCTCCCATTCTGTTGGTTGTCTTTTGGTTTTGTTTACTGTTTCCTTTGCTGTGCAAAGCTTTTTATCTTGATCAAGTCCCAATAGTTCATTTTTGCCCTTGCTTCCCTTGCCTTTGGCGATGTTTCTAGGAAGAAGTTGCTGCGGCTGAGGTCGAAGAGGTTGCTGCCTATGTTCTCCTCAAGGATTTTGATGGATTCCTGTTTCACATTTAGGTCTTTCATCCACTTTGAGTCTATTTTTGTGTGTGGTGTAAGGAAATCATGAAGTTTCATTCTTCTGCATGTGGCTGTCCAATTTTCCCAACACCATTTGTTGAAGAGACTGTCTTTTTTTCCATTGGACATACTTTCCTGCTTTGTCGAAGATTAGTTGACCATAGAGTTGAGGGTCAATTTCTGGGCTCTCTATTCTGTTCCACTGATCTTTGTGTCTTTTTTTGTGCCAGTACCATACTGTCTTGATGATTACAGCTTTGTAATAGAGGTGAAGTCTGGAATTGTGATGCCACCAGCTTTGGTTTTCTTTTTCAACACTCCTCTGGCTATTTGGGGTCTTTTCTGGTTCCATACAAATTTTAGGATTATTTGTTTCATTTCTTTGAAAAAAGTTCATGGTATTTTGATAGGGATTGCATTAAATGTGTAGATTGCTCTAGGTAGCATAGACATTTTCACAATATTTGTTCTTCCAATCCATGAGCATGGAATGTTTTCCATTTCTTTGTGTCTTCCTCAATTTCTTTCATGAGTATTCTCTAGTTTTCTGAGTATAGATTCTTTCCCTCTTTGTTTAGATTTATTCCTAGGTATTTTATGGTTTGGGTGCAGTTGTAAATGGAATTGACTCCTTATATCTCTTTCTTCTGCCTTGTTGTTGGTGTATAGAAATGCCACTGATTTCTGTGCATTGATTTTATATCCTGCCACTTTACTGAATTCCTGTATGAGTTCTAGCAGTTTTGGAATGGAGTCTTTTGGGTTTTCCACATAAAGTATCATATTATCTGCAAAGAGTGAGAGTTTGACTTCTTTGCCGATTCAGATGCCTTTTATTTCTTTTTGTTGTCTGCTTGCTGAGGCTAGGACTTCTAGTACTATGTTGAATAGCAGTGGTGATAGTGGACATCCCTGCCGTGTTCCTGACCTTAGGGGAAAGCTCTCAGTTTTTCCCCATTGAGAATGATATTCGCTGTGGGTTTTTCATAGATGGCTTTTATGATATTGAGGTATGTATCCTCTATCCCTACACTGTGAAGAGTTTTAATCAAGAAAGAATGCTGTACTTTGTCAAATGCTTTCTCTGCATCTATTGAGAGTATCAGATGGTTCTTGTTCTTTCTTTTATTAATGTATTGTATCACATTGATTGATTTGAGGATGTTGAACCAACCTTGCAGGCCAGGAATAAATCCCACTTGGTCGTGGTGAATAATCCTTTTACTGTTGGATCCTATTGGCTAGTGTTTTGGTGAGCATTTTTCCATCCATATTCATCAGGAATATTGGTCTGTAATTCTTTTTCATGGGGTCTTTGTCTGGTTTTGGGATCAAGGTAATGGTGGCCTCATAAAATGAGTTTGGAAGTTTTCCTTCCATTTCTATTTTTTGGAACAGTTTCAGAAGAATAGGTATTAATTTTTTTTTAAATGTTTGGTAGAATTCCCCTGGGAAGCCATCTGACCCTGGGCTCTTGTTTGTTGGGAGATTTTTGATTACTGCTTCAATTTCCTTAGTGGTTATGGGTCTGTTCAGGTTTTCTATTTCTTCCTGATTCAGTTTTGATAGTTGATACAGCTCTAGGAATGCATCCATTTCTTCCAGATTGTCTAATTTGCTGGCATATAGTTGCTCATAATATGTTCTTATAATTGTTTGTATTTCTTTTTTTAATGTTGGTTGTGATCTCTCCTCTTTCCTTCATAATTTTATTTATTTGGGTCATTTCTCTTTTCTTTTTGATAAGTCTGGCCAGGGGTTTATCAATCTTATTAATTCTCTCAAAGAACCAGCCTTAGTTTCATTGATCTCTTCAACTGTTCTTTTGGTTTCTATTTCATTGATTTCTGCTCTGATCTTTATTATTTCTCTTCTCCCCCTGCGTTTAGGCTTTATTTGCTGTTGTTTCTCCAGCTCCTTTAGGTGTAGGGTTAGGTTGTGTATTTGAGACCTTTCTTGTTTCTTGAGAAAGGCTTGTATTGCTATATACTTTCCTCTTAGGACCGCCTTTGCTGCATCCCAAAGATTTTGAACAGTTGTGTTTTCATTTTCATTTGTTTCCATGAATTTTTAAATTCTTCTTTAATTTCCTGGTTGACACATTCATTCTTTAGTAGGATGCTCCTTAGCCTCCTTGTATTTGACTTCTTTCCAACTTTCCTCTTGTGACAGAGTTCTAGTTTCAAAGCATTGTGGTCTGAAAATATGCAGGGAATGGTCTCAGTCTTTTCATACTGGTTGAGACCTGATTTGTGACTCAGAATGTGATCTATTCTGGAGAGTGTTCCATGTTCACTAGAGAAGAATGTGTATTCTGTTGCTTTAGGATGGAATGTTCTGAATATATCTGTGAAGTCCATTTGGTCCAGTGTGTCATTTAAAGTCTTTATTTTCTTGTTGATGTTTTGCTTAGATGATCTGTCCATTTCAGTGAGGGGGATGTTAAAGTCCCCTACTATTATTGTATTGTTGTTGATGTGTTTCTTTGCTTTTGTTATTAATTGGCTTATATAGTTGGCTGCTCCCATGTTAGGGGCATAGATATTTATAATTGTTAGATCTTCTTGTTGGATAGACCCTTTAAGTATGATATAGTGTCTTTCCTCATCTCTTATTATAGTCTTTGGTTTAAAATCTAATTTGTCTGATGTAAGGATTGCCACCCCAGCTTTCTTTTGGTGTCCATTAGCATGGTAAATGGTTTTCCACCCCCTCACTTTCAATCTGGAGGTGTCTTTGGGTCTAAAATGAGTCTCTTGCAGACAGTGTATTGATGGATCTTGTTTTCTTATCCAATCTGATACCCTGTGTCTTTTGATTGGGGCTTTAGGCCATTTACATTCAAGGTAACTATTGAAAGATATGAATTTAGTGCCATTGTATTGCCTGTAATGTGGCTGTAACTGTATATTGTCTGTGTTCCTTTCTGGTCTATGTTACTTTTAGGCTCTCTCTTTGCTTAGAGGACCCCTTTCAATATTTCTTGTAGGGCTGGTTTGGTGTTCAAAATTCCTTTAGGTTTTGTTTGTCCTGGAAGCTTTTTATCTCCCCATTTATTTTCAATGACAGCCTAGCTGGATATAGTATTCTTGGCTGCATATTTTCCTCATTTAGTGCTCTGCATATATCATGGCAGTCCTTTCTGGCCTGCCAGGTCTCTGTGGATAGGTCTGCTGCCAGTCTAATGTTTCTACCATTGTAGGTTACAGATCTCTTGTCCCAAGCTGCTTCCAGGATTTTCTCTTTGTCTCTGAGACTTGTAAGTTTTACTATTAGATGTTGGGGTGTTGACCTATTTTTACTGATTTTGAGGGGGGTTCTCTGTGCCTCCTGGATTTCAGTGCCTGTTTCCTTCCCCAAATTAGGGAAGTTCTCTGCTATAATTTACTCCAATATACCTTCTGCCCCTCTCTCTCTTTCTTCTTCTTCTGGGATCCCAATTGTTTTAATATTGTTTTGTCTTATGGTATCACTTACCTCTGGAATTCTCCTATCATGATCCAGTAGTTGTTTATCTCTCTTTTTCTCAGCTTCTTTATTCTCCATCCTTTGATCTTCTATGTCACTGATTCTCTCTTCTGCCTCATTTATCCTAGCAGTTAGAGCCTCCATTTTTGATTGCACCTCATTAATAGCGTTTTTGATTTCGACTTGGTTAGATTTTAGTTCTTTTATTTTTCCAGAAAGGGATTCTCTAGTATCTTCTATGCTTTTTCTCAAGCCCAGCTAATATCTTTATAATCATCATTCTGAACTCTAGTTCCGACATCTTACTAATGTCCGTATTGATTAGGTCCCTGGAAGTCAGTACTGCCTCTTGGTTTTTTTTTTGTTTTGTTTTGTTTTGTTTTTGAGGTGAGTTTTTCCATCTCATCATTTTGTCCAGAGAAGAATAGATGAATGAGAGAACAAAATGCTAAAAGAGCAACAATGACCCCAGAAAAATATACACTAAACAAATCAGAGACCCGAAACCGGGGGTAAAAGAAAAGAAAAAAAGAATATGATCAAGGTGGTGAATAGAACAGAGCCACACACTAGATTTTGGGTGTATTTTGGTCTGTTAGAAGAAACTGCCTCCCAAAATTTTAAAGAAAGAAAAACATATATATACAAAAATAAGCGTAAATACAATGGAGGGATGGAATATGACTGTAATGATGAAAATTAAAAAAGATTTAAAAAAAGGAATTGATAAGATAAGAAGTTGGTTGAAAACAGAAAGATAAAAAATTAAAAAAAAAAAGAGAGAGAATGTGATCAGGCGGGAGACTAGAACAAAGCCATATACTAGATTTAGGGTATATTTTGGTCTGTTAGAAGAAACTGTATCCCAAAATTTTAAAGAAAGAAAATCTTCTATATATACAAAAATAAGGTTAAATACAATGAAGGGATAGAATATGTCTGTAAAAAGGCAAGCTAAAAAAGATTAAAAAAAATATCAACCAACTGATAATTGGTTGAAAAAAGAAGAAAAATTAACAAAAAAATAATTAGAAAACGAAAAAAAATAAAGAAAATTAAAAAAATTAACTTTGAAAGACTAAAGCATCATGGGAAAAAAGCCATGAATTCTATGTGCTGTATTCCCCTAGTGCTGGAGTTTTGCAGTTCTCGTTGATCGGTAAACTTGATCTTGACTGAATGTTCTTGCTGATCTTCTGGGGGAGGGGCCTGTTGCAGTGATTCTCAAATGTCTTTGCCACCAGGTGCCCCAGGCAGAATTGTACCACCCTTGCCAGGGGCCAGGCTAAGTAATCTGCTGGGGTTTGCTCTCCGTAGGTAGCTTTTGTTCCCTGAAAGATTTCCGTACAGCTTTAGAGGACAAGAATAAAAATGATGGTCTCCCAATCTCTGGCCCTGGAGGAGCTGAAAGCTTGGGGCCCCACTCCTCAGTGAGCCTTCAGAGAAAAGTAGTCAATCACTCCTGTCTCCCTGGTCTCTGGCTGCACTCCGTGCTCACCTGGCCTGTGACCAAGCATTTCTATCTCAGGCACACGACCCTGTTTGGAGTCTCCCAACCCAGCAGATTCCTGCGGTGTCCTGTTGTGCCACTCCTCCCGGGGGAGGATGGGGATTCTCCCCGGATCTGCTGCTTGTTCAGTCCCTGCTTGAAGAGTAGTAGCCCAATTGTGCTGTGGATCATGGTTTATTGCAACCCCCAGCTGAGAGCCCACTCCTGGGCTCCATCTTTGCAGCCGGCTTCCCTGCTCTGATACCTGGGAGCTCTGCCACACTCAGGTACCCTGGTCTTTCTGTGACCCCGAGGGTCCTGAGACCACACTGTCCCAGTGAGGGTTCCACCCCCTCACTTAGCCACTGGAGCAACGTCCCTCAGCAGAGCAGACTTCTAAAAGTTCTGATTTTGTGCTCTACTGCTCTATCACTTGCTGGTAGCCAGCTGACAGAGGCTCCCTCCCCCTATGGTCTATCTTTCCAAATATTGCCTCAAATTCACTTCTTCACATGTTCTACCTTCCAGAAAGTGGTCACTTTTCTGTTCATAGAATTGCTGCTATTCTTTTCTTTGACCTCCTGTTGAGTTTGTAGGTGTTCAGAATGGTTTGATAACTATCTAGCTGAATTCCTGGGACCAGACAAAACTTAGGTCTCCTACTCCCCTTCCATCTTGCTCCTCCAACCTTGTTGAGGGTTTTTATCAGGAATAGATGCTGTATTTTGTCAAATGCTTTTTGTGCATCTATTGAGAGTATCATATGGTTCTTATCCTTTTTTTTTTTTATTAATGTGGTATATCACATTGATTTATTTGTGAATATTGAACAACCCTGCAGCCCAGGAATAAATCCCACTTGATTGTAGTGAATAATTCTTTTAATGTACTGTTGGATTTGAATTGCTAGGATCTTGTTGAGAATTTCTGCATCCATGTTCATCAGGGATATTGGCCTGTAATTCTCCTTTTTAGTGATGTCTTTGGTTTTGCAATCAAGGTAATGCTGGCCTCGTAGAATGAGTTTAGATGTTTTCCTTCCTTTTCTGTTTTTTGGAACAATTTGAGAAGAGTAAGTATTAACTCTTCTTTAAATGTCTGGTAGAATTCCCCTGCGAAGCCATCAGGCACTGGACTTTTGTTTTTTTGGGAGATTTTTGATTACTGTTCCAATTTCCCTGTGGTTTATGGGTCTATTCAAATTTTCTCTTTCTTCCTATTTCACTTTTGGTAGTTTGCATCTTTCTAGATACAATGGATACAAATCTAGATACAAATTTCTCAAAATTCGTCCATTTGTTCCAGATTGCCCAGTTTGTTGGCATATAATTTTTCATAATAGTCTCTTATGATTATTTGCATTTATGTGGTATTGGTTATGATCCATCCTCTTTCATTTGTGATTTTTTAAATTTGGGTCCTTTCTCTTTTCTTTTTGATAAGTCTGGCTAGGGGTTTGTCAATTTTATTAATTCTTTCAAAGAACCAGCTTTTAGTTACATTGATCTGTTCTACTGTTTTTTTGTTTGTTTGTTTGTTTGTTTCCATATCATTTATTTCTGCTCTAATCTTCATTAGTTCCCTTCTTCTGCTGGCTATAGGTTTTTTTGCTGTTCCTTTTCTAACTCCTTTAGGTGTAGGGTTAGGTTGTATATTTGAACCTTTTCTTGCTTCTTGAGGTAGGTCTGTATTGCTATATACTTAACTCTTAGGACTGCCTTTGTTGTATCCCAAAGGTTTGGACTGTCATGTTTTCTTTTTCATTTGCTTCCATGTACTTTTTAATTTCTTCTTTAATTTCCTGGTTAACACATTCATTCTTTAGTTGGATGTTCTTTAACCTCCATGTATTTGTGGTCCTTCCAAATTTTTTCTTGTGGTTGACTTCTAGTTTCATAGCATTGTGGTCTGAAAAGATGCATAGTATGATCTCAGTCTTTTTGCATTTGTTGAGGGCTGATTTGTGACCCAGTATGTGATCTATTGTGGAGAATGTTCCATGCACACTCAAAAAGAATGTGTATTCTGCTGCTTTAGGCTGAAATGTTCTGAATATATCTGTTAAGTCCATCTGGTCCAATGTGTCATTCAAAGCCATTGTTTTCTTGTTGACTTTCTGCTTAGATGATCTCTCCATTGCTATAAGTGGGGTGTTAAATTTCCCTACTATTATTGTATTGTTATCAATGAGTTTCTTTATGTTTATTATTAATTGATTTATATATTTGGCTACTCCCAAGTTGGGGGCATAAATATTTACAATTGCTAGATCTTCTTGATGGATATACCCCTTAATTATGATCTAATGCCCTTCATCATCTCTTGTTACAGCCTTTGGTTTAAAATCTACTTTGTCTGATATAACAATGGCAACTCTGGCTTTCTTTTGGCATCTGTTAGCATGGTAGATGGTTCTCCATCCCTTCATTTTCAATCTGCAGTGTCTTTAGGTCTAAAATGAGTGTCTGGTAGGCAGCAGCATATAGATTGATCTTTTATTTTTTTTATCCATTCTGCTACCCTATGGCTTTTGATTGGAGCATGTAGTCCATTTATATTCAGAGTGATTATTGAAAGATATGAATTTAGTGCCATTGTGTTACTTGTAGAGTTGGTGTTTCAGGTGATGTTTTCTGTCCCTTTCTAATCTTTGTTCCTTTTGGTCTTTTTCTCCCCACTCAAAGACGCCTTTTAATATTTCTTGCAAGGCTTGTTTAGTGGTCATAGACTCGTTTAGTTTTTGTTTGTCTGGGAAACTCTCTCTCTCCTATTCTGAATGACAGCCTTGCTGGATAAAGGATTCTTGGCTGCATATTTTTCTCATTTAGCATATTGACTATTTCCTTCCACTAACTTCTGGACTGCCAAGTCTCTGTGAACAGATCTGCTGAGCATCTAATCTGTCTTTCCTTGTAGGTTGGGGACTTTTTTTTTTTTTCCCTTGCTGCTTTCAGGATTCTTTCCTTGTCTCTGTATTTTGTGAATTTGTCTATAATATACCTTGGCGATGGTCAGCTTTTCTTGAATTTAATGGGAGTTCTCTGTGCTTCTTGGATTTCATTGTCTTTGTCCTTGCCCGGATTAGGGAAGCTTTCAGCTGTAATTTGCCCAAGTAAAACTTCTGCCCCTTTATCTCTCTCTTCATCTTCTGGGTCTCCTATGATATGAATGTTATTACGTTTTAATAAATTGCTGAGTTCTCAAAGTCTACCTTTGTGATCCATTACCTTTCTTTTCCTCTTCTTTTCAGCTTCATTATTTTCCATAATTTTATCTTCTATAACAGTGATTATTTCCTCTGCTTCGTCCATACCCATTGTTATGGCATTCACTTAGGTCACATCTCAGTTATAGCATTTTTAATTTTGGCCTGACTAGATTTTAGTTTAGTTTTTTTTTTTTTTTTTTAATCTCTGTAGTAAGGGATTCTCTAGTGTCTTCAATGCTTTTTTGAAGCCCAGCCAGTATCCTTATAATTGTTTCAAATTCTAGTTCAAACATCTTACTTATGTCTGTATTGATTAAATCCCCAGCTGTTAGTCTACTTCCTGTTCTTTCTTTTGGGGTGAATTTCTCCATCTTGTCATTTTTCCAGAAAAAAAAAAGAAAAGTAGATCCTGGGTGTGTTTTGGTCTGCTTGTTAAAAGAGGCTAGACCAAAAATAAAATAAAATAAATAAAAAATATAAAGATAAAAATTTAAAAATTATAAAGAATTTAAAAAGGACTTAAAAAACGTTGAAAAAATAAAAAATAAAAATAAAAAGGGAGCTTGATCCTGTTTCCCCTAGAGCTGAAGCTTTGCAACACTCTATGATCAGTAGACTTGGTGCATGTGAGGGGTTTGTGCTGGTCTTCTGGTGGAGAGGCCTGATGCACTGATTCTCAGGTGGACTTGCCCTAGTTGAGATGCGCTTGCAGGGTGCAGGGGGTCGAGGCTTTGTGTAATTGGCTCTGGCCTCCACTAGGTTGTGCTGTTTTGCTCCCTGAAGACTTTCAGCACTAAGGGGTAGTAGGGTGAAAATGTTGGTACCCCACTCTCTGTTCCTGTATCTAAGAGTTCACACCCACCATTCTTCAGGAAGAGTAAACAGTCACCCCTTTTGTGTCCCTGGCTTCCATCTGATCCCTGCCTTCACCCTGCCTATATCCAAGCTGTTTTATCTCAAGTTCCCTGCTGGGCTTCAGAACTCCAAATTTTAGACTCCAGTGGCACAGACCCATGCTGATCTTCTGCAGGAAGGTCTTGCCACACTTCTGCTGTTTGTCAGCCCATGCTAGGAAAGCAACCACACGACTGCAGTGGTTCAGAGTTTATGGCAAGGTGGAGTAGAGAACCAGCATCCAGGCTAGCTGCCCTCATCAGGAGTCCCCACTCCTATGCCTGGGAAGAGTGTAGCATGTTGGCACCCATTCTTCTTGGGACCTAGGGTATCATCAGACCACACAGTCCACTCTTGGGTCTCCACCCTCAGTCCCCACTGGACCACCTTTAAGCCAGGCATGACCTGGTGGTGGTGGACTTCGAAAACTTCAGGTTTTGTGCTCTGCTGCTTAAAATACCTTGCGCTAGTCTCCATAAGCAGGGCTCCCTCCCCGCTGCCTTACCCACAGTTCTTATCTCCCTCAAATCAACTTTCCACACCTCCTACCTTCCCAAAGGTGGTCGCTTTTCTACTTGTAGACTTGTAGTTTTGTTCTCTCAGTCCTCAGATTGACTTTTTGGGTGTTCAGAATGATTTGATAACTATCTGGCTGTGTTCAAGGGATGAAAGAAGGTTAGGGTCCCCCTATTCCTCTGCCATTTTAACTCCTCAATATTTTTATAGATCATATTATATATATTTTTTCATAGTTCATTTTAATAATTCCATTCTACATACATAATATATATAATTCCATAGTATATCTATAATATATTTTAATATTATATACAATTCTACAGTATATATATTAAATACATGTTTTATATTGTTATATAAACTAATATATATAATACATTTTATGTATATATATATAGATATCTAGGTATTTTTCTATATATATAATGTATTACTTTCAGGTGTGCCTTTGTGTATATACTATACTAAGGAATTTTATACATATATATATATATACACACACACACATATACATATTCATCTTGTGTGCATATATGTGCATTTTTGTGTACTCAGATATTAATTTTCTATTTTTGCCTCTTGAAAGAAATGATAGAGGCCTCTAACTAGTGGAACTAAAGCACTAGTGTCTTTTCTAGGCCAGACTGAAATGACCTTCTCCCTTGTTCTGTTTGTTTTGTCCTACATCTGTCTTCTCTGCACCACCACTTTCTTATTTCTTGGGTTTTATTTACAGAAACATTTTAGTCTTATCCTCTACACTTTCCTTATATACTTGCTCAAATTTTCCTTTAAGTGCATTCTTTGTGATTTTACTAAGGACGCTTTATGTCATATTAACAATTTGCTCAAAATTGCTTCCTGCCTGCTTTTCCTACCAACCCTGGAATGACTGAATTCAGTGCAGCTCAGCAACTTGCTACTCAAGCACTTCATATCTTTGTGGTATGTTCTGCTCTAGGTTGAGAAGGTTACTTTAATCTCCTGTTGACAGAAAATATAGTCTCTTCCTGATTTGAGTCCGAGCTGAAAACAAGTTCCTCTTTGAGTAGAAGCAAGGACACTTAGAAATATCTTGCATGACAGCATTAAATAGCTCCCTTTCTCAGGCTTTCCCTGCTAGATAAGGGTTTTTTCTATTTAACTTTTTTTATCCCACTACTGTATGAGCTATATATATAGAGAGAGGTTGGCCAAGTTCCACTGAAATCAGAGTAGAATTCAGACAATTTTTTTGACTGTCTGCTAACATAACCTTAAATGATTGACTTGTCATATTATATAAAGTCCAAATTAGACTACAAAACAGCTATTTAAATTCTTTCATACCTGATAAACTTTAAATTTCTTCTACAATAGGATTTTTAAAGCATTTGAATTTAAGCCCTGAATTCTTTATTTTTAAATTTAAATTCAATTCAGTTAACATATAGTGTATTATTAGTTGCAGGGGTAGAATTTAGTGATTCATCAGTTGCATATAACACCCAGTGCTCATTGCATCAAGTGCCCTCCTTAATGCCTATCACCAAACCACCCCATCCCCTCACCAACCTCCCCTCCAGCAACCGTCAGTTTGTTTCCTACAGTTAAGAGTCTCTTATGGTTTGCCGCCCTCTCTGATTTTATCTTACTTTATTTTTCTTTCCCTGCCCCTATGTTGATCTGTTTTGTTTCTTAAATTCCACATATGAATGAAATCATGGAATTTGTGTTTCTCTGACTAACTTATTTCGCTTACTGTAATACCCTCTAGTTCCATCCACGTTGTTGCAAATTGAATTTATACCATAAATTCTGATCACATTTCACAGGTCATTGATCAGTCTTTTTAACTGATAAAGTAAGTCTATAATCCACTTATCACTACTAGTAAATAGGTTCAGTAGTTGTTTGACTATAACAGAATAGAAAGAAGTTTCAGTGAAAGCTTCAAGCTAGATGAAATAAAGTCAGTTCCTAGGAAACAAATTCCTTTTTGGTTAGAGTGCATCAGTCATATTTTGCACCATGGATTTCATCAATTTAAAGAACCAGGACTTAGTACATCTTGATAGTTGGCTTGGAGCCAAAAGGTCATTACATTTTCTAGGGAATTTTATATGGTCCTATTGTGAGTTTTATTTCTTGAAAAGGAATGAAGTAAGTATGTTAAAGAAAGAGCTAACAATGAACAAGAACTGTGGAATGGCTGAAGCCTAAGCTTCTGAATGGGGAAGTGATTATTTCATTTCATTAACTTAAGGCACAAAAATGTGGCATATTCAGAGAGAAAGCTACAAAGTGTGTAATCAAGTTTGCAGATAGTTGAAGTTATGATTAAGATTATGATTTTCTTTGGACACATTCTCCTTTTCCTCCTTTCACTATATATACATATATATGTATGTGTGTGTACATGTGCATATAATTATATGTATATATATATATGTATATTTTTTAAAGCAGTGAAAGTCCTTCTTTCAAAAGTACACATGTACCATGGAGCTAAACACAACAGTTTTGTTAAGACGATTGAAACATTTTGACAAGTTGGCACTTTGTAAAGCCTATTCTTTTCAAGTATTGCTCTGATACGAGACCGGTGGATGGTGCCAAATTTGACAAAAAATATAATAGTCACATCACTCAGGCAAGCTGGGATGGAATTTGAAACTTCTCCCAGAGTGCACATTGCTCCATATCTTCCAACAATATTATAGACTGAATTTGAACTTTTTGTTCTGACCTTCAAAGTTATATTCTACTTGTTTGCTGATCCCAACAAATTTTTACTGCTTCAAATTGTGACAGAATTTCTTTGACTTTAATAAAAAAAAAAAGCTGTCTTTGGAAAGCAGTAGAGAGTCCACTTATAATCTGATTTTCACTGCTAGCTATTTTGAAACTATATAATAATAATAAAAATAAAGTAGTGGCTATGGTATAGTTAATAACTATTATATTAAGACACTATAATATATGCAAATATTTTAGACTTTTTAATCCTACATACTAACTCTTTGAGGAAAATTTTATCAAATTTTGCATATGTGGTAATTGGGATATGGAAATTTTAATTCACTTTTTTAAGTCCCCAAAGTAGGAAATGAAAGACTGATGTTTAAATTCCAAGGCTTATATGATATTCCTATCATTTTAAACTGCCAAGAATCTTGAAAGAGAAAAAACATGTCCAGGACTGAAAGAGTAAAAACCATACCAGACTGAAAAAGAAAAAAAAGGTCTATGGTAAATCAGTCTCAGGAGGATAGATACAGGCAAAGCCAGGTACAAAGTTTACAAAAATCATGGTTTCTCCCAAGGTCATGCAGTAGTTGTAAAATGTAATGACTCCCTCTTTGAGTGATTCTTTATCAATCATGGCCCAGATTTGCTCTGCTGTTCCCATGTATTACTGGGAATGCCCTATTGCTTAGGTTTTATTTCTTTATGATAGAATTGAATCCCTTGTTAATCACCTCTTCTCCTAATCCTGCATCAGAAATAGTATCCAATCCAGAATTGATCCCCTCATAATCCTTCAGCAGGAACCCAACCCTTAAAAATGATGCTGCCATCCTCTGGAAGGATATTTCTCTGATGTGTCCTTCTTTACTGCATGAATCAATAAATCTGATTTTGTCTGACTATAGTCTTGTTCCTGGGGTCTTTGGTTGATAAAATTTTTAATTATTTAATTTAATTTAATTTAAATGCTAGTCTCAGATATTTGTAGGGTTGTTCCTTTAGGTAATAGAAAATTGTGCCTCTAATATGACTATGTAGTAACTGCCAAAAGAACAGAAGAAGCTGTATTGTTTTCTATGATGCTGTTCAAAGTTTGTATTGATAATATGGATGTTTTAAATTACTGTGTGGCGATGTGGGCAATTTGGGGCAAAAAACCCAATATTCATTAGTTCATGAATTATTCTTACACTGACTTTCCCCTCTGTGTCATATAGTGCGCTAGGAGTTGGGGATACAAAACTCAGTATTTACAGAAGAGTCTAATAAATTTTTTTGGATGGAGGTATACATAATGTGTTGTGGAAGAATGCAGAAAGAGAATAATTGGTGAGGGAACCAGAGAAAGGATCTTGAAGAGGGCATCAAGGCAGGATTCCTGGAGAAGATATCTCTTGATTAGAGATTTGAAGGGTTAATAGGATTTAGATAAAAGGAAAAGTAAGAGATTTGAGAAGGAATTTCCCTTCAGACATAATAATATCTATAAAGGCATGGAAGGATAAAGTGAACATTTCTAGTAAAAGGACATGATATAACTGTGGTAAACTAAGCCCACATCCTGCCATGCTTTATGCACTAATCTAAGGGGTTGGGACATTATAATGAAAACTATTTGGGGCTATTATAAATATTGCCAAGTACCCCACATTAGGTCTTTTCCAATATACACTCTACCCACAATGTATGAGGATGTGTTTCACACAGCCAGTCTTGTTAACAGAGTTTGGTACCAAATTTTGGATTTTTGCCAATCTGTTTAGGTGAAAAATAGTATATCATATACACATACACTTATCAATTGTATTTTTTAATTTAAGTCTAATTAACACACAATATTATTAGTTTCAGGTGTACAACATAGTGACTTGACCTTTGTATATATTGCAAAATGATCACCTCAGTAAGTCTAGTTATCATCTGTTACTGTACAAAGTTAATACAATATTATTGACTATAATCACCATGCTGTACATTACATCCCCACAGCTTATTTGTTTTATAACTGGAAATTTTTGCTTTTTGATCCTCTTCACCTGTTTCACCCCCCCCCACCCTACTCCAGTGACCACCACTCTGTTCTCTGTATCTGTGTGTCTGGGTTCTCTTTTGTTTTGTTTATTTGTTCTGTTTTTTAGACTCTACATATAAATGAAATCATGTGGTTTTTGTCTTTGTCTGGCTTATTTCACTTAGCATAATACCCTCTAGGTCCATCCATGTAGTTGCAAATGACAAGGTCTCATTCTTTTTTATGGCTGAGTAATATTCATATATTTATAAATATATAGTATATACATATATATATATACACACGTAGTGTATATATATATATATAGATATATATATTTCCCACATCTTATCTATTCATTTATTGATGGACACTTAGGTTGTTTCCACAACTTGGGTATTGTAAATAATGTTGTAGTGAACATAGAGATGCATATCTTTGCAATGTCGGTTGTATTTTGACTTTGCCTTATGGCGTCTGTATAATGTTTATTTTTGAAAACAATTTTTGCCTCAATTATCAGTCTTTCCTTTAAAACATACATTTCTGTAAGGCGTGGTCATAGTTAGGAATGCCTTCTCAATTTCAAGGCTGTACAGAGATTCTCCAGTGCTTATTCTAGTACTGTTAAAGCTTTATTCTTTATTTTAAAGCCTTTGATCCATTTGAAAATTATCCTTATGCATGACATGGGATATGAACATTTTGTTTTTTTCATTTATGGATCTAGTTGAATAGTCTCCATTTATTGAATAGTCAATCATTTCCTCACTGATCAAAAGTTCAAACTATATCACATATTAAATGAAATTATCTATGCCAGTACCACATCACTGTAATTATTTAGTTGTTTTAATTTAAATTGCCTACTCATTGCCCTTATTTTTCATATTTTCCTAGCTATTTTAAAAATTATTTTAACACATTTACTTATGGATTAAGTTTTCAACAAACCTTTTAATATGCTTAATTTGGATTATGTAAAAGTTTTAAATTACCTAGAGAAAAATCGGTACCTTTTTAGGTAGATTTTTCTTATCTAAGAATAGAGAATTTCCTTTGTTAGGGCTTATTTTGTCCTTCAAAAGAGTTATATATTTTTCTTTATTTAAGTCTTACATTGTAGTTAGCCTTAGTTTTAATTTCTGTTGCCATTGTATTTGGGGTTTATTTTTCCGTTATATCTCCCAACTATTTATTGTTGGTGTATAGAAAATATATTGATATCTGCATGTAAATATATTAAGCATCCACATTACTGAATTCACTTATTTCTTGTAGTATTTTTCAGTGATTATCTTGGATATTCTAAATGTACAATCATACCGTCTGCATATGTTAATGATTACACATTAGGGAGATATTGAAGAAATCCCTGGAAGATACATCAATGAGCATAGAAAGATGTCAGATACAGAGAAAAGAGACAAAGATGACTCCAGTTTCATTTAACTGAGTAGCTGGTGATGTCATTCTCTGAGATAATTAAGACAAACAAAATAAAGCTCAGGCTATAGAAAGAGAAAAAGTTTGAACAGTGTTGGAGTTGTTTGTAGATGTGTTTGGTTTGAAGTGTTCATGGGGTATCTAATGGGCAATTGACTTTTTAGTCTAATGTTGGCTATAAAAAGAGAAGATCAAAAGAAACTCCTGGGGAGCAGGAGACGGTAGAAGAAGTGGACACTGTGGTAGACAGACTTTCATGTAGCTCCCATGATCCCCACCTCCTGGTATTCATCCCGTTGTGTACTACTCTCCCCTTGAATATGGGCAGGATCTATGACTTACATCTAACCAAAAGTGACTGACTATATGTGATTACATTAAGATTGCTGCATAGCATTGGGATGCCCCATTTGCTAAGAGATTCTCTCTCTGCCTCGTTTTGAAGAAATGTTCATATTGAGGAGGACCACATGGCCAGAAATTGAGGGTAGCCTTCAGCCAGCAAAAAACAGGCCATCACTCCCTTACACTGTTAGGAACTGAATTCTGCCAACAATCACATTAACTTGGAAGCAAATTTTTCTCTAGTTAAGCCTCATAAGGTAGCAGCAGCATTTTGATACTTTGAAGTAGGGGATCCAGCTAAACTGTGCTCATAGTCCTGACACACAGAAACTGTGAGATAATAACTGTGTTCTTTTAAGTCACTGAGCTTGTGGTAATATTATTTTTTGAAAAATAGATAACTAATACAGCAACAATAAAGAGTGAAAAGGAATGGCCTGAGATAGATAGAAAATAAGTGTGGTATTCCAGATGTCAAGGAAGGATTGGATTTCAAGGATGGAAAAATTGTGCACTGTGTCAAATATCACACACAGAATCCAAGTTGGATAAACCCATATGATATGAAGAAGGATAAGATGTACTAATAAGAAATATGAACATTACCAAGAAAAAATATCATTAATATGGTTTGGGAAGAAGCCTGATGAGAGTATGTTGGAAGTCAGAAAGTAGAAATAGATCTAAAGACCAAGTCAAATGATGATTTTTATAAAGCCTTTTTCAGCACTTGGCCTTATTTACAGCTAAAATTGCTGGTGATTAATTTCAGGTCAGTTGCATTCAAATAATATAGTTCCAGCTAATTTTAAGTCATTATTCAAAACCATCTCAAAAGTTATATATTTATTACATACAGATCTGCAGTTTTAAAGGATTATTCATGTGAGATAAATGAGGTAATAATGATTATTGCAGCAAAATATTATCAAATTGATAGTGTATTCAAAATAAAATCTCTAGCTGTGTTTACATATATCTAAAACAACTGATCAGAACAACTGATTATGCAGCATCACGTAAGAAGAAAGTTAATGGTCATTTTATTGAATTAAACAACTGGTATTTGGCCACATCAATTAGTTGAGAGTTGCATTTCACAAAAAAATGTTTCTGTGCTAGCAGCACACTGTGAATCGAAATTCCAGATGCTTATCAAACTAGTGTGATTATTTCCATAGAGATCAGTGGTATGATTCACTTTAAAGTTACTTTGTAGTTGAGAAGATTAATCATATAGCATATAATGAGATAAAATCATGAAGTTACAAAATTTCCAGGGTTTATTGGTTCAGAATTGGTAGAGTCTCAATGGAACAGAATGACATGTAGTAAGTTTGTGAGGTAGTAACATGAATAACTGGTTTTGAGGGAAACAGAAAAATTCTTTGGCATATGAGAAAAGTAATAATTTTCATTAAGTTTGTATCAGGTATTTGGACATCTGTATTTCACAATAGAACACTTATGTTTTCAATGGGCTACTGGTTAACAATTGAAAGTATCTGAACTTATTATAAACATTATTTGTTCTCATATTATCAAAAGTAGGAAAAACAAGAAAAATTCTCAGTATTTCCGTGGCTCTTTTTGAATATATTTGACTTATTTCATCTAGAAAGCCACTTCTTTAAACTAAAATTCATTGCAGACACAAAAAGATTTAAGATCAAGGAATCCATAGAGATGGAGAGAAATAAGAATTTTCAAACAAGCATCTTCTAAAAAGTTGAATGACCTTTTGACATGGTATTTGCCAGCTATTTTTCCACAGTAATATGGGAAGCTGAGAAATAGCAATAGCTTTGAAAACTTTCATCCTGCTTTTTAAAGCCTGCTCTGATGTTCAAGCAAATTAAATTTCTCTTTGGTGGTTTCTCTGCTGTCATTTTTCTTCATTGATAAAATATGTAAGAACTGAGCACTGGACATTAAACAGCATCCATTTATACACTGATGTCCCCATTATTCTTTGAGGTTTGGGGCATGCATTATTAAGGGGAGGGGGCTTTTTATTTCCTGCACAAAACTGGACTGCTACTTTTGGATATTTCCATCTGATATTATATAGTATCTCCGATGTCACTGACCAG
The DNA here is from genome assembly GCF_004348235.1 of Phoca vitulina. Classification (NCBI taxonomy): domain Eukaryota; kingdom Metazoa; phylum Chordata; class Mammalia; order Carnivora; family Phocidae; genus Phoca; species Phoca vitulina. Next base: position 7,878,064 of record NW_022589738.1, on the reverse strand, counting down.
TGAGTGGTATGTTAAGCCAGACCTGTATCTCAGCCAGTTATCCCATCATAAAATATGGGATTTCAAGGAGAAAATACTTATTATGTGATTACTTTGAAGGTCAGAACACAATAAGAAAAAACAAAAATCAGGGCAGAAACAACTAGAAGATATAAAGACAATTTCCTGCAAATTAAGCTGGAGTAAACAAAACTCAACTGGATAGTTTGCTTCACAACACCTTGTTAAGTGAGTCCGAATGGTTGTCAGTCCCTTGACATCTCCAGTTTAGAGTCCAGTGTCTGGATCAAAGAACTTTGTTTGGATAGGCATAGACAAGGGGAGGATTACTTGGAGTTGTTTGGGAGGTATTTATACTTCAGAGTAATATATGTAAGTGCAGCTAGTGGCTTCCTCATGTGGGATCCAAATTAATACTGCAAGGGATGAGAGTAATCAGAATTGGTTGAAGGTATCCAGGTTTATACATGTCTGTGAACTTCAAGAGCTGTAAGCAATAGGCCTATTTACTCCTTAGCTTCTTTTTTTTAAATTTTATTTTATTGTGTTATGTTACTCACTATACATCATTAGTTTTTGATGTAGTGATCCACGATTCATTGTTTTCGTATAACACCCAGTGCTCCGTGCAGTACGTGCCCTCCTTAATACCCATCACCGGGCTAACCCATCCCCCACTCCCCTCCCCTCTAAAACCCTCAGTTTGTTTCTCAGAGTCCATAGTCTCTCATGGTTCATCTCTCCCTCTGATTTTTCCCCCTTCATTTTTCCCTTCCTTCTCCTAATGTCTTCCATGCTATTTCTTATGTTCCACAAATAAGTGAAACCATATGATAATTGACTTTCTCTGCTTGACTTAGTTCACTTAGCATAATCTCCTCCAGTCCCAGCCATGTTGATGTAAAAGTTGGGTATTCATCCTTTCTGATGGCTGAGTAATATTCCATTGTACATATGGACCACATCTTCTTTATCCATTCATCTGTTGAAGGGCATCTCAGCTCTTTCCACAGTTTGGCTATTGTAGACATTGCTGCTATGAACATTGGGGTGCATATGGCCCTTCTTTTCACTACATCTGTGTCTTGGGGTAAATCGCCAGGAGTGCAGTTGCTGGGTCATAGGGTAGCTCTATTTTTAATTGTTTGAGGCACACTGGTTTCCAAAGTGGCTGTACCAACCTGCATTCCCACCAACCATGTAAGAGGGTTCCCCTTTCTCCACAACCTCTCCAAAATTTGTTGTTTCTTGCCTTGTCCATTTTTGCCATTCTAACTGGTGTAAGGTGGTATCTCAATGTGGTTTTGATTTGAATTTCCCTGATGGCTAATGATGAACAGTTTTTCATGTGTCTGTTAGCCATTTGTATGTCTTCGTCAGAGAAGTGTCTGTTCATGTCTTCTGCCCATTTTTTGACTTGATTATTTGTTTTTTGGGTGTGGAGTTTGAGAAGTTCTTTATAGATCTTGGATACCAACCCTTTATCTGTAGTGTCATTTGCAAATATCTTCTCCCATTCTGTGGGTTGCCTCTTTGTTTTGTTGACCATTTCCTTTGCTGTGCAGAAGCTTTTTATCTTGATGAAGTCCCAAAAGTTCATTTTTGCTTTTGTTTCACTAGCCTTTGGAGATGTATCTTGAAAGAAGTTGCTGTGGGCGATGTCAAAGAGGTTACTGCCTATGTTCTCCTCTAGGATTTTGATGGATTCCTGTCTCACATTGAGGTCTTTCATCCATTTTGAGTTTATCTTTGTGTAGGGTGTTAGAGAATGGTCGAGTTTCATTCTTCTGTATATAGCTGTCCAATTTTCCCAGCACCATTTATTGAAGAGACTGTCTTTTTTCCATTGCATATTTTTTTCCTGCTTTGTCAAAGATTATTTGATCATAGAGTTGAGGGTCCATATCTGGGCTCTTTATTCTGTTCCATTCGTCTATATGTCTGTTTTTGTGCCAGTACCATGTTGTCTTGGTGATCACTGCTTTGTAATGTAGTTTGAAATCGGGCAACGTGATGCCCCCAGCTTTGTTTCTCCTTTTCCACATTTCCTTGGCGATTTGGGGTCTTTTCTGATTCCATACAAATTTTAGGATTGTTTGTTCCAGCACTTTGAAAAATGTCATTGGAATTTTGATCAGGATGGCATTGAAGGTATAGATTGCTCTGGGTAGCATAGACATTTTAACAATGTTTATTCTTCCGATCCATGAACATGGAATGTTTTTCCATCTTTTTGTGTCTTCTTCAATTTCTTTCCTGAGTGTTCTGTAGTTCTTAGAGTATAGATCCTTTACCTCTTTTGTTGTTCCTTTGTTCCGAGGTATCTTATGGTTTTGGTGCTATTGTAAATGGAATCGTTTCTCTAATTTTTCTTTCTATAGTTGTATTGTTAGTGTATAAGAAAGCAACTGATTTCTGTGCACTGATTTTTTATCTTGCCACATTACTGAATTGCTGTATGAGTTCTAGTAATTTGGGGGTGGAGTCTTTTGGGTTTTCCACATAAAGTATCATGTGGAAAAAGAGAGAGTTTGACTTCGTCTTTGCCAATTTGAATACCTTTTATTTCTTTTTGTTGTCTGATTGCTGTTGCTAGGACTTCTAGTACTATGTTGAACAATAGTGGCGAGAGTGGGCATCCTTGTCATGTTCCTGATCTTAAGGGAAAGGCTCTCAGCTTTCCCCCATTGAGGATGATATTCGCTGTGGGTTTTTCATTGATGGATTTTATGAACTTGAGGAATGTTGCCTCTATCCCTATACTCTGAAGAGTTTTAATCAGGAAAGGATGCTGTATTTTGTCAAATGCTTTTTCTGCATCAATTGAGAGGACCATATGGTTCTTCTCTCCCCTCTTATTAATGTGTTCTATCACATTGATTGATTGCCAAATGTTGAACCACCCTTGCATCCCGGGGATAAATTCCACTTGGTTGTGGTGGATGATCTTTTTAATGTATTGTTGTATCCTATTAGCTAGGATTTTGTTGAGGATTTTGGAATCCATATTCCTCAGGGATATCGGTCTGAAATTCTCCTTTTTGATGGGGTCTTTGCCTGGTTTGGGGATTAAGGTAATGCTGGCCTCAGAGAATGAGTCTGGAAGCTTTCCTTCTGTTTCTATAATTTGAAATACCTTCAGGAGAATAGGTATTATTTCTTCTTTGAATGTTTGATAGAATTCCCCAGGGAATCCATCAGGCCCTGGACTCTTGTTTTTTGGGAGGTTTTTGATCACTGCTTCAATCTTGTTACCGGTTATTGGCCTATTCAGGTTGTCAATTTATTCCTGTTTCAGCCTTGGGAGATTATAGGTTTCCAGGAAGGTATCCATTTCATCCAGGTTGCTCAGCTTATTGGCATATAGTTGTTGATAATAATTTCTAACAATTGTTTCTATTTCCTTGGTGTTAGTCGTGATCTCTCCCCTTTCATTCATAATTTTATTAATTTGGGTCCTTTCTCTTTTTTTTTTTCAGTTAAATCTGGCCAGTGGTTTATCGATCTTATTAATTCTTTCAAAGAACAAGCTTCTGGTTTCGTTGATCTGATCTACTGTGTTTCTGGTTTCTAATTCATTGATCTCTGCTCTAATCTTAATTATTTCTCTTCTAATGCATGGCTTAGGCATCGTTTGTTGCTTTTTCTCTAGTTCTTTAAGGTGTGTAAGGTTAGTAGGTGAATTCGGGATTTTTCTATTTTTTTGAGTGAGGCTTGGATGGCTATGTATTTCCCTCTTAGGACTGCCTTTGCAGTATCCTATAGGTTTTGGACCGATGTGTTTTCATTCTCATTGGTTTCCATGAATTGTTTAAGTTCTTTAATTTCCTGGTTGACCCAAACATTCTTGAGCAGAGTGGTCTTTAGCTTCCAAGTGTTTGAATTTCTGCCAAATTTTTTCTTGTGATTGAGTTCCAGTTTTAAAGCATTATGGTCTTAGAATATGCAGAGTATAATCCCAATCTTTTGGTATCAGTTGAGACCTGATTTGTGACCCAGTATGTGGTCTATTTTGGAGAAAGTTCCATGTGCACTCGAGAAGAATGAGTATTCTGGTGTTTTAGGGTGGAATGTTCTGTATATATCTATGAGGTCCATCTGGTGCAGTGTGTCATTCAAAGCTCTTGTTTCTTTGTTGATTTTCTGCTTAGATGATCTGTCTATTGCTGAGAATGGAGTATTGAGGTCTCCTACAGTTAACATATTGTTATTAATGTGACTCTTTATTTTGGTTAACAGTTGGCTTATGTAGATCGCTGCTCCCATGTTGGGGTCGTAGATATTTACAATTGTTAGATCTTCCTGTTGGATAGACCCTTTAAGAATAATATAGTGTCCTTCTGTGTCTTTAACTACAGTCTTTAGTTTAAAATCTAATTTGTCTGATATAAGAATTGCTACCCCAGCTTTGTTTTGAGGTCCGTTGGCATGGAAGATGGATCTCCATCCCTTCACTTTCAGTCTGGATGTATCTTTAGGTTCAAAATGAGTCTCTTGTAGACAGCATATGGATGGGTCCTGTCTTTTTATCCAATCTGCAACCCTGTGCCATTTTATGGGAGCATTTAGGCCATTCACGTTGTGAGTGATTATTGAAAGATATGAATTAATTTTCATCATGTTGCCTGTGAAGACGTTGTTTTTATAGATTGTCCCTGTAAATTTCTGTTGTAGATCACTCTTGGGGTCTTTCTCCTTTTATAGAACCCCCCTTAATATTTCTTGCAGGGCCGGCTTAGTGGTCACATATTCTTTCAGTTTCTGCCGGTCTTGGAAGCTCTGCATCTCTCCATCCATTCTAAATGACAGCCTTGCCGGATAAAGTATTCTTGGCTTGCATGTTCTTTTCATTTAGTACCCTGAATATGTCTTGCCAGCCCTTTCTGGCTTGCCAGGTCTCTGTGGATAGGTCTGACGTTATTCTGATGTTCCTCCCTCTGTACGTAAGGAATCTCTTCCCCCTAACTACCCTTAAGATGGTTTCCTTGGATGGAGCCCTGGGTGTTATACACAAACAATGAATCATGGAACACTACATCAAAAACTAATGATGTAATGTATGGTGATTAACATGACATAATAAAAATTTAAAAATAACCATTTCAACATAGAAATATTAAAAAAAAATGGTTTGCTTTGTTCTAAGATTTGTGAGTTTTACTGTTACATGCCGGGGTGTTGGCCTGTTTTCCTTGATCTTGGGAGGGGTCTTCTCTGCCTCCGGGACATGAATGTTTGTTTCATTCCCCAGATTAGGGAAGTTCTCAGCTACGATTTGCTCAAATATATCTTCTAGTTCTCTCTCTCTCTCCACTCCCTCCGGGATTCCAATAATTCTGACATTGGAACGTTTCATTGTGTCACTTATTTCTCTGATTCTATTTTCATGGATTCTGAGTAATTTTTCCCTGGCCTCCTCTTTTCCATTTTTATCTATTATTTGGTCTTCTAGGTCACTAATTCGTTCTTCTGCCTCACTTTTCCTAGCTGTTCGATATTCTAGATTAGATTGGATCTCATTGATAGCCTTTTTATGTTCTGCCAATTCAGCTTTCATTTCTGCCCTTAGGGACTGTATGTTGCCATTAATTGATTTCTCCATTCTAGCTATTGTCTTCACAATTCCTAGCCTGACATCTTGGTTATATCTGAATCCATTTGTAAATCTGTGGCATAAGTCATAGTCTCTGAGTCTTTCCTATTTTTACTCCTCAGTTTCTAAGGAATATAGTTAAAATTAAAGGCCCAGTCACATGCAGATGAGCATTACTTGCTAAATTCCAGATACCATCTGCAGGCCCTGGGCCTTATGAATCATAAATTTTGAGACCCCCACCATTAACATGTCCTTCAATATTAGGGTTGATTTCTTCTTAGTTCAGGCCATGTACTTCATTAAAATACCAACTAGGAATATCACCAGCTTCTCAAGTTGTAATGGCCTGGGCTCTTGGGTTTTGTTTGTGTGGAGATAAAGCCCATCTGGGAGACATAGGTATTTGTATGGCTTCTACAAGTGGTACCTTGATTCTATGGGCCATCCCAATAACTTATTTAAAATGATTAATTTGACAATGGAAGCTCTTCAGGCCCTTCATCTTTGCCCCTTTGATAGAAACAGCAGAGTATGTTAATAGTTAAGAAAAGTAAGGATTATGTTTCCTCATTTGGCCAAATCAATAATATATACAATTTACCCAGGATTAGCTTGATTAATTGGGAGAAATACTGTCTCATAATATATACCTAACTTAAGCCAAACACTATAGAAGGTTGGCTATAATGCCCTTCCCCATCACATATTCTCTTCCCAACACACATGCCTGGGATCATTCACTGATGATAGATTTACATACACATATGTGGACACACACATAGGCATGCATCCTAAAATTACTCTTAATTTAGCATAGAACTTACCCTGTGTATATTCAGTTCAAGTTCACAATTGCTAGAAGTTTTGTATGGTGTACAGTTTGCTCAAAGAACTGGAAAGAATATCAGTATTTCAGATTTTTAAAATAACCCAAATATAGTGAATATTTTCAGTGAATTATGTCAGCTCTATCCTAGTATGAAAAAAAGAGAGGAAGAATGAAATATGGAAAATGAAAAGTAGTTGGCATACATTAAAAATTCCTTGGACCATAAGATACAGGGAAGGAAAATACATCCATTTATATGACCTGGATTTTAATAAAACTGCAAAAGAAAAAAAACCCACAAAGAATCTCAAGTAGTTATAGAGCTATCTTTGATTTCTGTCTTCTGATTAAAAACAAAAGAAAACAGAAAACCCAAAGAAACATTTATCCCCACAGGAAGGTTGATTTCAAAATTTTTTTTTGGCTTTGAGCTGCTACTTTCATTGGAATTAGTGCAGATACATATATGCATGATGGAAATGATAGTCATGTAATCACCATAACACATTACCCACTCTGTTCCCTGTGACTGGCAGACTTCTCTGTGGTCCCCAGGCTGTGCTATATAATCTTGGATAGAGAGACAAATCAGAATAATTAGTCATAGAAAATAGAATAGGCCTAATGAGTACCTGGATAAGGCCCAGGATATTGGCTGAAAATGAAAAAAAAAAAAGAAAAAAATGAAAGAATGAATGAACAAAGGAAAGAAAGAAAGGCAGATGGAAAGAAAGGAAGGAAGGAAGGAAGGAAGAAAAAGAAAGAAAGAGAAAAAGAAAGAAAGAAAAAAGAAAGGAGGGAGGGAGGGAAGGAAGGAAGAACGAAGGGCAGGAAAAGAAGCCAAATCAAATGTAGATTCAGTCTTACAAAAAGCAATGTGAAGGATAGAGAAAATAAGGAGAAGAAGATATAGGTTCACAACCATATTTTTGAAGCCCAGGATATTGAAAGCTTTACTGTTTATCAGTAGGAAAAGCTAAATGGAGTAAGATAAATTCAGTTCATAGAAAGAAACTTAGAAACTCATTTAGAAGGTAGAAGATGCTTACAAGAAAAAGTTCAGAGAAGGATGTGCAAAGAATATAGTATACCATTGCTTAAAATTAGAGATTTATCTAAATAAACTACCTAGTAGTTCTCTTTAGTCACTCATGATGTTTGGTGCTAGAATGATAGGCATCAGGATTGTCTTTTCTTGTGTTTATGCTGGTATTTTGGTATTTAGTGGAGATAGCTTACACCCAAACTTCAAGAAGCAGCATGAAGAGGAACAGGTAAGTAACTGATAGATATATTTATCATTGTCTTAGTTTGGGTTCCCTCAAATATGGAATCTTTGATAAGGATTTGAGCATGAGTGGTTTATTTGGAATGTGATCTCAGGAAATATGGTGATGGAATGAGGAAGCAAAACCAAGAATGGAGGAAGGGCTCTAAATGGTGCATCTATGAGCAGTTTAAAATTGTGGGAGAATAAACTGTGCAATTTTTCCACTGAGGCATATTCAATTCTCATCCCTCATTGGTCAAAGATTACATCTAGGGGCACTCAGTCTCCTCCATGCCATTTCTGGATTCCTACATCCAGAGAATCGACACAGGAATGCATAGATATACGTGGGTACTTGAGGAGAACACAACAGCTTCTGCTATAACCATGTAATATTCTTTATGCTCACACACAAAATAAAAAACCTTATGTTTTGGAGGTCATCTATACCCTGGGACTTATTTCAAATCATGTTGTTGTTGTTTTTTTTTAGTCAGTCTTAGACATTTCCATCAGGTAGAATGATTCCATTACATCCCAAAGGAATGTGGTATCTGTGAAGGCAGAAATACTTGTTTTTGTTTTTCACTACTTTTATCACCCAATACTTAGAACATTTCCTAGCTCATAGTAATTACTCAGTAAATATTTGTGAGTGAATGAAAAAATGCAGTTGTATCAAACAACAAAAGCCTAAGCCAATCTAAAATATGATTAAATGGTTACTTCATAACACATAAGTGGTCTTCAGGGTTGACAATTTGTTGTGATACCTTTCTCAGAGATTCTGGCTTTATTCTCTACTAATGAATGGTTGGCTTCATTTGCAGAGTGGGAACAAAATTGCTCACTGAAACCCAGGCCTCATATCTAAAAGTGACCAGAAAAAAAGAAAAGGGAGAGCTGCTTTTGAAAAAATATTCAAAAGATTATAGAAAAGCTTTCCCAGAACTCCCCAGCAAAACTCTCTTTTGTGTCTCAATGTTGTAAATCACATTACATGCCCATTTCTGAAACTAACACTGGCGAAGAAAATGGGGTTACTATGAAACCTATCATCCTGGCATTGTGGCTCCTTCTCTTGTGGCAGATGAAATGCATGTTACCCTCTTGATACCTAAACAGAATTGGAGCTGTTTTAGGAACAGGGAGGGGGAATGTATGCTATATAGGCATCCATTTATTGGATAAGCTACTAATAACATTTATTTCTACATATTCTTGCTACCAAATACTGGCATGATGCAAATCCCTACAAAATAAAACTCTAATATATATTGTTATTATTATTATTTTGTAGCCCTCATTCTAAGTTCCAGGGAAGAAGTTTGGCTAATTTTCTATCATTTTGTGATGTAGCACATGTATGTATGAGTGTATGCTGAAGATAGGCTTTTTCTTTTTGGCCATATGGAAAAGTGAAAATGGACTGAAAATTACTGTCTATCCCTTGACAAGTTAGTTAAGCCTCATAATCAGTCACAGTCATTTGAACAGCATGGTTGCTGGAATGAGAATTAGTAGGATACCTCGATGGACAAATGGAGCAAATTTGTAGAAGGAAATCTCTGATAAATACACAAGTATTGTGAAAATATGAAAGGAAAACTATGTTTTAAAAGAGAAAACACAATTTAATTATTAGACAGTGGGGTTGCTGTTAAGGAAATTTATTCAAAAATCCATGGAATGGAACTGTGCACTTTATACCTTAATCCTATTTCATCCAGTATATTATTTTAAATTATTTTATATTTATTTCCCTACTTGACTATGAATTTCTTGGGTATAAATATTATGTTTATCTTTTCCCCTAGTTTTAAGTACATTGTCTATTACACAAGTGTTTGTTGCATTAAGTTAAATGAAATAATTTACTTTTATAAACCACACACTAAATTACATAGATTCCACATTGTTTTTAATTTTTCGTCAAGAAGTTTAATCACCGGCAATTACTAACATGAATATTTTCCTGATAATTCTATTTACTATCAAGATTGACACCCCAAAATATTTTCTGGGTAGTGAAATTGTGGAAGATAGAAATATTTAGTATTTCCCCAACTAAAATTATGTTCACACATATTTGAATATAAGGTCACTCACAATCTATATTTATTTCATATATTAATGTTATAATATTATTGATAGCAGTGACCAATTTTATAAATATTTCCAGACATTCCACAAACCAAAACTAGGTACATTGTTAGCAGAAGATCTGATTCCTTCCATTCTTATCTGTACAAGTATAAATTTTACTAGGTTGCAGTATCTTTAATAAACAGTTGTTTTCTCTTTTGTGAACTAAACATTTTGTTACAGAAATGTCAATATTGTTACATAGTTTTATAGCAGTCATTTTCAATGCCTGCATAAAATGTAAATGTATTCCTGTAATTATTTAAACAACCATTCTTCTGCTGTTGTATATTGAAGGTTCCCCCCCATTTTTTGTTACCATTACCAACACTCCAGTGAACATGTTTTACTTATGATTTTCTCTAGTACGAAGTGCTTGATATGAATTTACTCTGTGGGAATGCCTGGGTGCACTTTTTTTTTTTTTTGAATGACCTTATTTTTTTCTGATTAAGTGTCTGAGGAGTGGCTAAACTTCTTAGACACATGATCTTGGGCAAGAATTACTCATGAGGTCTTTAGCTTCAGTTTTCTCATCTATTGGAATAAGGAATGAAAGAATTTGAGCTTTTTTCTGATAGGATTATATGATTAAAAAATTGAGTTAAAGTGAAGTGAAAAATAAAAGAGATTTTAAGAAGATCATAGTAGCAAAAACGGTCTCACTTGTAACTCAAACCAGAATGTGTAAAGTCTTCTGGACCAGGGTCCCTTCATCTCACCATCGCTTGTTCATTTTCTTTACGGCTTTTCCTTTCCTTTTTCTATTTGTATGTGTTTCTTTTTGTTGTTGTTCCCCTCTCTCTGAACCCTGCCTTTCTTTTCTTTTCTTGACCAGTCCATCATGGTGAAATGCAAACAAGGGCACTCTTTTTTTTTTTTTTTAAGATTTTATTTATTTATTCATAAGAGACAGAGAGAGAGAGAGGCAGAGGGAGAAGCAGGCTCCCCACCGAGCAGGGAGCCTGATGCGGGACTCGATCCCAGGACCCTGGGATCATGACCTGAGCCGAAGGCAGACGCCTAACCATCTGAGCCACCCAGGCGCCCAAATAAGGTCACTCTTAGCCCCTGAGGTTACATGACCTTTTATGCCTAATGCACACATATAACTTATCAGCGATTCTGTCTACAAATGAACAGAGGACAGAAACTATGTGCCCAGGGGTGGATCAGATGTCTTTTCAACCACAACCAGAGGAAGTTGTTACATGATATTTAAACATTTCAGATTCCCACTCCTGTTAGTGTGCCAAAGCTGGAAATAATCTGAAAAAAGCTACCCAGGCTTGCAGGTGTCCCAAAATATGTATAGCTTTAGAAAGCACTTCATATCTGGTAAAGTGATAAGTTCATTTTTTAATTCATCAGTATTATGCATCAACATTATCCATATTATGTATTTTATCCATCGGTAATCTTTTGCTATCCCTCATTTGCTAGACATAGTGTTATATATTGTGAAAACAAAGAATGATAAAACAGAGTCCTTTACCTCTTCATCTGTTTAACTTGAGAGCTTGTTAGAAGTGTAAAATGTACTGAATAAGAAATCAGTATTTTGGCAGGTTCTCCAGTAAGTACAATAGGTACTATGCCTACTTTATGCATCATTGCCCCTAAAGTAAAGACACATGAGGTTTTTAATTCCTAGATCTGTCTGTAACTGAATTCACGTAGTTCTTTGTCTCTTTCCCATCAGTACTGAACTGGTTGCTCTAAGTGTTGCTAGACCATGAAACAATTTTCTCCTCTGTAATTGATCAGTACTTAAAGTATAGGCTTCTGTATTGATTAGGTAAAATTCATTAATTTTATTTTGCATATGTCTTCCTATTGAAATTTCTCATTCCTAAAAAGTCTTGTTCTGGTAAAAATCTGTGCTGTACAATAATGTCTAGATATCTAGTTCTCCTATGTAACTCCTTTCACTATCTTACAAGAAGTGTTATAAAAATTCTGTGTTTTCAGCTGGAGGGAAAATATATTGCAAACTAAGTGTTTCCTACAAATCTTTTTCTCATAATTCAGCTATCATTTTCTTTACAGCCTTTTTGTGATTTTTACTGTAAGTGAAGATATATATCTATGTTTTCCTGTCTGCTTGCTACAAATAGCTGTTTATCTTTTTCCTAGCTACTACATGCACATTACACATATGTAATTTAATGTGAATTTTAAAGAAAAATGGGAGATTTCTAGAACTTGATATTGATTGATTGATTGATTTTTTATTTAGTTTCAGAGATAGAGTTTAGTGACTCATCAGTTGCATATAACAGCCAGTGCTCATTACATCAGGTGCCCTCCTTAATGCCCATCACTCAGGTACCCCATCCCCACACCCCCTCCCCTCCAGCAACCCTCAGTTTATTTCCTAGAGTTTATAGTTTATAGTCACTTATAGTTTGTCTCCCTCTCTGATTTCCTCTTATTTTATTTTTCTGTCCCTTCCCCTATGTTCATCTGTTTTGTTTCTTAAATTCCACATATGAGTGAAATCATATGGTATTTGTCTTTCTCTGACTGACTTATTTCGCTTAGCATAATACCCTCTAGTTCCATCTACATCATTGCAAATGGCAAGATTTCATAGAACTTGATATTTATTATGCTTCACTTTTGTTATTCTTTATCATGTTTGTTTCCTCTCATGGTTACTTGATGCAACCAAACAAATTTCTTGAGAATTTCTTTGTGAACTAAATAGTATATTGAGTTGCTTTCAACTCTGATATTCATTTATTTATTCATTCCCTTTTCTATTATCAACATTTATTGAACACCACTGGTAATGTACAATGCCATTGGTTCTGGCAACACAGAAAGTATGTGTCACCTGGAAGCAACTGCAGCATTCATGGCAAAGTGATTATGTTGGGATGACATTGACAGGAACAGCAAGCAAACAGTAAAGATAGCCCTTCTTTCCTCCTCCCATCTTCCAACCTTCTCAGACCTTCCTGGCAAAGGTAAGTTCCTTTTACACAGTCCTTTCTCTAGCATCATGTACGACATTGTTTATTTTTTTATTTTATTTTATTTTATTTTATTTTATTTTATTTTATTTTATTTTATTTTATTTTATTTTATTAGTTATGTTAATCACCATACATTACATCATTAGTTTTTGATGTAGTGATCCATGATTCATTGTTTGCATATAACACCCAGTGCTCCACTCAGTACGTGCCCTCCTTAATACCCATCGCCAGGCTAACCCATCCCCCCACCCTCCTCCCCTCTAGAATCCTCAGTTTGTTTCTCAGAGTCCATAGTCTCTCATGGTTCGTCTCCCCCTCCGATTTACCCCCCCTTCATTTTTCCCTTCTTACTATCTTCTTCTTCTTCTTTTGTTTGTAACATATAATGTATTATTTGTTTCAGAGGTACAGGTCTGTGATTCAGCAGTTTTACACAATTCACAGCGCTCACCATAGCACATACCCTCCCCAATGTCTATCACCCAGCCACCCCATGCCTCCCACCCCCCACCACTCCAGCAACCCTCAGTTTGTTTCCTGAGATTAAGAATTCCTCATATCAGTGAGATCATATGATACATGTCTTTCTCTGATTGACTTATTTTGCTCAGCATAATACCCTCCAGTTCCATCCACGTCGTTGCAAATGGCAAGATTTCATTCCTTGTGATGGCTGCATAATATTCCATTGTATATATATATACCACATCTGCTTTATCCATTCATCTGTCGATGGACATCTTGGCTCTTTCCATAGTTTGGCTATTGTGGACATTGCTGCTATAAACATCGGGGTGCATGTACCCCATCGGATCCCTACATTTGTATCTTTGGGGTAAATACCCAGTAGTGCAATTGCTGGGTCGTATGGTAGCTCTATTTTCAACTTTTTTTTTTTTTTAAGATTTTATTTATTTATTTGACAGAGAGAGACAGTGAGAGAGGGAACACAAGCAAGCAGAGTGGGAGAGGGAGAAGCAGGCTCCCCGCTGAACAGAGAGCCGGATGCGGGGCTCGATCCCAGGACCCTGGGATCATGACCTGAGCCGAAGGCAGACGCCTAATGATTGAGCCATCCAGGTGCCCCTATTTTCAACTTTTTGAGGAACCTCCATACTGTTTTTCAGAGTGGCTGCACCAGCTTGCATTCCCACCAACAGTGTAGGAGGGTTCCTCTTTCTCCACATCTCTGACAACATCTGTCGTTTCCTGACTTGTTAATTTTAGCCATTCTGACTGGTGTGTGGTTGTATCTCACTGAGGTTTTGATTTGGATTTCCCTGATGCTGGGAGATGTTGAGCACTTTTTCATGTGTCTGTTGGCCATTTGGATGTCTTCTTTGGAAAAATGTCTGTTCATGTCTTCTGCCCATTTCTTGATTGGATTATTTGTTCTTTGGGTGTTGAGTTTGAGAAGTTCTTTATAGATTTTGGATACTAGCCCTTTATCTGATATGTCATTTGCAAATATCTTCTTCCATTCTGTCGGTTGTCTTTTGGTTTTGTTAACTGTTTCTTTTGCTGTGCAGAAGCTTTTTATCTTGATGAAGTCCCAATAGTTCATTTTTGCCCTTGCTTCCCTTGCCTTTGGTGATGTTTCTAGGAAGAAGTTGCTGCGGCTGAGGTCAAAGAGGTTGCTGCCTGTGTTCTCCTTTAGGATTTTGATGGATTCCTGTCTCACATTTAGGTCTTTCAACCATTTTGAGTCTATTTTTGTGTGTGGTATAAGGAAATGGTCCAGTTTCATTCTTCTGCATGTGGCTGTCCAATTTTCCCAACACCATTTGTTGAAGAGACTGTCTTTTTTCCATTGGACATTCTTTCCAGCTTTATTGAAGATTAGTTGGCCATAGAGTTGAGGGTCCATTTCTGGGCTCTCTATTCTGTTCCATTGATCTATGTGTCTGCTTTTGTGCCCCTACCATACTGTCTTGATGATTACAGCTTTGTAATAGAGCTTGAAGTCCGGAATTGTGATGTCACCAGCTTTGCTTTTCTTTTTCAACATTCCTTTGGCTATTCGGGGTCTTTTCTGGTTCCATACCAATTTTAGGATTATTTGTTCCATTTCTTTGAAAAAAGTTGATGGTATTTTGATAGGGATTGCATTAAATGTGTAGATTGCTCTAGGTAGCACTGACATCTTCACAATATTTGTTCTTCCAATCCATGAGCATGGAACGTTTTTCCATTTCTTTGTGTCTTCCTCCATTTCTTTCATGAGTATTTTATAGTTTTCTGAGTACAGATTCTTTGCCTCTTTGCTTAGATTTATTCCTAGGTATCTTATGGTTTTGGATGCAATCGTAAATGGGATCGACTCCTTATTTCTCTTTCTTCTGTCTTGTTGTTGGTGTATAGAAATGCCACTGATTTCTGTGCATTGATTTTATATCCTGCCACTTTACTGAATTCTTGTATGAGTTCTAGCAGTTTTGGGGTGGAGTCTTTTGGGTTTTCCACATAAAGTATCATATCATCTACAAAGAGTGAGAGTTTGACTTCTTCTTTGCCGATTCGGATGTCTTTTATTTCTTTTTGTTGTCTGATTGCTGTGGCTAGGACTTCTAATACTATGTTGAATAGCAGTGGCGATAGTGGACATCCCTGCCGCGTTCCTGACCTTAGGGGGAAAGCTCTCACTTTTTCCCCATTGAGACTGATATTCGCTGTGGCATGTATGACATTATTAAAGGGTTGATTTGTTTTGGGATATGTCATATAAATAACTGCACAATCCTCCCCTTTGGCTGTGCAGCATTAATGTACAAACTACAGTACATATCTGAACTAACATGCAACAGAAATATTAACTTCTTTATGCTTCTGCAAACAAGATGTTGATCCTTTGTACAAAGACATTCACACCCTCTTTCCTAATAGAGGAGATACTAAGTCCCAGCAGATAATATATCTATCCTTGGGCAATGTTAAATTCATTGCCAGTTCAGTCACAATCTCATCTGAATGTTCTGTAACCTAAAGAATAAAATTTAAAGGTAACTACCCCCCAAATTCTCATGTAAAATAGTAGTTTAAAAGGACAAGGAATGAAAAAATAAATAGTATATATATATATAATAGTATATATATATGTATATATATATGTGTGTGTGTGTATATATATATATATATATATATATATATATATATATCAAGAAGGGAACTATGTATATCTAATGTATTTGTCATTATTTGTCATTTTTATAAGTGGCCAAAAAGCCAGAGTTGTTAATTATAATTCCCTTCTTTCACAACGTTCCATATCATCTTTGTCCTCAACAAGCACTTTAGTTTGGATTCTTAACCTGGCAGGATGATCCAAAATTTCCTAACTAAAAGATCTGAATCCTCATTTGTTCTGCAGTTGTTGCTGCTGCTGTGATTTTCTGTTAACATTTATTATTGCAGAAGAAAGTACTAGAGAATCCTAAAGAATACCCTGAATTGCAGGCATAACGTATCCTTCCCCATCATACACCCCATCTTTTTCCTTGTAATCTGCAGCAACCACCTCATCTGGTACAGTAATCCTGTTATTTGTTCATTGGCGGAGAGGCATGTCCTAAATGTTCAGTTACCTTACCATAATGTTTCTTGCTAACTCCTCTTCATCAGGTCCAATCAGCCTGATGTTATCAACATAGAGGAGTACTTTGGTTTTCTGAGGCATATTATTAGGAACATCTCTTTCAACCTTTCTATGGCAGAAAGTAGGCATATTGACATAGCTCTGAAACAGTGCAGGGAAAATGAACTTCTGCTGCTGCTCCTTGCAGATTGGTGTAGAAATAAAAGCACTGGCCAGATTAATAGTCATGTACCCTTGCCGGGGCTGTGTCCATTTGTTCCATAGCAGCTATAATTTAAAAAAACCCATCTATATTAATAATAATTCACAGTCAGTCTCTGAGATAGGCATAGGCCAAATAAGTGAGTTAAATTGAATGTGTATTTTTCAAGTCTTTGATGGTAGGACTAATCTCAGTAATTTCCTCTGGGAATCAGAATTGCTTTTGGTTTATTTTCCTGGTAGAGAAAAGAAGTCAGGAGGCCTGAATTTAGCCCTTCCTAGTATAACTGTCACCCACGGTTCATGGAGACAGTTACATATTCAAGAACTGGAAAAAGTAGCCACAAGCTGAGTTTTTCTTCTACTGGCTCTATAGGAGACTGACTTGGGCCAATTCTACTTTTATCACTTGATTTGCATATTTGCACTCTGCCTAATAGACCAGAGTGATATTTGTTTTTGTGTCTAGAAATTATTGCCAATTCAGATCAATATCTAGTAATCCAGGAAACATACGGATATTTTCCCTTTTCCACTATAAAATAACCTTTGCAAATGGCTATAGATCATTTTGGGGAAGGCTTGAAGAGTCGCAGTCCTTCAGGGCTCTTTCTCAAGGAGGCCTGGCCTCTTTATCAGTCATAGGGCTTTAGGTCTGTGAACTTAAGTCTAGAAAGTGAGTGACTTTCCATTTTGGCAACTCAAGTCAGGATTCTGGTTACAAGATGTAGATATTTCTCTGTTTTAGAGATGAAGCAATATGTTCATAGACTGCCATCTATAAAATTTATATGATTAATAAGCTACTGCCGAAGATCCCATAGGTCAAAATATTGTGATTACAGGTTTGTTCCTGCTGCGTGTTTTGTTAAGTGCACCAACCTTGTCTCCGATAGTTAAATGTTTGGTCTTTGTCACTCTGGAATACCATCATTCCCACTGAAATAAGGAAACTTGTTCAATGGTGGCATCTTCTACTCTCTGCATTATATAGAAGAAAGCTAGTATAGAACATTTCCAAGAAGTTGATGCTCCCATCTGAAGGTATTTCACAATGTCTTAGTTAAGGGTGTGTCTTCTGGGCCCTCTCAAAGGTTATAGTGTTTGTGGTGGATATATAGGATACAGATGATAAATCTACTACAGTATCCCTATCTCTATAACCTCTTGTTGTTTCTTCTACAGTATGCTGTGAAAGTTCTAGTATCTCAGCTTCAGTGAATGTAAGCCATTGCAAATCCATGTTTCACTTAACCAATCAAGTAATTTCTTAAAACCACTTCCAGTTCACCTTAATATATTTAATCCCCAAATTTTGGTAGGTGTATGCATATCAATAAATTCAGCCTGGTCCAATAATTTAAAATATCTTACTTGGCCTAGACCAAAGCTTTCCTTAGAATCTATTTTTGCAAATATTTTCCACACATTTCTGAAATATTTTTGGAGTACAAATTATTTCTTCCTGGGACTGACTTAGCACTTATTCTCCAGAATAGGCCAGTGTCTAACTCTATTTATAGTTCTAGAATTAATAAAGAGTGGTTGTGATGGAGCTTGAGCAGAATATGCTTCCTCCTGCAAGACAATTGCCTCAGTTGATGTTATTATATTACCTTAACATAAGTGAAGCCTCGTCTCTTTATTCACAGAAGTAGGGCCTGCTTCCTATAGCAAGGGAACATCAGAGAGACTTGGAAATTTGTCTCATATCTTTTTCATTTTATTTCTCCAGAGATCCACATTCCAACTTTTAAAGTCTTTCTCATTTTCAGTTGATGCTATCAATTTTGCATTAGAAACTTGACAATCTGTAAATTACATTCTCATTGTAATTCTACATATAACGCAGTTAGTTAATTTTGGGTCCTATTTTCAGAGATATTTGATATTACAAGAAGTAAGGAATTGTTTGTAAGACTGCCATATAAGCTCTCTGTTCATCTGACTGTGACTTGACATCAATCAGAAGTAGTCTTTCCACCCCTCAACCCTTGTGGTCATTAATGCTAACATAATGGTCGAGTTCATCTATGCTGTCCAGTGGTAGCTACTATTCACATGTGTCTATTTAAATGTAAATTTAATTTGAGTGAAATGAAATAAAATAAAATAAAATAAACCATTCAATCCCCCATTGTCACTAGCCACATTTGAAATGCTCAAAAACCACAAGTGGCTACTGGCTACTCTATTGGACTGTGCAAATAGAACATTTCAATCAGTGCAGGAGTTACATTAGATAGTGCTACCCTAGAGACTAAGTATACATATATACTAGGTACACATTCACAGAGTATTCCTAACACTAAATTTAATAGCCAAAACCTGGAAACATCTCACTCTTTGACTGTGGAATGGATAAACACATTGGATAAACACAGTGAAATTGGAATATATTTATTGATGAAAATGAGTGAACTATAGATACACACCACTTGTTGAATCTTAGTAACATATTATTGAAAGAAAGAGACACAAAACAATGCATACTTTTATTTTGTTACCATAGAAATAAAATATCGGTTAGTGGTGCATCACTGGTTGCAAAATGATAATGATAGTAAGGAAATTACTACCAAAGTAACAGGATAAGTTGAAGTTGTTCACATCTGGAAGGGATAAATGGCGACTTTCTGGCTGATTGGTGATACTGTTTTTGACTTGAATGGTGGTTTCATGATTGTTTAATAACTATTTGTTAAACTATCTTATATGTGTGCTGTATTTTCAAATAATATATGCTAAAATAAAACTATTTCAAAATGAAGAAATATTTCAAGTGAAGAAATTATAGACCTCACCCACACTCCTGGAAAAAAACAAAGCTTTACTTGAGAGAGAGAGAGATATTGATAGAATAAGTCAGAGGAGGGGCACAGGGAGAAGCAGAGTCCCTGTGGAGCAGGGAGCCCAATGTGGGGCTCCATCCCAGGACCCTGGGATCATGACCTGAGCCAAAGGCAGGTGCTTAACTGACTGAGCCACCCAGTCACCCAGAAAATTTTACTCTTAAACTGCTATCCACTTGTTAAAATCTCAGTACTGGTAGACTTACATAATTCTCATTTTAGAGGAACAGAAGAGGATAACCAAGAACACAGAATCTTAACTGATATTCCTACTATTTGGTTTGCTTTAATATTACTGACAGTATGTGTATATCATAATAGAATATTTTTAAGAACCCATTTAACTTAAAACACTCAGGAAAACCAATTAGGAGCAAAACACCCCAGTGCTTACTGATGTTGGAATTTCTGTATGGTTCTTTTACATATTCATTTCAGATAAAATGATGAAAGAACTTAGGATATATTTGTGAACATTTTTCTTCTTAATATTGAATTTGAAACTCATGATTGTATGGTAATATCATCATTGGATCTTTCACCTTAACACACAGTCTGTTGCAGGTGTGGACTTTATATAATCATTACTAGAAATTTTATTTCTTTATTTTAAGTGTGCATGTGTCTGTGTATTGTGTTGAAGATAGTTTAAATTTTATTTTTTATATTTATTTATTTGACAGGGAAAAATGCTTTTTAATTATGTACTCAATTCATTTGGTGTATTTCAAAAGGTGCAGTACCTTTTTTCATTTATCAGTGAAAGAAGTTAGAAATTAATTTAAAAAAATCAGCAAGTGGCAAACAAATTTCTTTGAAAGTCACAGTCACATATATAGTGCATCGTGGAAAAGAGGAGGGGTAAGACAGTTTCCACCCACTCTCATGAGTTTCATCAAATACTGGACCTAATCAAGGGTGGAGAGAAAAGGCAACTTTCAAAAAGGAGTATGTTATTAAATGAGGCATTTACTATACTCCTTCCTAAGAGCACCAGGTGGGGAACAGTTTTCTAAACTAGATCTAGGAAGTGGAATGTGGAATCAATCCATCCTCCTCCCCTTAAGGGTTGTCCAATGGTAAATGAATTTTAAAAACATGACTAAATAAAAACAAAGCCCACACACACTCCCTGCACCCTGCCCCCCAGCAAAAAAAAGTGGGGGAATAAATAAACCTAAATGTCCCAGATCACTTTCCAGAGTGGATGGAGCCCAGTGGAGCTTCAACAACCCAAATTAGTCTGTTGCAGAGTCATCACAAGCAAGCTTTGCTTTTAGACAAACAAAAAAAAAAAAAAAATTTTTTTTTTTTTGAAATGACAAAACAAAAACGTACTAATCACTTTTCTGACAATACACAATTACTCAAATTAGTACTGAGAGGGGGAAGGGGACCATACCTATGGGCCTTCTCACACGAGTGCATGTGGGTAGGTGCAGGGTATTTGTCATTTTTGCAAAAATGAATTTTAATCTTTAGTCGTTAGTTTGATTTAACATTGTTTTTAGTACATTGCTGATACTAGCTGTGCAGAAAGGGCTCTGGAGAGATGTTCACAGCAGCACACACCTGCGGCTCTTCTTCGGTTCGGGAGGCTCCAGGGCAGCCAGTATTGCTTCATCAAATACATTCTTTAGGCTTTTCCGTGTGAGTGCAGAATACTCCACATACTCGACTGCCTTCAGGTCACGGGCCAGATTTTCAGCAGTCTCTGGAGTGATAGGCTTCTGTTTGTTCTAGGCAAGTTTCTCAATCGTACAGGGGTCATCTCGGAGATCAATTTGGGTCCCAACAAGCAAGAAGGGAGTCTTTGGACAGTGGTGAGTTATCTCAGGCACCCATCTTTCCTTCACATTTTCAAATGATGATAGAGAGACCATTGAAAAACAGACTGGAAATACATTTCTTTGTGGATAACTCAGCGGCCATAATCTGTCATAATCTTCTTGCCCTGCAGTATCAAAAAGTCCAAGAGTATATGGCTCTCCACCAATCATAACTGTGACTGCATAGTTGTCAAAAACAGTCGGTACATATGCAGATGGAAATTTGTTTGTTGTGTAGGATATCAGGAGACATGTTTTTACCAACGGCACCATCACCCACAACAATGCACTTAATTGTCTGCATTGCTGAAACAGTTTTGTATCCACTTTAAGTATTTCAAATTCGATGATGACCTCAGCTTCTCTGCCGGGGCATTGGCAGCACTGCTGAAGATAGTTTAAATTTTAAATTTACAATTTGAGTATTTCATAAAACCTTTAGTAAACTAAGTAAAGCTGAAATTTCAGTCCACACATTTGAGGATTTTAATGAAACAAATATTTGTTATTGAATAACAAACTTGTACTTTGATCTATATTTGAATCTGGTCCTGAAGACTACATCTAGATTGCATATTTTTATTTCTATTTTCATATCAGTTGGAATATGATACACAGAAAAAGAATATATCAGATTAAAAAGAAACATTCACGTTGCTCAGTATTTATTTCTCCACTCAAGAGCATACTCACTAACATAGCATAATAAAATTAATTTAAAAAGCCAAAAAAAAAAAAAAAAAAAAGGATACTCACAGAGATCTTTCCTGGGGGAAAATTGAACTATAGCTTCTATTTCTTTCTATGCTATGCATTCTTCTCTAGGCTGTGTTATGTCAGTTCAGAGATAATGAGGAGCCATAAACAATGATTCTAAGGGATAGAGATCACTGGGGCAGGATTTATATTTGAGTAAAGATTGACCAAAAAATGTAGGTAGGACAAAGTCTGTTGGAATCATGCTTGTCAGAAACTTGATACAGGAAGGGGGTTTTAAGGCTTAAAGAAGGCAAAAATAGAGCTGAAAACTTCACTCTCTCAAATTCCTTCAATCTAGTCAGAGTGGCACAGGGAGTTGAATATCTTGACCAGACTGTTGATCTGTATCTTTTCCATTGTTACATATGTTGAAATGGTTGTGAATTTAGTGCAATATCACATCATATTTATATATTATGGCTTCTTGTCCTTCATCATATGTTGTATTGGGTGAATGAATGCTGCTGCTGAATGATGAGGTATGGAGGGTGGTTAAATTCTATGGATAGGAATAGTTGGAAGAAATTTTTGAGAACTGTGTAATGTAGCTGACTACTTTTATAAACTTGAGCAATCTGATAAATTGGTTTCCAGGGTTTGAAAATTTGGATGGTGTAAATATTTTCTGAGTCTGGACTTTCTCCTTGTGACTGGGGTGTATTGGGACAAAGTTTGTGTTGATACTTTGTGTATTAAAATATGTCTTACAGAAATCAATAGATGTCCTGCAGCTCCTCCAGTTTCTGATTGGTTTGGAGTGATAGTGCAGGTTTTGATGCTGCACAAAAGAGTAAGAATGAAAGCCATAAGTCATAGGAAAATGTGGATTTGGGATAGAGACAAGTAGCAATTTTTTATGCATGAATTTCACAGGGATAGTATGATATAGAGTCATGTTGTCTTCAACAGTAAGTTTTATGTAGTTTGGTCATTAGTATGACAAAATGCAAGGAGGTACATTGATGGACCTGGATACCATGGGATTGGTAAACGTGTTTTTTAGAATTAGGTTATGAAGTTCCTCTGGACTGTAGCATGGAAAGGGGGGCATTGTTTGAGAGATGGCATCTCCTTCAGTGATATATGTTTGGCTGTTTTGGCCCTAGACTTTAAAGACTACCCTTAGGGTAACTCTACTTTTCTGGTTAGACACTGTTATGTAAAGGCACTGCTTCATGTAACTGTTTAATTAACTTGGTGAGTTCTAATTACTGGGTTAATGGAAACTAATATGGATTTTGGTATCTGGAAGTGGGGTGCTAATGTAACACTTACCTAACATTGTTTATATAGCTTTGCAGTTGAGCAGTGAGCAGAGGATGGAAAATTTTGAGAAGCATGATAGAAAATGCCTACATTGTCTTGAACAGATTGTTAGTAGAAATATAGATGTTAACACCTTTGCTATTGAGAAGTTTGAAGGACGTGAGGAGTTTGGTAGAGAAAACATATTAGAGACTATTTAATCAAAAACAGACTGATGATAGAAATATGGATGTTAAAAGTTCTGCTGTTGAAGGTGTAGAAGATAATGAAGAACATGTTATTGGAAAATGGAGGAAAGGGAATCTTTATTATATAGTGATGGAAAATTTAGCAGAATTGTGCCCTTTAGTTATGAGGAAAGCAGAAGTTTACGTGCTGAAGTTGGCTATTTAGCTGAGATTTCCTAGTAAAGTTTTGAAGGCAAAGTCTAGTATCTCCTTGTTGTTTATAGTAAAATGTAAGAGGAAAAGGATAAATTGAGGGAAGAACTGTTAAACAAAAAGGAACCAAGACTTTATGATTTGGGAAATTCTTCACTTGTCCTGATTGCAAAAGATGCTAAAATTAAGAATCACTGTTATAAAAGAGTGCTCTAGTGAAAAAACAGTGTGTGGCTGGAAAGTTTTTGCTAATACCTTTGAAAGACTAAAATGACAGAGTATTGAGTTGTGTTTTAAGATATTAAAAAGTTTGTGACACATACAATCCCTCAGCCATCTTAGTAGAAGCCAAAAATAGAGATGGAAATATTGAAGAAAAATCTATGGAGGAGTCTCTTGTCAAAAGGAATGAATTCTTGTGATATATGTGGGTAACCCATAAGGTTCTTGAGAATTTTATACTAGCAGAAACACTGCCAGCTAGGATTAAAAGTGTGACAGAGCCAAAATAAAAGATGGTTATTGTACTCACAAAATACTACAGATGGTAAACAGACTGATAAAAATTACCCAGCTGCAAACACGAGTTACCCTTTATGAAAAAGGAAGAATGACTCAGAGAGAGGAGGCTTAAGGTCAGATTGCAGACCCAAAAATCACAGAGGATTATTCCCAGGCCTTGAAACCAAATGGAATTTGCCCTGCTAGATTTTCAATTTGCTGAGATGGGTGACTCCTTTAATACTTTCCATTTTCTTCCTTTTTTAATGCATATGTCTATAGTTATTATTCTATACCTTCCCACAAGGGTATTTTGTGAGCAGATAACTTGATTTTTAAGTTCACAGGATTACATATGGAGAATTGTGCCTCAAGAAAGATTATATCCAGAGCCTTACCCATACCTGATTTAAATGGGTTAGATTATTAGATTTGAGACTTTGTAGGTGACAAGATTTAGATGAGATTTTGGACTTTGCATTGATCCTGCAATTTATTGATATTTGGGAGCACGTTGGGATAAAGCAAAGATATTTTGCATGCAGGACAGACATGGATCTTTAAGGGCCAGAAAACACTGTGGTAGGCAGAACAATGGCCTCCTAAAGATGCCTACATCCTAATTACATTACATGGCAACAAATAATTAAATTTGCAGATGGAGTTAAGGTTGCTAAACAGCTGACCTTAAAATAGGGATATATCCTGGCTTATATCTATGGGCCCAATATAATCACAGAATCCTTAAATGTGGAGAAAGGAGGCAGAAGTCTGTGTCAGATGTACATGATATGAGAATCACTTGATTGGCCATTGCTAGCTTTGAAAATGGAAGAGGGCATGGGCCAAGCAATAATAGGAGACTCTAGAATCTGAAAAAGAAAAGAACTGATTTTTTACCTAGAGCTTCCTGAAAGGAATGTAGCTCTGCAGCATTCTGATTTAAGCCCAGTGAGAAACATTTAAGACTTGTGACTTCCAGAACTGAAAGGCAATAAATTTCTGTTGTTTTAAGCCATGAAGTTCGTGGTGATTAGTTAGAACATACAGTGGTGAAATACTGAATATTTTCCTTCTAAAATCGGCAACAAAACAAGGTTGCAGTCCACCCTTGCTGCTTGCATTAACATTGCAGGGAAATTAGGTAAGAAAAAAAAAGGCATCCAGATTAGGAAAGAATAAATGAAACTATTTCTAGTTGCAGATCACTTGATCGTGTACATACAAAATTCTGAGGAATCCACTCAAAAACTTTTGTAACTAATACACTGGTTCATTAAGTTTGAAGGATAGAAGAGCAATATATAAGCACTAATTGTATTTCTAAACACTAACAATGAACAGTAAAAAGTGAAACTAAGAAAATAATTCCGTTTAAAATAGCATTAGAAAGAATAAAATACTTAGGAATAAGTTTAATAAAGAAAGTGAAAATTTGTCTTCTAAAAATTACAAAAAATTTTGAAACATATAAGAATAACCAAATAAATAGGAAGACATCCTATGTTAATCCATCAGATGACTTAATATTGTTAAAATGGCAGTACTCATTCAAATGGATCCGTTGAGTGATGCCCGGGTGGCTCAGGTCATGATCCCAGGGTCCTGGGATTGAGCTCCACATGGGGCTCCCTGCTCCTCAGGGAGCCTGCTTCTCCCTCTCCCTCTGCCTGCCACTCTCTCTCTCACTCTCTCTCTCTCTGTCAAATAAATAAATAAAATCTTTAAAAAAAATTGATCCATTGATTGACCGTGATCCCTATTTAAATACCCAAAGGCTTTTTGCAGAAATTGACAAACTTATCATAAAATTCATAAGAAAATTCAAGGGACTAACAGTAGCCAAGGAAGATTAAAGTTGGAAGGCTCACACTTTCATATTTCAAACTTAAATACAAAGCTACCATAATCAAGATAGTGTGGTACTATCACAAAGATGGACCTATAGATCAAAGGAATTGAATTAATATTGCAGAATGGACACTCGTATTTATAGTCAATTGATTTTCAACAAGAGTGCCAAGGCAATTCAGTGGAACAGAGTAGTCTTTTCCAAAAATATTGCTGCAATAATTGCATATACACATGTCAAAGAATGAAGTTGGACTGCTCCCTCATAACATACACAAAAATTAACTCAAAATGGGTTACAGATCTATATGCAAGAGTTAAAGCTGTAGAAATCTTAGAAGAAATCAGAGAAATAAATCTTCTTGATCTTATGTTAGGTAAAGCCTTCTCATGTGTGACACCAAAAACACAAAGAAATGGATAAAAGAAAGAAATGGATAAATTGGATTTTATGAAACTTAGACTTCTGTGGTTCAAAAGATACCATCAATAAAATGAAAAGGCAACTCACAGAATGGGAAAAATACCTGCAAATCATATATTTGATAATAGACTTACATCTAGAATATATAAAGAACTGTTACAACCCAATAATGAAAAAAGACAATAATAATAATAAAAAAAGACAAACAACCCACTTTAAAAAGTGAGCTAAAGCCTTAAATAGACATTTCTACAGAGAAGATACACAAATGTCCTACTAGCGCATGAAAAGATGCTGAATATCATTAGCCATCAGGGAAATGCAAATCAAATACACAGTGAAATACCACTTCATATCTAACTAGGACAGACATAATCTAAAAGATAAGTTTTGGCACGGATATGGAAGAATTGGAACTTTCACATGCTGCTGTTAGGAAAGTAAAATGGTACAAACACTGGAAAACAAGCTGACAATACCTTAAAAGGTTAAACGTGGAGTTAGTATATAACCCAGCAATTCCATTTCTAGAGATTTGGAAACATGTTCACAAAAAGACCTTGTACACACATGTTCATATCAGCAATACTTACAATAGCCAAAAGGCATAAACAACCCAAATGTATATCAACTGATGAATGGATAAACAAATTTTAATATATCCACAAAACAGAATCTTATTTGGCGGTAAAAAGAATGAAATACTGATACATACTACAACAAGGATGAACCTTGAAAATATGCTAAATGAAACAAAGCAGTCACAAAAGACCATCTATTGTATGATTCTATTTATATGAAATGTCCAGAATAGGTAAATCTATAGGGACAGAAAGTGGATTACTGGTTTTCTAGGGCTAGGGGAGTTAGAGGAGAATGAAGGGTCACTGCTAATAGGTGGTATGGGGTTTCTTTCTGAAATAGTATAAAATTGATGTGATGGTTACACAGCTCGGTGAATATACTAAAAATATAGAATTGTACTCTTTCGATAGGTGAATTATGCAGTATGTGAATTATATCTCAATAAAGCTGTTACATTTCTTAAAAATTGCCTGTTTATCTATATATACTTATTGTGCTTGCTTGCCTTAAGGAGGTAGGATGGACCCCCACCCATTCAAAACTGGTTTGGTTATTAAGACTGATGATGTCACCTAGACCCCAAAGAATTTGAAAAAGTTTATTACTTGCATATTGAGGTCTTCTGAAAGGGAGGGTGAGTGACCTGTTTTATTTTTTGTTAGTGTTGTTTGTTTTATTTTGTTTTTGTGATTAGAGGGTGGTACCAGGGTGAAGATTCCTGAGGTCTGCATTTTTTGAACTTTCTGCAGGTGCTCAGGAAGGGAGTAGATGGACTTTTTAAAAAAAATCAGTGCAAATGTGCAACAAAAGTTGAGAGGGGAAGGGTGGGGCCTGAAAACTATCAGCATTCAAATATAAATGGAATCTACTACATATACCAAAATCTTATTGATGAAATTATGAGACATTATAATTGGTTTTGGGATTTGGTAAGTTTAGCCCCCTCCTCCACATTATAATATTCTTTCAGAATTTTCTTATTATTCCGAATTCCTCATTTTTCCATATGTACTTTCACAGAAACCTGTTTACTTTCATTAAAATATTTTTATTTTAATTGGGTAGAATTTATAACTTAACTTAGGGAGTACTGATGACTGTATTAGGCTCAATATTTCTGTCCAAGAACATGATTGGTATTTCAATTTGTCACAGTCTAAATTTTATGTCCTTCAAGAGTGTTTTAAAGATTTTTTTAATATACGTTTAACACATTCCATGTTAATTCCAAAGAATTTTATTATTACTCTTTGTCTCAAATTATATATATATATTTTTAATTTTATTATGTTAGTCACCATACAATACATCATTAGTTTTTGATGTAGTGATCCACGATCCATTGTTTTCGTATAACACCCAGTGCTCCATGCAGTACGTGCCCTCCTTAATACCCATCACCGGGCTAACCAATCCCCCCTCCCCCCTCCCCTCTAAAACCCTCTTTGTTTCTCAGGTCCATAGTCTCTCATGGTTCATCTCTCCCTCCAATTCCCCCCACCCATTTTTCCCTTCCTTCTCTTAATGTCCTCCATGTTATTCCTTATGTTCCACAAATAAGTGAAACCATATGATAATTGACTTTCTCTGCTTGACTTATTTCACTTAGCATAATCTCCTCCAGACCCATCCATGTTGATGTAAAAGTTGGGTATTCATCTTTTCTGATGGCTGAGTAATATTCCATTGTATATATGGACCACATCTTCTTTATCCATTCATCTGTTGAAGGGCATCTCGGTTCTTTCCACAGTTTGGCTATTGCGGACATTGCTGCTATGAACATTGATGTGCATATGGCCCTTCTTTTCACTACATCTGTGTCTTGGGGTAAATACCCAGGAGTGTAATTGCTGGGTCATAGGGTAGCTCTATTTTTAAATTTTTGATGAACCTCCACACTGTTTTCCAAAGTGGCTGTACCAACTTGCATTCCCACCAACGGTGTAAGAGGGTTCCCCTTTCTCCACAACCTCTCCAACATTTGTTGTTTCTTTCCCTGTCCATTTTGGCCATTCTAACTGGTGTAAGGTGGTATCTCAGTGTGGTTTTGATTTGGATTTCCCTGATGGCTAATGATGAAGAACATTTTTTCATGTGTCTGTCAGCCATTTGTATGTCTTCTTCAGAGAAGTGTCTGTTCATCTCTTCTGCCCACTTTTTGACTTGATTATTTGTTTTTTGGGTGTGGAGTTTGAGAAGTTCTTTATAGATCTTGGATACCAGCCCTTTATCTGTAGTGTCATTTGCAAATATCTTCTCCCATCCTGTGGGTTGCCTCTTTGTTTTGTTGACTGTTTCCTTTGCTGTGCAGAAGCTTTTTATCTTGATGAAGTCCCAAAAGTTCATTTTTGCTTTTGTTTCACTAGCTTTTGGAGATGTATCTTGAAAGAAGTTGCTGTGGCCGATGTCAAAGAAGTTACTGCCTATGTTCTCCTCTAGGATTTTGATGGATTCCTGTCTCACATTGAGGTCTTCATCCACTTCGAGTTTATCTTTGTGAATGGTGTTAGAGAATGGTCGAGTTTCATTCTTCTGCATGTGGCTGTTCAATTTTCCCAGCACCATTTATTGAAGAGACTGTCTTTTTTCCATTGCATGTTTTTTCCTGCTTTGTCAAAGATTATTTGACCATAGAGTTGAGGGTCCATATCTGGGTTCTCTATTCTGTTCCATTGGTCTGTATGTCTGTTTTTGTGCCATTACCATGCTGTCTTGGTGATCACTGCTTTGTAATTTAGCTTGAAATTGGGCAACGTGATGACCCCAGCTTTGTTTTTCTTTTTCAACATCTCCTTGGTGATTTGGGGTCTTTTCTGATTCCATACAAATTTTAGGATTGTTTGTTCCAGCACTTTGAAAAATGTCATTGGAATTTTGATCGGGATGGCATTGAAGGGATAGATTGCTCTGGGTAGCATAGACATTTTAACAATGTTTATTCTTCTGATCCATGAGCATGGAATATTTTTCCATCTTTGTGTGTCTTCTTCAATTTCTTTCATGAGGGTTCTGTAGTTCCTAGAGTATAGATCCTATACCTCTTTGGTTAGGTTTATTCCGAGGTATCTTATGGTTTTTGGTGCTATTGTAAATGGAATCATTTCTTTAATTTCTCTTTCAACAGTTGCATTGTTAGTGTATAAGAAAGCAACTGATTTCTGTGCATTGATTTGTATCCTGCCACATTACTGAATTGCTGGATGAGTTCTAGTAATTTGGGGGTGGAGTCTTTTGGGTTTTCCACATAAAGTATCATGTCGTCTGTGAAGAGTTTGACTTCTTCTTTGCCAATTTGAATACCTTTTATTTCTTTTTGTTGTCTGATTGCTGTTGCTAGGACTTCTAGTACTATGTTGAACAATAGTGGTGAGAGTGGGCACCCTTGACGTGTTCCTGATCTTAAGGGAAAGGCTCTCAGCTTTTCCCCATTGAGGATGATATTCGCTGTGGCTTTTTCATAGATGGATTTTATGAACTTGAGGAATATTCCCTCTATCCCTATACTCTGGAGAGTTTTAATCAGGAAAGGATGTTGTATTTTGTCAAATGCTTTTTCTGCATCAATTAAGAGGACCATATGGTTCTCTTCCCCCCTCTTATTAATGTGTTCTATCACATTGATTGATTTGCGAATGTTGAACCACCCTTGCATCCCAGGGATAAATCCCACTTGGACGTGGTGGATGATCCTTTTAATGTATTGTTGGATCCTATTAGCTAGGATTTTGTTGTGGATTTTGGAATCCATATTCATCAGGGATATCAGTCTGAAATTCTCCTTTTTTTATTTAAATTTTTTATTGTTATGTTAATCCCCATACATTACATCATTAGTTTTAGATATAGTGTTCCATGATTCATTGTTTGTGCATAACACCCAGTGCTCCATGCAGAACGTGCCCTCCTCAATACCCATCACCAGGCTAACCCATCCTCCCCCCCCCCTCCCCTCTAGAACCCTCAGTTTGTTTTTCAGAGTCCATTGTCTCTCATGGTTCTTCTCCCCCTCCAATTTCCCCCCCTTCATTCTTCCCCTCCTGCTACATTCTTCTTCTTCTTTTTTTCTTTCTTAACATATATTGCATTATTTGTTTCAGAGGTACAGATCTGAGATTCAACAGTCTTGCACAATTCACAGCGCTTACCAGAACACATACCCTCCCCAGTGTCCATCACCCAGTCACCCCATCCCTCCCACCCCACCCCCCACTCCAGCAACCCTAGTTTGTTTCCTGAGATTAAGAATTCCTCATATCAGTGAGGTCATATGATACATGTCTTTCTCTGTTTGACTTATTTCGCTCAGCATAATACCCTCCAGTTCCATCCACGTCGTTGCAAATGCCAAGATCTCATTCCTTTTGATGGCTGCATAATATTCCATTGTATATATATACCACATCTTCTTTATCCATTCATCTGTTGATGGACATCTTGGCTCTTTCCACAGTTTGGCTATTGTGGACATTGCTGCTATAAACATCGGGGTGCACGTAGCCTTTCGGGTCCCTACTTTTGTATCTTTGGGGTAAATACCCAGTAGTGCAATTGCTGGATCGTATGGTAGCTCTATTTTCAACTTTTTGAGGAACCTCCACACTGTTTTCCAGAGTGGCTGCACCAGCTTGCATTCCCACCAACAGTGTAGGAGGGTTCCCCTTTCTCCGCATCCCCGCCAACATCTGTCATTTCCTGACTTGTTAATTTTAGCCATTCTGACTGGTGTGAGGTGGTATCTCATTGAGGTTTTGATTTGGATTTCCCTGATGCCGAGTGATATTGAACACTTTTTCATGTGTCTGTTGGCCATTTGGATGTCTTCTTTGGAGAAATGTCTGTTCATGTCTTCTGCCCATTTCTTGATTGGATTCTTTGTTCTTTTGGTGTTGAGTTTGATGAGTTCTTTATAGATTTTGGATACTAGCCCTTTATCTGATATGTCATTTGCAAATATCTTCTCCCATTCTGTCAGTTGTCTTTTGGTTTTGTTGACTGTTTCCTTTGCTTTGCAAAAGCTTTTTATCTTGATGAAGTCCCAATAGTTCATTTTTGCCCTTGCTTCCCTTGCCTTTGGCGATGTTTCTAGGAAGAAGTTGCTGCGGCTGAGGTCGAAGAGGTTGCTGCCTGTGTTCTCCTTTAGGATTTTGATGGACTCCTGTCTCACATTGAGGTCTTTCAACCATTTGGAGTCTATTTTTGTGTGTGGTGTAAGGAAATGGTCCAGTTTCATTCTTCTGCATGTGGCTGTCCAATTTTCCCAACACCATTTGTTGAAGAGACTGTCTTTTTTCCATTGGACATTCTTTCCTGCTTTGTCAAAGATTAGTTGACCATAGAGTTGAGGGTCCATTTCTGGGCTCTCTATTCTGTTCCATTGATCTATGTG
>NW_022589738.1:7843344-7845601 GCF_004348235.1 Phoca vitulina | reverse complement strand
AAAAAAAAAGAAAGAAAGAAAAAAGGGAGAGAATGTGATCAGGCAGGGGAGTAGAAAAAAACCATACACTAGAGATTTAGAGTATATTTTGATCTGTTAGAAGAAACTATCTCAAGATTTTAAAGAGAGAACAACTTATATATATATGCCAAAAATACGGGTAACTACTATGAAGGGATAGAATATGACTTTAAAAATGAAAAATAAAAACGTTTTTTTTTTAAAAAAGGGATTGATAAGATGTTGGTTGAAAAAGGGAAAAAGAAAAATTCAAAAAAAAAAGAAAAAAGGAAAAAAGAAAAAAAGACAGTTAAAAAAAATAATTAACTTTGAAAGACTAAAGAATCATGGTAAAAAAGCCATGAATTCTATGTGCAGTATTCCCCTAGCGCTGGAGTTCTGCCGTTCTCATTGATCGGTAAACTTGGTCTTGGCTGGCTGTTCTCGCTGATCTTCTGGGGGAGGGGCCTGTTGCCGTGGTTCCCAAATGTCTTTGCCG
This sequence comes from Phoca vitulina, assembly GCF_004348235.1. Taxonomy (NCBI): domain Eukaryota; kingdom Metazoa; phylum Chordata; class Mammalia; order Carnivora; family Phocidae; genus Phoca; species Phoca vitulina. The sequence goes on along the minus strand of NW_022589738.1, from coordinate 7,845,102 downwards.
GAGGCAGAATTGCCCCGCCCTTGCCGGTCCGGGCTAAGTAATCTGCTCGGGTTTGCTCTCCGGAGCTTTTGTTCCCTGCAAGCTCTCCATACAGCTTTGGAGGCGGAGAGTGAAAATGGCGGCCTCCCAGTCTCCGCCCCGGCGGAGCCGAGAACTCGGGGTCCCGCTCCTCAGCGAGCCCCCAGAGAAAAGCAGTCAGTCACTCCCGTCTCCCCGGTCTCCGGCCACACTCCGCGCTCACCCGGCCTGTGACCGCGCCTTTCTATCTGGCACCCAACCCCGGGTGGAGTCTCCAAACCCAGCAGATCCCTGCGGTGCGCTCCCGCACCTCTCCTCCCGGGGGAAGAAGGTGAGTCTCCCCGGATCTGCCGCTTGTTGGGTCCCTGCTGGAGGAGCAGTGACCCTACTGTGCCGCGGATCACGGTTTATAGCAACCCTGAGCTGAGAGCCCGCGCCTGGGCTCCGTCTCTGCAGCCGGCTTCCCTGCTCCGATACCTGGGAGCTCTGCCGCACTCAGGCACCCCCGGTCTTTCTGTGACCCCGAGGGTCCTGAGACCACACTGTCCCGCGAGGGTTCCACCCCCCACTTCGCCACCAGAGTGACGTCCCTCAGCGGAGCAGACTTCTAAAAGTTCCGATTTTGTGCTCCGTGGCTCTATCACTTGCCAGAAGCGGCTGACGGAGGCCCCTCCCCCGCCGTCTATCCTCCCGAATATCGCCTCGGATTCACTTCTCCGCTCGTCCTACCTTCCAGAAAGTGGTTGCTTTTCTGTTCAGAGAGTTGTTGCTATTCTTTTCTTCGATCTCCTGTTGAGTTTGTAGGTGTTCAGAATGGTTGGATCCCTATCCAGCTGAATTCCTGAGAGGAGGCGAAATCCAGGTCTCCTACTCCTCCGCCATCTTGCTCCGCCCTGAAATTCTCCTTTTTGATGGGGTCTTTGCCTGGTTTGGGGATTAAGGTAATGCTGGCCTCATAGAATGAGTTTGGAAGTTTTCCTTCTGTTTCTATTTTTTGAAACAGCTTCAGAAGAATAGGTATTATTTCTTCTTTGAAAGTTTGGTAGAATTCCCCAGGGAGTCCATCAGGCCCTGGACTCTTGTTTTTTGGGAGGTTTTTGATCACTGCTTCAATCTTGTTAGTGGTTATTGGCCTATTCAGGTTGTCAATTTCTTCCTGTTTCAGTCTTGGCAGCTTATAGGTTTCCAGGAAGGCCTCCATTTCATCCAGATTGCTCAGTTTATTGGCATATAGTTGTTGATAATAATTTCTAACAATTGTTTCTATTTCCTTGGTGTTAGTCATGATCTCTTCCCTTTCATTCATAATTTTATTAATTTGGGTCCTTTCTCTTTTCTTCTGGATAAGTCTGGCCAGTGGTTTATCGATCTTATTAATTCTTTCAAAGAACAAGTTTCTAGTTTTGTTGATCTTATCTACTGTGTTTTTGGTTTCTAATTCATTGATCTCACTCTTATTTTAATTATTTCTCTTCTAATGGGTGGCTTAGGCATCGTTTGTTGCTTTTTCTCTAGTTCTTTAAGGTGTAGAGTTAGTTGGTGAATTTGGGATTTTTCTATTTTTTTGAGTGAGGCTTGGATGGCTATGTATTTCCCCCTTAGGACTGCCTTTGCAGTATCCCATAGGTTTTGGACCGATGTGTTTTCGTTCTCATTGATTTTCATGAATTGTATAAGTTCTTCTTTGATTTCCTGGTTGACCCAAACATTCTTGAGCAGAGTGGTCTTTAGCTTCCAAGT
>NW_022589738.1:7807426-7838344 GCF_004348235.1 Phoca vitulina | reverse complement strand
TCCATTTGTAAATCTGCAGCATAAGTCATAATCTCTGAGTCTTTTCTCTTTGGGGGGTTCCTCCTCCTAGTCATTCTGTTGATGGGTGTTTGAGGGAACGTTTGGAGTCCAAATTATTGACCAGAACCCAAGAAGATGCACCTGTTTTCTTGGGACTTTAGGGTTGCTGGCCTCTTGTTTTCCCAGCCTGTCTTCTGAGGGAGGGGCCTGCCGCACTGTTACTCAGGCAACCCTGTTTGGGCGGAGTTGCCCTGCCCCCCTGTGGTGGGGGATGTGCTCAGCGGGAATCAGTCTTTGGGGCTTTTGTTCTCTGGTGGCTTTCCCTGGCGGCTTTCCTCGTCTCTTCCGCGAATCAGAGCAGAAGAGACCGTTCCCGCTGCCTCAGAGCAGAGAGACCGCAGTCCGTTCTTCAGTGAGCTCTCCAGGCCACACTATCTCCGTTTCTGTCCATGGTGCTATAAACTGCAGCGGCCTGGGTTCTGTGCCCCTCTGCAGTGCTCCCAGTCCTGCCTCCAGGTTGGGGCACGGTCTCTGCCCGTTGTGCTTCTAAAACCACCAGCTGCTCCCAGTTCATGCGTGCGACCCCGCCGCTCCGGGTTTCCGCCCCGGGGGCTGCCCTAAAGTCCTTTCCCTGCTGCTACTGGTCTGCGAGTCTGTGCCCCATCCCCAGCGTGTGAGGCTGTCGCTCACTGGCGGTGTAGGATCCCCATGGCCAGGCACCCTCCCGCTGCCGTTTATCCTCTGATATCTGCCTGCAGAATCAGGGCTCCTCGCTTCGTACCTCAAAACCAACCGCCTGCGATATTCTGTTTGTAGAGATCTAGATCTTCTTATATCTCCGGCTGGTTTCGTGGGTGCTCAGAGTGGTCTGGTAGATATCCAGCTCAATTCCGGGGACCAGTTGAAATAGGGTCCCCTACTCCTCCGCCATCTTTCCCCCCTCAATCATATGGTTCTTATCCTTTCTCTTATTGTTGTGATGTATCACATTGATTAATTTGCAAAGACTGAACCACCCTTGTATCCCAGGAATAAATTCCCTTGATCGTTGTGAATGATTTTTTTAATGTATTGTTGGATTTGGTTTGCTAGTATTTTGTCGAGAATTTCCACATCTGTGTTCATCAGAGATATTGGCCTGTAGGTCTTTTGTGTGTGTGTGTTTGTGTGTATATGTGTTTGTTTGGTTCTGGAATCAGGGTAATGCTGGCCTCATAGAATGTATTTGGAAATTTTCCTTCCTTTTTTTTTTTTTTGGAATAGTTTGAGAAGAATAGGTATTAACTCTTGTTTAAATGCTTGGTAGAATTTGCCTTTAATGCCTTCTGCTCCTGGGCTTTTGTTTTTTGATTACTGTTTCAAATTATTTTTTTGCTTATTATCAGTCTGTTTAAATTTTCTATTTCATCCTTTTTCAGTTTGGTAATTTATATGGTTCTAGGAATTTATCCATTTCTTTTAGGTTGTCCAACTTTTCGGCATATAGTTTTTCATAATATTCTCTTATAATTATTTGTATTTCTGTCGTATTGTTTGTGATTTCTCCTCTCTCATTTGTGATTTTATTTGGGTTCTTTCTCTATTCTTTTTGATAAGTGTGGTGAGCAGTTTATCATTTTATTGATTTTCTTCAAAGAACCATATCCTGATTTCATCAATCTGTTCTATTGGGTTTTTTTAGTTTCTATCTCATTTATTTCTCTTCTAATATTTATTATTTTCTTCCTTCTACTGACTTTAGGTTTTGTTTTGTTTTGTTTTGTTTTCTGGTTCCTTTAGGTATAAGGTTAAGTTCTTTATTTGAGAAAAACCTCAAATCTTGAGTTAGGCCTGTATTTCTATAAAATGCCCTCTTCAGACTGCTTTTGTTGCATCTCAAAGGTTTTGGACCATTGTGTTTTCATTTTCGTTTGTGTCCATATTTTTTTTTTTTTTTTTTAGAGAGAGAGAATGAGAGAGAGCACATGAGAGGGGGGAGGGTCAGAGGGAGAAGCAGACTCCCTGCCGAGCAGGGAGCCCTATGCGGGACTCGATCCAGGGACTCCAGGATCATGACCTGAGCCAAAGGCAGTCGCTTAACCAACTGAGCCACCCAGGCGCCCGTGTCCATATTTTTTAAAATTTCTTCTTTGATTTCCAGTTTGATCCATTCATTCTTTAGTAGTATGTTATTTAACATCCATGTATTTGTAGTCCTTCCTGATTTTTTTTTTTCTTGTGGTTGACTTCTAGCTTCATAGCATTGCGTTCAGAAAAGATGCATGGTATTACTTCAGTCTTCTTGAATTTGTTGAGGCTGATTTTGTGGACTAATATGTGACCTATTCTGGAGAATGTTCTGCATTGCACTTGAAAAGAATGTGTATTATACTGTTTTAGGATGGAATGCTCTGAATATATCTGTTAAATCCTTCTGGTCTGGTGTATCATTCAAAGCCATTGTTTCCCTATTGATTTCTGTTTAGATGATCTCTCCATTGATGCAAGTGGGGTGTTAAGGTCCCCTATTATTATTGTATTATTTTCAATTGGTTCCTTTATGTTTGTTATTAACCGTTTTATGTTTTTGGGTGCTCCTATGTTGGTTGCATAAATATTTATAATTGCTATATCTTCTTGTTGGATTGTCCTTTTTATTGTGATATAGTGTCCTTCTTTGTCTCTTCTTACAGTCTTTGGTTTAAAGTCTAGCTTGTCCAAAATAATAATCGATAGTCTGGTTTTCTTTTCAAATCCATTGTCATGATAGATATTTCTCCATCCCCTCACTTTCAATCTACATGTGTGTTTAGGTCTAAAATGAGTCTCTTGTAGGCAGCATATAGATGAGTCTTGTTTTTTTACCCATTTTGTCACGCTGTGTCTTTTGGTTGGTGCATTTAGTCCATTACATTCAAAGTAATAGATGTGTATTTATTGCCATTTTATTACTTCTTTTGTGATTGTTTCTGAAGATTTTCTCTGATCTTTTCTTGTCTTTCTTTCATATTTTGCTGCTTTTCTTTAGTGATATATTTGGATTTCTTTCCCTTTATTCTTTGCATGTTTATTAGTGATTTTGATATGTAGTTACCATGAGGTTTATATATAACCTCTTTTGCATATAGCAGGCTATATTAAGTTGATGGTCATTTAAGTTTGAACCCATCCTTTCCTCCACTCCTTCCCACATTTTAGACATATGTTATTATATTTTATATGCTTTTATGGGAGTTTCATGACTGATTTTTTACAGAAATACTCATTTTTACTGCTTTTGTGTTTACTACCTTTATACTGTTACTTTGGTCTCTCCTTTCCACTCAAGGGGTCCCCTTTAAAATTTCTTGCAGAGCTGTTTTAGTGATCATCAACTTCTTCAGTTTATTTATTTATTTATTTATTTTTGTCTGGGAAACTCTATCTCTCCTATGCTGAATGATAGCCTTGCTGGATAGAGTATTCTTGGCTGCATATTTTTCCCACTCAGCACTTTGAGTATATCATGCCACTCTCCTCTGGCTTGCCAAGTTTCTGTTGAAAAATCTTTTTTTTTTTTTTTTTTTTTTTTGCTAGCCTTATGGGTTTTCCCTTGTGTGTTACTGTCTTCTTTTGTCTTGCTTCTTTTAAGACTTTTTTTAATCACTATATTTTTGCAAGTTTAAGTACAGTATTCTTGGTGTTGATCTGCTTTTGTTGATTTTGATGGGAGTTCTCTGTGTCTCCTAGATCTGGATGTATGTTTCGTCCCCAGATTAGGGAAGTTTTCAGCTATGATTTCCTAAAATAAGTTTTCTGTCCCCTTTTCTCTTCTTCTTTTGGGACTTCTATAATACAAATGTTAATACCTTTGATGGAGTGAGCGATATCCCTAGGTATATTCTCAATTTGAATCATTTTTTCTCTCTTTTGTTCAGCTTGATTACTTTCCATTACTCTGTGTTCTAGGATACTAATTTGTTCCTCTGCTTCTTCCATCATGCTATTCATTCCATCAAGCATGCTTTGTTTCTCATTTTGTTTACTGAGCCCTTTCACATTTTGTTTACTGAGCCCTCTGTTTACTGAACAACTATGTTGTTCCTTATCTCTGTGTTAAGGGTCTCACTCATGTCTTCCCATCTTTTCCCAAGCCCTGTGAGTATCCTTATGATCATTGCTTTAAATTCTCTATCAGGCATGTTATTAACATTTTTTTTGCTTAGATGTCTGGCTATATCCTTATACTCTCCATTTGTGATAAATTTCTCTGTCTCCTCATTTTATGTGCCTCTCTGTGTCTGTTTCTCTGTGTTAACAAAGTCAGCTATGTCTTCTGGTCTTGAATGTGGTAACTTTATGAAGAAGAGGTCCTGGAGTGCCCTGCAGTGCAATGTCCCCTATTCACCAGAGCCTGGCACTTCAGGAGAGTACCCTGTGTGTTTTTTTACGCTCTGCTGTTGTGTCTGAGTCACTTTTCCTTTCAGTAGAGTCATCTGCGGTGACTCTTTGCCTGGTGGTGGGGAGGTATGATTGCCCTCTGTGGTGTTAGTGGGACCCAGGCAGGCCAGCTCTGTGGGTGATGTGACCACTAGGGAACTGGGAGCAGGTTGGCAGTGTTAGTAAAATTTGCTTTGGGACACTAGTCCTATGCTGGATCCCCTGAATTTCTGCAGCAGCTGGGGGTGTGAAGCTTGGCACCATGCATGATGCTGTTTTGGTGCGGCTGGACTATGCTGGGCTTGGTATGCAAAGGTGGCCCAGGTGCACATTTGGGCCCAGGGAAGTAGGTGGGCACTATGTGCTGCAGCAGCTGTGCACTCAGTGGCTGGGTGGGGGCACATGCACATCTTTAAGAAGATTTGCCCTAGGCCCTGGGCCAAAGCTACAAGTGTCTGTGCAGCCCTGCCTCTGACAGGTGGCTCTGTGTTTATGCTTGGAGGTGGGGGAGGAAAATGCAGGCTGCCAGCTCCCTTGTTTTCACAGAAGTCCCCCAACACGCTCTGAAATCAGTATGAACAAATCTGTCTCCTCTTTGCCCACCATTGTACACACTGCCTTTTTAATGTTGCCTCTCTACACAGGTTGCTGTCTCTTTAAGGGTGGTGACCTAGCTGAGTCAGCTGACTTTTGAAGCTCCAGGCTCCAAATCCCACTGGTTTTAAAAACTCATGGAATTCAGCCCGTCTGGTTTTTAAAGCCAAACTTTATGGGGATTAGTCTTCCATATGTGTGCTCCATGGTGCGAGGGCCTATTTCTCTGCCCTCTGCATGCACACAGCTCCCTCCCTCCTGGGGAAGCCTCCCTCTGCCTTTCTGACCTTCCTAACCTTCCAGATGCAGCTTCTTCTCTATATGTAGTTGTGGAGTTTGTTCTGCCAGTCTTTGGATTGCTCTCTGGGTTACTGACTTGGATGTGGATGCTATCTAGTTTAAACATGGGATGGGATGAGCTGTTCAGGGTCCTCCTAGTCCACCATCTTCCTAAGTTCCTGGCAATTTTCAATGTCTTTGGTGTCAAGTGTAACATTTGCCCTGATCAGTAGAGAATTCTATGTATAATCTGCATTGAAATATATTATTTTCTGGTCGCTTTTTATTAAATATGTATGTACAGAACTTATTGTAGTGTTCTGGAATACTTATTGGTTAACCATATCCATTTAAAATATTAATTCTAGTACCAGCACTTCAGTTACATATTTCTTATGAGTTTTCAAGCCAATTTTATAAATTCAATCAATCAGTCAAGTTGACTAAATTGCTTCTCCAAGTGAAAATTAACTGACCTCTGACTGGTAATGTGTTGTTATTTGAGTTGGCATAAAGAGGAAATAGACTTTGGCAAGGCTTTCAATGATGAGTAAGATTTGTTTATGTAAAGAGGAAAAGGGTTATTTTAGGAGGAAGGTGAAAATGAGCAGTGGTATTTTTTGGGATCCCTTAGGCAGCAAGCATCTTGAAAGATTATAATGGAAGATGAGGCTGGAAATCTAGATTAAGTCCAGACTAAGGAGGGCTTTTGAATATCATGTGAAGAATTTTCAGCTATGTTTTTTATGTGTTTCAGGAAGATTACTTTTTAATCAGTGTGCAAGATGAAATGGCTGGGAGGAGGCTGGAGGCAGGAAAACCAATTGGGAGGTTGTATTAATTTAGGCTGATATGTTATGTACCCTAATTGGGTAGAGGCAGAGAAAATGGAACAATAAATTCAAGAGTTATTAAAAAGAAAACTGATGAGGCCCTTGTCAGGGTGTATTATATCTATGTAAAAGATATTTATAGGCTTTCAAATTTACAAAACATGTCCACATATAAGAAAAGCCAAAGAAGGGGTGCCTGGGTGGCTCAGTCATTAAGCATCTGCCTTTGGCTTAGGTCATGATCCCAGGGTCCTGGGATCAAGCCCCGCGTTGGGCTCCCTGATCAACGGGAAGCCTGCTTCTCCCTCTCCCACTCCCTCTACTTGTGTTCCCTCTCTCACTGTCTTTCTCTGTCAAATAAATAAATAAAATCTTTAGAAAATAATATTAAAAAAAGAAAAGCCAAAGAGGAATTTTGAGTTTTAATTCTGAGTAAACAGAATAATGATGGAGTCTGTAATAGAATCTGTCTCTCTCCCTGTCTCCCCTCTCTTTTTGTTTCCCCCCACCTCCCTCTCTCTCTACCATGACAGAAGCATGTTTCTGTTAAGGGCTAGATTTTAGATAATTCGAATTCAAGTGATAGGAAGACAATCATGTTGAGCAATTTAGTCTCTATAAGAGATATATATGACTGCAGGTGTGAGTATCCAGAGCTGGAATTATAATTTTGTGAGTAACATGTAAAAATGTGGAAGTTGATTATATTCATTGCTGCTTCAACTAGATAGTATACAAGTAGTTTTGGTGGGGCCTTAGTTTCCATGATTTCCACATTTTTATAACTATCTGTATACTATAGCTCACTTGATTATTTTCATTTAAAAGAATTTGGATGATAGAAAAATTACCTATGTTTACTGAGACTACATTTGTAGTTAACCACAAAGCACAGATTTTTTTTTGTAGTTTTTAATTTTATTATATTATGTTAGTCACCATATAATACATCATTAGTTTTTGATGTAGTGATCCACGATCCATTGTTTTCGTATAACACCCAGTGCTCCATGCAGTATGTGCCCTCCTTAATACCCATCACCGGGCTAACCCATCCCCCTCCCCCCTCCCCTCTAGAACCCTGTTTGTTTCTCAGGTCCATAGTCTCTCATGGTTCATCTCTCCCTCCAATTCCCCCCCGCCATTTTTCCCTTCCTTCTCCTAATGTCCTCCATGTTATTCCTTATGTTCCACAAATAAGTGAAACCATATGATAATTGACTTTCTCTGCTTGACTTAGTTCACTTAGCATAATCTCCTCCAGTCCCATCCATGTTGATGTAGAAGTTGGGTATTCATCCTTTCTGATGGCTGAGTAATATTCCATTGTATATATGGACCACATCTTCTTTATCCATTCATCTGTTGAAGGGCATCTCAGCTCTTTCCACAGTTTGGCTATTGTGGACATTGCTGCTATGAACATTTGGGTGCATATGGCCCTTCTTTTCACTACATCTGTGTCTTGGGGTAAATACCCAGGAGTGCAATTGCTGGGTCATAGGGTAGCTCTATTTTTAAATTTTTGATGAACCTCCACACTGTTTTCCAAAGTGGCTGTACCAACTTGCATTCCCACCAACAGTGTAAGAGGGTTCCCCTTTCTCCACAACCTCTCCAACATTTGTTGTTTCTTGCCCTGTCCATTTTGGCCATTCTAACTGGTGTAAGGTGGTATCTCAGTGTGGTTTTGATTTGGATTTCCCTGATGGCTAATGATGATGAACATTTTTTCATGTGTCTGTTAGCCATTTGTATGTCTTCTTCAGAGAAGTGTCTGTTCATCTCTTCTGCCCACTTTTTGACTTGCTTATTTGTTTTTTGGGTGTGGAGTTTGAGAAGTTCTTTATAGATCTTGGATACCAGCCCTTTATCTGTAGTGTCATTTGCAAATATCTTCTCCCATCCTGTGGGTTGCCTCTTTGTTTTGTTGACTGTTTCCTTTGCTGTGCAGAAAGCTTTTTATCTTGATGAAGTCCCAAAAGTTCATTTTTGCTTTTGTTTCACTAGCTTTTGGAGATGTATCTTGAAAGAAGTTGCTGTGGCCGATGTCAAAGAGGTTACTGCCTATGTTCTCCTCTAGGATTTTGATGGATTCCTGTCTCACATTGAGGTCTTTCATCCACTTTGAGTTTATCTTTGTGAATGGTGTTAGAGAATGGTCGAGTTTCATTCTTCTGCATGTGGCTGTCCAATTTTCCCAGCACCATTTATTGAAGAGACTGTCTTTTTTCCATTGCATGTTTTTTCCTGCTTTGTCAAAGATTATTTGACCATAGAGTTGAGGGTCCATATCTGGGTTCTCTATTCTGTTCCATTGGTCTGTATGTCTGTTTTTGACAAAGTACAGATTTCTAAGCTCACAAAATAAAAAGTACTCCTGCCTAAAGCTTAAACTAAAATGAATCTATATTTATTTAAAGAAGAGAGTTCATTATGAAAACTTCATGAGATTTTGAGAAGGCTTTCTATGACTTTTATTAAAATATTAAAAGTTTATCATTGCCTGAGTCACCTTTTGATTTTTCAAAATACAATGGTAACCTTAAATAATGACCCAGCAAACTTTCTGGTTCAGTTTTGTTAGTATTTTGATTATTTCATGCCTGTCTGTTACCAACTCTCAGGATTTTTAGTGCAGTAAAAGCATTGCTTTGATGAGAATCCACCAGTTTGCCATTTCTCTTTCTAGTATTACGTCTAGTTTAAATTACAAATGATTCTTTAGTATTTACATAATATAGCACGTTTCAGTCATGTTGATGTGTATCTCAAAATTATTTCCCTAGTTGTGACATTTGTATTATTCCTATTGCCCTGGTTAATACAAAGATATGGAATATGTGTGTGTGTTTTTATCAATGCAAATATACTGAGACAATTGAAAAATTGCATTGAAATACAAAGTTCCCTTCATTTAATTTGTGAATTACAACCGTCTCCAAAATGCTGTCTAATGTCAATTCTTTGAATAGAATTGTTTATACTATCTAAAATAAGGTTAACAAATAATTTCCTTTTTCATATGCTAAGGCAAAGAAGTAGTTTTATAGAAAGACATGCTACAGTACCAAACTGGAGTCTTCTCTTTTATTTGTTCCGATTTATGTCTAATACTTAATGCATCAGTGCTGTCCTTCCCCTTTCAGAAGCCTCTTTAATTTCATTCACCATTACAGTGATTCATTATCCTTGTCCTCTTGTCTCCTCTGACCTGATGCTTTCTTTATTGTATATTCCTATAATAGTTTTCTTCAAGTACCACTTCTAATTCCTGGCCATTAGTGAGTCTGTCTGAATTTCAGATTTCTAAATCTGCCTTTCCTCATCAATTCTATGAGTTTCTAGTTACCTTTCTTTGCTAATTTGAAATTGATGACTTTGTATATTTCCCTTTATGTTTGCCTTCTCATCGTAGCTCAATAGTCATAAACATTTGATAAGGGAGACCCACTGGGTACTGAGCATAATTCATACAAAGAGAAGTTTAGACTCTAGAGTTAATATTTAGCTGAATTTTTAAACCTCAGAACTATTGATATTTTGGATTGGCTAATTGTTTGTTGTTGGGGACTGTCCTGTACACTGTAGAACATTTAGCAGCATTCCTGCCTTCTACCCACTTAATGCCATTAACAGTCCTCCCCCCCAATTTGTGACAGCCAAAAATGTCTCCAAACAATGCCAATATACCAAAGGGGCCAAATCACTCACATTTGGGAACTGTGGATCTATAGGATCACTTGGGAGATCCATTTGTATTGAATTGAGAACATTTTTTGAACTCACAACTACATTTTTTTTTTTTTTTTCACAACTACATTTTTAAGTCTTTAAATATTTAGTGTTGCTGTTGGCACATTCTCCTTCTACGAGATGTAGCTCATGATGGCTTTTCAATAACCTTTCATCCATGGTTCCTTAAATAACTGTTGTCCTATTCAATCCTTTCTATTGAGATCCAATGTAAACAAGGTTTAATCTATATATGAAGTTTAGGAATCTCTAGGATATGAAAGACACATGAAACTTGATATGATTAGATATGCTGCTGTATTATGGGAACAATATTGGAAGAGGAATTTGGGACTTTGTATAGTGACTAGAAAGCTCAATTTGAACATTGACAAAAGGGACTGTTGTTGAGCAACAATCCCAAGATGGCTGATTTTAAGGACTAGGAATGTTTACCCTGAACCAAAGTAAAATCAAGATATTTGCATCTAGAATTCTGTTATTATTCTGGTGAGGGTATAAATTTATATCACATTTCTAGAAAGAAACTAAGTTAATATACATTGAGTGACTCTAAGAATATTGATATATTCTTAACAAGTAATTACATTTTAATCATCTATATATAACTAGTCACTTATATCTCCTGATTAGACCTTTCTTTTGAGCTCTAGTCACATACATCTAACTGCATACTTCATATCTCCTTTTAAGTACTTCAGTGCATCTGAGTTTAACAATCACGTAATGGAATTTTAAATTTGCAGTACTCTCCCCATCACTTGCCTTTCTGCCTACCTCTCTAAGCTTATCTTAAACCACTCTCTCCCTTGCTCACTGTCATGGTTTTAAAAAAATGGCCAACAATTCTTTGACATTCTGTGTCCATTCCCCCTTGAATTTGGGTGTGCTTGTGATTTCTTCAGTCAATAAGGTAATGCTATGTGACCTTTGATGCTGGAATAGAAAAGGCTATGAAACTTGGGATGTTTGCTCTTTGGGGGCTTTCTCAGGACTTTCCATTTCAGAAGTTATTTGTGTGCTTTTTAGAAAACTCAGTCTACAATGAGAGATTAGATGTTGGTGGTTTGGTTGCTAGTTACAGCTGAATACAGCTTTCAGACTATTCAGTCCAGTCATCAGATGTGTGAGTAAAAAGGGTCCAGATATTTCCAGCTCCCAGTCAATTGAATCACTCCAAATTCACTGCTTCTTTCAGCTAAGGCCTCAGATAAATTATTTCTACTGTGCTCAGTCTGAATCTCTTACCTATAGAATCCATGAGAATAATATGATTGTCGTTTTATGCTACTAAATTTGGCCTGGTTTGTTGTGCAACAATAGTAGCTACAACACTTAATAGCATTATTTTAGTTTCAAAAGGTATTTGAGCTCTCCTTTACCTTAGAGCCCATGGTAGATATTGTTGTCTGGATATCCATTCCTCAGCTGCTGTAAATGCTGGGTCACAGCTGCCTTTTTTCTTTGTAAAATAAACCTGGCTGACAGAAGCTGTCTTGCCTGGGAAACTACATCTCTCCTACCCCTGCAATGCAACACTAAGCCAGTGAATGACTGATACACTGTTATACAGGTACAAATGGTCAGCCCCTGTTGTTAGGGAGCAGAGAACTTTACAGTATGGTTTGTACTCTAGAGCCCTTCCCCTATGGATCAGGTCAAAGCTAGACTTTACCTGAGAGTACATCCTCACTTAGCTTTTGCTCCTTCGCTATTCTGCTTCCTCCCTCTCCTCCATCTCCTAAAGGTTTTTCCCTAAAGAACAGTTGCTCAATATACTGTGTTCCTCCAAATACCCATCTTCTCTAGAACCTGAAGTAAAATGGAGCCTCTGCACATGAGCTCTTTCAGATGAAATGTCGCGTCTCAGGTTTTTGTGTGGCTGGCTCTTTATTATGCTTCATGTCTCAGCTTAATTGCCATTTCCTAAAACAGGAAGAATCCTTTCAATAGATGCAGAAAAAGCACTTGACAAAGTACAACATCCATTTATGATAAAAACCCGCAACAAAGCAGGTTAGAGGTAACATACCTCAACATAATAAAGGCCATGTATGAAAAACCTACAGCTAACAGTATGCTCAATGGGAAATAACTGAGAGATTTTACTCTATGGTCAGGAACAAGACAGGGATATCCATTCTTTTTTTAAAAGATGCATTTAGGGGCGCCTGGGTGGCTCAGTTGGTTAAGTGACTGCCTTCGGCTCAGGTCATGATCCTGGAGTCCCGGGATCAAGTCCCACATCGGGCTCCCTGCTCAGCAGGGAGTCTGCTTCTCCCTCTGACCCTCCCCGCTCTCATGTGCTCGCTCTCTCTCATTCTCTCTCTCAAATAAATAAATAAAATCTTTAAAAAAAAAAAAAAGATGCATTTATTTTTTTTTTAATTTTATTATGTTAGTCACCATACAATACATCATTACTTTTTTTTAAATTTTATTATGTTAGTCACCATACAATACATCATTACTTTTTTAAAAAATTTTATTATGTTAGTCACCATAGAATACATCATTAGTTTTTGATGTAGTGATCCACGATCCATTGTTTTCGTATAACACCCAGTGCTCCATGCAGTACGTGCCCTCCTTGATACCCATCACAGGGCTAACCAATCCCACCTCCCCCCTCCCCTCTAAAACCCTGTTTGTTTCTCAGGTCCATAGTCTCTCATGGTTCATCTCTCCCTCCAATTCCCCCCGCCCATTTTTCCCTTCCTTCTCCTAATGTCCTCCGTGTTATTCCTTATGTTCCACAAACAAGTGAAACCATATAATAATTGACTTTCTCTGCTTGACTCATTTCACTTAGCATAATCTTCTCCAGTCCCATCCATGTTGATGTAAAAGTTGGGTATTCATCTTTTCTGATGGCTGAGTAATATTCCATTGTATATATGGACCACATCTTCTTTATCCATTCATCTGTTGAAGGGCATCTCAGCTCTTTCCATAGTTTGGCTATTGCGGACTTTGCTGCTATGCACATTGGGGTGCATATGGCCCTTCTTTTCACTACATCTGTGTCTTTGAGGTAAATCCCAGGAGTGCAATTGCTGGGTCATAGGGTAGCTCTATTTTTAATTGTTTGAGGAAACTCCACACTGGTTTCCAAAGTGGCTGTACCAACTTGCATTCCCACCAACAGTGTAAGAGGGTTCCCCTTTCTCCACAACCTCTCCAACATTTGTTGTTTCTTGCCCTGTCCATTTTTGCCATTCTAACTGGTGTAAGGTGGTATCTCAGTGTGGTTTTGATTTGGATTTCCCTGATGGCTAATGATGATGAACATTTTTTCATGTGTCTGTTAGCCATTTGTATGTCTTCTTCAGAGAAGTGTCTTTTCATCTCTTCTGCCCACTTTTTGACTTGCTTATTTGTTTTTTGGGTGTTGAGTTTGAGAAGTTCTTTATAGATCTTGGATACCAGCCCTTTATCTGTAGTGTCATTTGCAAATATCTTCTCCCATCCTGTGGGTTGCCTCTTTGTTTTGTTGACTGTTTCCTTTGCTGTGCAGAAGCTTTTTATCTTGATGAAGTCCCAAAAGTTCATTTTTGCTTTTGTTTCACTAGCTTTTGGAGATGTATCTTGAAAGAAGTTGCTGTGGGCGATGTCAAAGAGGTTACTGCCTATGTTCTCCTCTAGGATTTTGATGGATTCCTGTCTCACATTGAGGTCTTTCATCCACTTTGAGTTTCTCTTTGTGAATGGTGTTAGAGAATGGTCGAGTTTCATTCTTCTGCATGTGGCTGTCCAATTTTCCCAGCACCATTTATTGAAGAGACTGTCTTTTTTCCATTGCATGTTTTTTCCTGCTTTGTCAAAGATTATTTGACCATAGAGTTGAGGGTCCATATCTGGGTTCTCTATTGTGTTCCATTGGTCTGTATGTTTGTTTTTGTGCCAGTACCATACTGTCTTGGTGATCACAGCTTTGCAATATAGCTTGAAATCAGGCAACGTGATGCCCCCAGCTTTGTTTTTCTTTTTCAACATCTCCTTGGTGATTCGGGGTCTTTTCTGATTCCATACAAATTTTAGGATTGTTTGTTCCAGCACTTTGAAAAATGTCATTGGAATTTTGATCGGGGTGGCATTGAAGGTATAGATTGCTCTGGGTAGCATAGACATTTTAACAATGTTTATTCTTCTGATCCATGAGCATGGAATATTTTTCCATCTTTTTGTGTCTTCTTCAATTTCTTTCATGAGGGTTCTGTAGTTCCTAGAGTGTAGATCCTTTACCTCTTTGGTTAGGTTTATTCCGAGGTATCTCATGGTTTTTGGTGCTATTGTAAATGGAATCGTTTCTCTAATTTCTCTTTCTACAGTTGCGTTGTTAGTGTATAAGAAAGCAACTGATTTCTGTGCATTGGTTTTGTATCCTGCCACATTACTGAATTGCTGGATGAGTTCTAGTAATTTGGGGGTGGAGTCTTTTGGGTTTTCACATAAAGTATCATGTCATCTGCGAAAAGAGAGAGTTTGACTTCTTCTTTGCCAATTTGAATACCTTTTATTTCTTTGTGTTGTCTGATTGCTGTTGCTAGGACTTCTAGTACTATGTTGAACAACAGTGGTGAGAGTGGGCACCCTTGACATGTTCCTGATCTTAAGGGAAAGGCTCTCAGCTTTTCCCCATTGAGGATGATATTCGCTGTGGGTTTTTCATAGATGGATTTTATGAGCTTGAGGAATGTTCCCTCTATCCCGATACTCTGGAGAGTTTTATTTTTTATTTTTTATTTTTTTTTAAAGGATTTTATTTATTTGACAGAGAGAGAGCACAAGCAGGGGGAGCAGCAGAGGGAGAGGGAGAATTAGCAGAGGGAGAGGGAGAAGCAGACTCCCCGCCAAGTAGGGAGCCCGATGCGGGGCTCAATCCCAGGACCCTGGGACCATGACCTGAGCTGAAGGCAGACGCTTAACCGACTGAGCCACCCAGGCGCCCCGGAAAGTTTTAATCAGGAAAGGATGTTGTATTTTGTCAAATGCTTTTTCTGCATCAATTGAGAGGACCATATCATTCTTCTCCCTCCTATTATTAAAGTGTTCTATCACATTGATGGATTTGCGAATGTTGAACCACTCTTGCATCCCGGGGATAAATCCCACTTGGTCGTGGTGGATGATCCTTTTAATGTATTGTTGGATCCTATTAGCTAGGATTTTGTTGAGGATTTTGGAATCCATATTCATCAGGGATATTGGTCTGAAATTCTCCTTTTTGATGGGGTCTTTGCCTGGTTTGGGGATTAAGGTAATGCTGGCCTCATAGAATGAGTTTGGAAGTTTTCTTTCTGTTTGTATTTTTTGAAACAGCTTCAGGAGAATAGGTATTATTTCTTCTTCGAATGTTTGGTACAATTCCCCAGGGAATCCGTCAGGCCCTGGACCCTTCTTTTTTGGGAGGTTTTTGACCACTGCTTCAATATCTTACTGGTTATTGGCCTATTCAGGTTGTCAATTTCTTCCTGTTTCAGTCTTGGCAGCTTATAGGTTTTCAGGAAGGCCTCCATTTCATCCAGATTGCTCAGTTTATTGGCATATAGTTGTTGATAATAATTTCTAACAATTGTTTCTATTTCCTTGGTGTTAGTCGTGATCTCTCCCCTTTCATTCATAATTTTATTAATTTGGGTCCTTTCTCTCTTCTTTTGGATAAGTCTGGCCGGTGGTTTATCGATCTTATTAAATCTTTCAAAGAACCAACTTCTAGTGTCATTGATCTGATCTACTGTGTTTCTGGTTTCTAATTCATTGATTTCTGCTCTAATTTTAATTATTTCTCTTCTAATGTGTGGCTTAGGCATTGTTTGTTGCTTTTTCTCTAGTTCTTTAAGGTGTAAAGTTAGTTGGTGAATTTGGGATTTTTTATTTTTTTGAGTGAGGCTTGGATGGCTATGTATTTCCCCCTTAGGACCGCCTTTGTAGTATCCCATAGGTTTTGGACCAATGTGTTTTCGTTCTCATTGATTCCCATGAATTGTTTAAGTTCTTTGATTTCTTGGTTGACCCAAACATTCTTGAGCAGAGTGGTCTTTAGCTTCCAAGTGTTTGAATTTCTGCCAAATTTTTTCTTGCGATTGAGTTCCAGTTTTAGAGCATTGTGGTCTGAGAAATGCAGGGAATAATCTCAATCTTTTGGTATCGGATGAGACCTGATTTGTGACCCAGTATGTGGTCTATTCTGGAGAAAGTTCCATGTGCGCTCGAGAAGAATGAGTATTCTGTTGTTTTAGGGTGGAATGTTCTGTAAATATCTATGAGGTCCATCTGGTCCAGTGTATCATTCAAAGCTCTTGTTTCCGTGTTGATTTTCTGCTTAGATGATCTGTCCATTGCTGAGAGTGGAGTATTGAGGTCTCCTACAATTAACGTATTATCATCAATATGACTCTTTATTTTGGTTAACAGTTGTCTTATGTAGATGGCTGCTCCCATGTTGGGGGCATAGATATTTACAATTGTTAGATCTTCTTGTTGGATAGACCCTTTAAGAATGATATAGTGTCCTTCTGTGTCTCTAATTACAGACCTTAGTTTAAAATCTAATTTGTCTGATATAAGAATTGTTATCCCAGCTTTGTTTTGAGGTCCGCTGGCACGGAAGATGGATCTCCATCCCTTCACTTTCAGTCTGGATGTATCTTTAGGTTCAGAATGAGTCTCTTGTAGACAGCATATGGATGGGTCCTGTCTTTTTATCCAATCTGCAACCCTGTACCTTGTTATGGGAGCGTTTAGGCCATTCACGTTGAGAGTGATTATTGAAAGATATGAATTAATTGTCATCATGTTGCTTGTGAAGACGTTGTTTTTATATTGTCCCTGTAAATTTCTGTTGTAGATCACTCTTGGGGTCTTTCTCCTTTTATAGAACCCCCCTTAATATTTCTTGCAGGGCCGGCTTAGTGGTCACATATTCTTTCAACTTATGCCAGTCGTGGAAGCTCTGCATCTCTCCATCCATTCTAAATGAAAGCCTTGCCAGATAAAGTATTCTTGGCTGCATGTTCTTCTCATTTAGTACCCTGAATATGTCTTGCCAGGCCTTTCTGGCTTGCCAGGTCTCTGTGGATAGGTCTGACGTTATTCTGATGTGCCTCCCTCTGTACGTAAGGAATCTCTTCCCCCTAACTGCCCTTAAGATGGTTTCCTTGGTTCTAAGATTTGCAAGTTTTACTATTACATGCCGGGGTGTTGGCCTGTTTTCCTTGACTTGGGAGGGGTCCTCTCTGCCTCTAGGACTCGAATGTTTGTTTCATTCCCCAGATGAGGGAAGTTCTCAGCTACGATTTGCTCAAATACATCTTCTAGTCCTCTCTCTTTCTCCACTCCCTCCGGGATTCCAATTATTCTGACATTGGAACGCCTCATGGTGTCACTTATTTCTCTGATTCTGTTTTCATGGATTCTGAGTTGTTTTTCCCTGGCCTCCTCTTTTCCCTTTTTATCTATTATATTGTCTTCCAGGTCGCTTATTCGTTCTTCTGTCTCAGTTACCCTAGCTGTTACATTATCTAGATTGGATTGGATCTCATTGATAGCATTTTTAAGTTCTGCCAATTCACCTTTCATTTCTGCCCTTAGAGACTCTATGTTGCCATTAATTGATTTCTCCATTCTAGCCATTGTCTTCACAATTGCTAGCCTGAATTCCATCTCCGACATCTTGGTTATATCTGCATCCATTTGTAAATCTGCAGCATAAGTCATAATCTCTGAGTGTTTTCTGTTTTGAGGGCTCTTTGTCCTAGTCATTCTGTTGATGGGTGTTTGAGGGAATGTTTGGAGTCCAAATTATTGACCAGAACCCAAGCAAGATGCATCGTTTTCTTGGGACTTTAGGGTTGCTGGCCTCTTGTTTTCCCAGCCTGTCTTGTGGGGGAGGGGCCTGCCGCACTGTTACTCAGGCCACCCTGTTTGGGTGGAGTTGCCCCTCGCCCCTGTGGTGGGGGATGGGCTCAGTGGGAATCAGTCTTTGGGGCTTTTGTTCTCTGGCGCCTTTCCCTGGCGGCTTTCCATGTCTCTTCCGCGAGTCGGAGCAGAAGAGACCATTTCCAACCCTCTGCCTTGGAGCAGAAAGACCTCAGTCTGTTCTTCAGTGAGCTCTCCAGGCCACACTGTCTCCATTTCTGTCCGTGCTGCTATAAACTGCAGCGTCCTGGGTTGTGCGCCCCTCTGCAGCGCTCCCAGTCCTGCCTCCAGGTCCCGGCGCGTCTCTGCCCTTTGTGCTTCTAAAACCGCCAGACGCTCCCAGTTCGCGGGCACGACTCCACCGCTTGGGGTTTCCACCCCCGGGTGTTGCAGTTCACCGGCGCGACCCTGGTGCACCAGGTTTCCATCTCGGAGGCTGCAGTTTGCGTGTGCGCGATTGTCGCTCCGGTGTCTGTCCGGGGGGCTGCGGTTCGCGTGCACACGACCCCGCCGGTCTGGTTTTCCACCCTGGGGGCTGCCCTAAAGTCCTTTCCCGACGCTACCGGTCTGCGAGTCTGTGCCCGTACGCAGTGCACGAGGCTGTCACTCACTGGCGGTGTCGGATCCCCACGTCCAGGCACCCTCCCGCCTCCCGCCTCCGTTTATCCTCTGATATCTGCCCACAGAATCACGGCTCTCCGCTTCGTATCTCAAAACCAACTGCCTGCGATATTCTGTTTGTAGAGATCCAGATCTTCTTACATCTCAGGCTGGTTTCGTGGGTGCTCAGAGTGGTCTGGTAGATATCCAGCTCAATTCTGGGGACCAGTTGAAATAGGGTCCTCTACTCCTCCGCGATCTTTCCCCCCTCTTCCTAAAAGATGCATTTATTGATTAGAGAGAGAGATAATGTGTGCGCAAGTGGGAGGAGGGGCAGAGGGAGAGAATCTTCAAACAGACTCTGGGTTGAGCATGGAGCCCGACTCAGGGCTCCATCTCATGACCCATGAGATCATGACCTGAGCCGAAGCCAAGAGTTGGACACTTAACTGACTGGCCACCCAGGTGCCCCAGGGATATCCACTCTTACCACTGTATTTAACATAGTACTGGAAACCCTAGCCTCCATAATCGGCAACAAAAAGTAATAAAAGGCACCCAAATGGGCAAGGAAGAAGACAAACTTTCACTATTAGCAGATGACATGATACTCTATATAGAAAACCTGAAGGGTTCCTCCAAAAAAATTGCTAGAACTGATACATAAATTCAGTAAAGTCACAGGATACAAAATCAACATACAGAAATCTGTTGCATTTCGGGGTGCCTGGGTGGCCCATTCAGTTAAGGGTCTGACTCTTGATTTCAGCTCAGGTCATGATCTCAGGGTCATGAGATTGGGCCCCACCTCAGGCTCCACACTCAGTGGGGTGTCTGCTTGAGATTTTCTCCCTCTCCCTCTGCCTCTTCCTCCCTGCACTATCTCTGTGTCTTTAAAACAAATAAATAAATCTTTGAAAAAAGGGAGAAATCTGTTGCATTTCGGTACACCAATAATGAAGCAGCAGAAAGAGAAATCAAGGAATCAATCCCATTTATAATTGCACTAAAACCAATAAGATACCTAGGAATAAACCTAAGCAAATAGATAAAAGATCTATACTCTGAGAACTATAGAACACTTATGAAAGAAATTGAAGATGACACAAAGAAATGGAGACATTCCATGCTCATGGATTGGAAGAAAAAATATTGTTAAAATGTCTATACTACCCAAAGCAATCTACACATTTAATGCAATCCCTATCAAAATACCAACAGCAGTTTTCAAAGAACCAGAACAAACAATCCTACAATTTGTGTGGAAGCACAAAAACAACCTGGATAGCCAAAGCAACCTTGAAAAAGAAAAGCAAAGCTGGAGGCATCACAGTTCTGTACTTCAAGGTATTTTACAAAGCTATAGTGATCAAAAGAGTATGGTACTGGCACAGAAATAGACACATAGATCAATAGAACAGAATAGAAAACCCAGAAATAAACCCACAACTATATGGTCAATTAATCTTCGACAAATCTAGAAAGAATATCCAATGGAAAAAAAAAGTCCCTTGAACAAAAGTGTTGGGAAACTACAGCAACATGCAAAACAATAAAACTGGACCACTTTCTTATGCCATACACAAAAATATTCAAAATGGATCAAAGACCTAAATGGGAGATAAGAATCCATAAAATTCTAGAGGAGAATACAGGCAGTAACCTCTTTGACACTGTCCATAGCAAGTACTTACTAGATATTTCTCCAGAGGCAAGGGAGACAAAAGCAAAAATAAACTATTGGGACTTTATCAAAATAAAAAACTTCTGCACAGTGAAGGAAACAATCAACAAAACTAAAAGGCAACCTACAGATTCAGAGAAGGTATTTGTAAATGACATATGTGAAAAAGGATTAGTATCCAAAGTATATCAAGAACTTATAAAACTCTGTACCCCAAAATGAATAATCCAATTAAAAAATGGGCAGAAGACATGAATCGATATTTTTCCAAAGAAAACCACAGATGACCAACAGGCCATGTGAGAAGGTACTCAACATCAGTTATCATCAGAGATATTTAAATCAAAACTGCAATGAAATATCACCTCATACCCGTCAGAATGACTAAAATCAACAACACAAGCAACAACAGGTGTTGGTGAAGACGTAGAGAAAGGGGAACAGTCTTGCACTGTTGGTGGAAATGCAAACTGGTGCAGTCACTCTGGAGAACAGTATGGAGGTTCCTCAAAAAGTTAAAAATAGAACTATCCTTTGATTCAGCCATTGCACTACTAGGTATTTACCCAAAGAATACAAAAATACTAATTCTAAGGGATACATGCACCCCAATGTCTATAGAAGCATTATCTACAATAACCATATTATGGAAAGAACCTAAATGTCCCTCAATTGACGAATGGATAAAGAAGAAGTGGTATATATATATACAATGGAATATTACTCAGCCATAAAAATGAAATCTTACTATTTGCAATGTCATGGATGGAGCTAGACAGTATCATATATGCTATGCAAAATCAATCAGAGAAAGACAAATATCATATGATTTAACTCATATGTGGAATTTAAGACACAAAACAAACGTTCCTAGTGGGGAAAAAAAGAAAAAGGCAAACCAAGAAACACTCTTTTTTTAAAATTTAATTTAATTTTATTATGTTATGCTAGTCACCATACAGTACATCATTAGTTTTTGATGTAGTGTTCCATGAAGGAAACAGACTCTTAACTATAGAGAACAAACTGATGGTTACCAGAGGGGAGTTGGGGGGATGGGTTAAACGGGTTATGGGGAGGGCGCCTGGGTGGCTCAGTTGGTTAAGTGACTGCCTTCGGCTCAGGTCATGATCCTGGAGTCCCTGGATCGAGTCCCACATCGGGCTCCCTGCTCGGCAGGGAGTCTGCTTTGCCCTCTGGCCCTATCCCCTCTCATGTGTTCTCTCTCATTCTCTCTCTCTCAAATAAATAAATAAAATCTTTAAAAAGAAAAAAGGGTTATGGGGATTAAGGAGTGGGCTCGTGATGAGCACTGGGTGGTGTATGGAAGTGTTGAATCACTAAATTGTACAACTGAGTCTTATATTACACTGTATGTTAACTAACTGGTATTTAAATGAAAACTTAAAATAATTTAAAAAATTTTTAAAATAAAAAAGAAGAAGAAAGAGCTGATGGTTTATCCAGCTGTGCTGATCTTCCTTGGTAACTTACATTTTTCAATGATTGCAAGTTTGAAAAAGGATTTGGCATCATGTGTGTCCCTACTGCATGTGCACTCTGTTTAAACATATTTTCAAAGAGACATTGTAACTTTTTCAAATCTGAATCTTGGAATTATGCCAGAACAAGAGAATCCTTATTTGGGAACATCTATCACAGTCAGTGACAGTTTCTTATTGGTTTCTTATGTACACAAAACTAGTGAACATTTCATGCACTCATGTTATAAACATACATTTCCTGCTTTTTTTTTTTGGTCAAGCGTTTGTTTCCCTAAAAACCTGTTCTTAGTTTAAAGTTATAGTTTATTTTTAAAATAATTTTCAGCTTTCACTGTTGTGTGTATGCTGTCTTATCTTTGTCTTTCATGCATATTTCTGTGCTCTGAGAGTTTATTATTTTTCTAGGAATCCTTTTCCTTGTTGATTTTTATGAAGATTAGTTGTGTGTATTGACATGATTAAACATGTATTGAGCACTGCCTGAATTTTAGTATCTATAAAAGCCTGTTCTCTTGTCTCTCACGGCTGTTTACATTATTCTCTTACTAACTTCATCTCTACCTCATGCTGATTCTTTTGGTTTCCAGGACTCCTGTGCTCCCATAATAGCTTCTATTTACTTCTCAAGGAGCCCAGAGATTTCTGTATTTAGACCCTTCAAAGTTTTTGTTTTTGTTTTGTTTTGTTTTTAAGATATCTTGGTTTGTTCACTGATGTAAATTAGAAATAGGCTGACATTCAGAATTAGGACTTAGGGAATAGGGTGACAGTCTTGCTACCTGATTTACCCCTGGATCTGACAGAAGTCTGTATAATATTTCCCTGGAAAACCAAAGAAATATCTATCTGGTTTGTAGTGTTTTTTAAACAATTAAACTTTATTTATTTTTTAATTTTACTTATTTAATATTAAATATTTATTTATTTATTTGAGAGAGAGGAAGAAAGAGAGAGGAGGGAGGAACAGAGGGTGAGAGAATCTCAAGCAGACTCCCTGCTGAGTGCAGAGCCTGATGCAGAGCTCAATCTCACGACCCTGAGATCATGACCTGAGCCAAAATCAAGAGTCAGATGCTTAACTGGTGCCCCTAAGCAATTAAACTTTAAATCATCTAGGTTTTCTTAAATTTTAATGTTGATAATCAAATAAACATATTAGAATATTTTATAAGTAATACCTACCTAATCATGTGACAAGTAAGAAATTTCATTTGAATAATATATAGAACATTATATATTAAGTTCATAAATATAAAAAAAGTCACAGGTAATATTATACCTTTAATAATTTAGCCTCTTAGCAGTACGTCATATACTTCTCTGGATCTTTATTTTTTCCTAAGGAGATTTTCAATGTCACACTGATATGTATCCCATTCCTTTTAAGAATTAAAAAAAAAATTCTCTTTTTCATTTAGTTAGTTAGTATTCATCGCTTTCTAATCTTTTACTCAAATCCTTTTTTTCCTGCTTCATTATTATGCTGCATACAATTTTGTACTTGGCATGGAGTTGGATAGGACTAAAGGCTTGAACCTAACTTACTCAAAAGAAATCTGTTATTCTTAGACAACACCTTACTCTGACCTGTCACACATAATAGAAATATTTCTTTCCAAAAACACAGAATGAAAACTCTATCTCAACACATTTCTTTAACTTCCAGCCATACAACACTAGGCCATGTTGGGAATATAAAGATAACAAGGACTGAGTTCCTGCTCTCAAGTGTTGCTGAGGAGTGATCATTATAAGCAAGGTATAATTGAGAGTAAATCAAGAGTAGAGATAACAGTATCACACTTCTGGGCATATTTATGAAACAGTGAGTAGTCTGCTTTAGGTAGAGTATGGGGATGAAGAAGAAAAGGAACTTTCAACTCAAATGAAAGAAGACATATTATGTTAAGGTATGTTTCCTCTAACTCAATTTTGTTCGGAGTTTTTATCATGAATTGATATTGAATCTTGTCAAATGCTTTTTCTGCATCTATTGACATGATCATATGATTTTTATTCTTTGTCTTGTTCATGTAATATATGACATTGGTTGATTTGTGAATACTGAACCATCCTTGCAACCTGGGAATAAATCCTACCTGATCATGGTGAATGATCTTTTTAATGTATTGTTTGTGGTTTGATAATATTTTGTTAAGAACTTAAACTGTCGCTCTTTGTAGATGACATACTATTATAGAAAACCCTTAACTCCACCAAAAAACTACTAGAATAAGCAAATTCAGTAAAGTAGCAGGATACAAAATTAATACCCAGAAATTGGTAGTGTTTCTACACACTAATAGCGAAGTTGCAGAAAGGGAAATAAAAAAAAAAAAAAGACACCATTTATGTTTGCACCAAAAAGAATAAAATACCTAGGAATAAACTTAACCAAGGAGGTGAAAGACCTGTACTCTGAAAACTATAAAACACTGATGAAAGAAATTGAAAATGATACAAACAAATGGAAAAATATTCCATGCTCATGGATTAGAATAATTAATATTATTAAAATGTCCATATTACCCAAAGCAATCTACAGATTCAGTGCAATCCCTATCAAAGCAACAGCATTTTTCACAAAACTAGAACAAATAATACTAAAATTTGTATGGAACTTCAGAAGACTCCAAATAGCCAAAGCAATCCTAAGAAAGAAGAAGGAAGCTGGAGTTACCACAATTGCAGATTTTAAGATATACTACAAAGCTGTAGTAATCCAAGCAGTGTGGTACTGGCACAAAAATAGACACACAGATCAGTGGAACACAATAGAGACCCCAGAAATAAACTCACATTTATATGGTCAATTAATCTATGACAAAGGAGGCAAGAATATACAGTGGGGAAGACAGTCTTTTCAATAAATGGTGCTGGGAAAACTGCATAGTTATGTGTAAAAGAATGAAACTGGACTATTTTCTAATACTATACACAAAAATAAAGTCAAAATGAGTTAAAGACATATAAACGTGAGACCTGAAACCATAAAAATCCTAAAGGAGAGCACAGGCAGTAATTTCTGACATCAGCCATAGAAACAATTTTCTAGATATGTCTCCTAAAACAGGGGAAACAAAAGCAAAAATGACCTCTTGGGACTACATCAAAGTAAAAAGCTTTTGCACAACAAAGGAAACCATCAAGAACACAAAAAGACAACATACTAAATGGGAGAAGGTATTTGCAAATGATGTATCTGATAAGGGGTTAGTATCCAAAATATATAAAGAAGTCATACAACTCATCATCACCTACCATCAGGGAAATAAATCAAAACTGCAATGAGATATCACCTCATGCTTTTCAGAATGGCTAAAATCAACAACACAAAAAAATAACAGCTGTTGGCAAGGATGTGGAAAAAAGGGAACGCTCCTGCTGTGTTGGTGGAGATGCAAACTGGTACAGCCACTCTGGAAAAATAGTATGGAGGTTCCTCAAAAAGTTAAAAAAGAACAACCCTACAATCCAGCAATTGCACTATGAGGCATTTACCCAAAGAATACCAAAATACAGATTCAAAGGGATACATGCACCCCTATATTTAGAGCAGCATTATTTACAATAGCCAAGATATGGAAGTTGCCTGTGTCCATTGCCTGATGAATGGGTAAAGAAGTAGTGTATATATATATACAATGGAATATTAGCCATCAAAAAGAATGAAATCTTTCCATTTACAATGACATGAATGGAGCTAGGGAGTATAATGCTAAGCAAAATAAGTCAGAGAAAGACAAATACCATATGATTTCACTCATGTGGGATTTAAGAAACAAAAGAAATGAGCAAAGGGAAAAAAGAGAAGAGAAAGAGACGAATCAAGAAACAGACTCTTAATTAGAGAGAAGAAACTGATGATTACCAGAGGGAAGGTAGGTGGGGGGATGGGTTAAATAGGTGATAGGGATTAAGGCGTGCACTTGTCATGATGAGCTCCAGGTGATGTATGGAAGTGTTGAATCAGTAAATTGTACATCTGAAACTAATATAACATTGTATGTTAACTAACTGGAATTTAAATAAAAACTTAAAAAATAACCCACAATGTGATATCACCTCACACCTGTCAGAATGGCTACAATCAAAATGACAAACAACAAATTTTGGTGAAGATGTGGAGAAAAAAGAACCCTGGTGTACTGTTTGTGGTAATGCAAACTGGTGTAGCCACTGTGGAAAACAGGGTGGCGTTTCTTCAAAAAATTAAAAATAGAAATGCCATAAGATCCAAAAATTCCACTATTTGGCATTTACCCAGGGAAAACAGAAACACTAACTCAAAAAGATATATGCATCTCTATGTTTATTGCATTATTTACAGTAGCCAAGACATGGGAGAAATCTAAGTGTTCATTAATAGATGAATGGATAAGGAAAATGTGTGTGTGTATATATAAACACACACACACATACACACACAATAGAATATTACACAGCCATAAAAAAGGATGAGCTCATGCCATTTGAGACAACATTGATGAATCTAGAGGGGATTATGCTAAGTGAAATAAGTCAGTCTAAGAAAGACATACCATATGATTTCACTCATAAATGGAATCTAAAAAATTAATAAGCAAAAATAATCAGAACTATAAATACAGAGAACAAACTGATGGTTGCCAGAGGGGAGGGGGTTGGGGGATGGGCAAAGTGGGTGAAGGGGAGAGGGAGATACAGGCCTCTAGTTATGAAATGATAAGTCACAGGAACAAAAAGGAGAGCATAAGGAATACAGTCAATGATAATGTAATAACAATGTAATGAGACAGATTGTACTTACACTTTGTGAACATAGCACAGTGTATAAACTTGTCAAATCACTAAGTTGTACATCTGAAACTAATGCAACATGGTGTGTCAACTATACTCAAAAATAATTAATTAATTAATTTAAAAAAGAAAACCTATACCTGCAAGCTAAGGAATATGGTCTTTATTCTGTAATTTGAGGGAAGCCACTGCAAGTTTGTTGGAAGGGGATTAACCATTGAATTTAAATTTGTCAGCTGTATGTGGGATACTCTAGAATGGGGAAACATTGAAGGAACAGAACCCTGATGAAAGACTTTTGAATCAACCACGAAGGGAAGATGAGATATGACTCTAGAAGTAGGAGTGGAGGGAAGGGAATGGATTAAAAAGACTTTATGAAAACAGAATTGACAGGAATCAGTGATTATTTAAATGAAGGGGTGTTGTCCTTTTTCCCAGAGGAAGGACCTTTAAAAAACTGTACCAGATTTAAGTCTGTAAAAATGTACCATGGGCATTGCTGGCTCCTGATATTCATGCATACTGTTTTCCTCCCTTGCTTGTCTGAATAATTGCTTACTATCATATTCCTGGATTTCTTTCTTTTTTTTTTTAAAGATTTTATTTATCCATTTGACAGAGACACAGCGAGAGAGGGAACACAAGCAGGGGGAGTGGGAGAGGGAGAAGCAGTCCTCCCGCCGAGCAGAGAGCCTGATGTGGGTCTCGATCCCAGGACCCTGGGATCATGACCTGAGCTGAAGGCAGACGCTTAACGACTGAGCCACCCAGGCGCCCCATATTCCTGGATTTCTGATCCCTAATAGACTTATTTCCAATTTTCCATAGCCATGTTGGACATTATATTTTACTTACCTATCAGACTTAATTTACTGGCTTACTGATATTGGCCTCCAACTTGTTTCTCTGGTAGTGCTTTATGTCTCATTTCTACTAGGCATATGGTAAAGGCATGGATCAATATTTTTTAAATGTAGCAGAGGAATACATGTTTACAGTAAAATAATGAGTTCATTTTTAGAAATTTTGAGATGTCAATATGACAAGCATAGGGTGGAAAATATTTGTGGAATTTGTAAAAAGAGTTATTCAAACCAAAGAATGATATCTTTTGATTTATAATTTAAATCTAGATTTTCATAAACTGCAAATTATCTGTTGAATCAAACATATAATCTGTAAAAATGATGACAAGCAGCAAGCTCTAATGCGTTCTGTTGATTATTATTTTGGGCAACTATGTATGATCAGTATAATTTTTCTTTGCTGTACAGAAATTTATCATATTCTCAGTGTATTGTAATCTTGTATATTCATTCATATTTTATCATCAGTGACCTGTTTTCACTTAAAGCAGACTTAGTGGTAGGATTTAAACATAATTTCTCTCATTAATTTTTATATACACAAATACTTAGAGTTTGAATTTCACATGGCTATTTATAATATTGAGGACACTTCAGTATAATTAAAGGGGAGAAAATTAAGATGAAGAATTCATTTTGGGGGGCACCTGGGTGGCTCAGTTGGTTAAGCGACTGCCTTTGGCTCAGTACATGATCCTGGAGCCCCGGAATCA
This sequence comes from Phoca vitulina, assembly GCF_004348235.1. Classification (NCBI taxonomy): domain Eukaryota; kingdom Metazoa; phylum Chordata; class Mammalia; order Carnivora; family Phocidae; genus Phoca; species Phoca vitulina. Next base: position 7,810,414 of record NW_022589738.1, on the reverse strand, counting down.
AGTCCTGCATTGGGCTCCCTGCTTGGCGGGGAGTCTGCTTCTCCCTCTGACCCTCCCCCCTCTCATGTGCTCTCTCTCATTCTCTCTCTCTCAAATAAATCAATAAAGTCTTAAAAAAAGAATTCATTTTTTTGCTGTTTAATATTTAAATTTTTTTTGCTACTTTACAATTTCCCCATTATTTGGCTCCATGACTTCATTATTAGTAATTGATTTATGGCCTATACTTATATAAAGAAAAGTAGTGACAGTGAATATATGATAGAAGAGGTTGTTACCTTCTTAACTCTAATTCCTTGAGTACTGCTTAAAATAAAATCTAGTAGGTGATAGCAATGTTTATGGTGAAAACTCTGACTCAGGATTTGATGAGGATTCATTTAGCTATGTAATTTCCTTTGCAGCTTGACAGGGTCTCTAATGTCTATTACCCCCTGCCCCCCACTACCACCAATTATGTGATTGTTTTATAGTTCAAAATGTTTAGTAGGATATTTATCTCATTTATAAGTTGGAAAATTAGAATTACCATACAAGAATTTAACCCCAAGTGGCTTAAATTGTGTGTGCTTTCTTTCTCTTTGAAGACAGCACTACTTTATTTTATTTATTTATTTTTTTATTATATTCAGTTAGTCAGCACATAGTACACTACATTAGTTTTTTATATACTGTTCAACGATTCATTAGTTGCATATAACACCCAGGACAGCTGGTAGTAGTAGTACTGATACTTGTATGTAGTTTCTTCATTTATTTAAATCTATTGAGTGTATGCAAGAACACTAGAATGAGTAAATAATTCAGTGCTTATGTCAGGCCACAAATAAAGAATGACATGCTATATTGTTATTTCATTATTTTAGGAGAGGGTCTTAAATTTCAAAACTATCACAAATAGATGGATAATACATGAGTAATAAATGAATAAATAGATAATAGATGAATTTTTGGAGGGCAATTTCTCTGTTTACCAGGGAGCTATAATCCTAATTGGGATGTTAAGAAGATTGTCAAAAGTGGTTCCAAAGAGAAATCCCACAATTCACTTAATATTAGATAACAATATGTTTGTTATTAATAACATTGTTATTAAAGCTGTTTTATAAGCTCACCCTAATATATAATATCTAGTTTTCTATATATTTATGTGGGTAGCACATAATAGGTAGCACTATGTTTCTTCCAACCTGGTGAAGGAAAATAATGAAAGCAACCAACTGGTGTCACTATAGATAATAATTTTTTAAGGGACTGAGAAAGTTGCTTCCTAAACTATTCAGTTTTGAGTGCAAGGTTAAAGTTAAGGCTAAGTGTTTGTGTACACTGAGCTTTTAGTTTAGAGAAAGCTTAAGGCAAAACAAGTTGGGTCTTCAGAGAAATCTCTTAAAGAGCATTTTCTTTGGATGACAGCATGTGCTATGGTAAGGATTTGTTTTATCAAAAGACCATAAATTAACATGATTGAATGCATTCTGTACTCTTCTTAGTCCATGGAGAGACAGGCTATTATCTTAATTTCTATGAGACCTTTTCATCTGAGTTAAATAGGAGATACTAGACTTCAATCTTGACTGGAAACTACAGGCAGTTACCCATCTTCAGGTGATTTTGCAGGCTGATTTTAAAGTAATTTATTGTTCATGTTGGTTAATGTGAAAAACTGAGATAGTACTGTATGGAGGAGCAGGTGCCATAACTTCGTTTATTCATTCATTCACTCATTCAGATCTATTATTTGCTGGGCTCTGTTACAAGCAGAGGGCATTTAGCAGTGAACAAAACATAAATATCTATTTTCTGGGTGTTACATACAAGTGGAAAAGACAAATAATGAACTAGATGAACATGTAAATTAGGTAGGAAGGTATATAATGAAAAGTGTTCAAAACACATACCTTCATTCTCTTGTTTAAATGGTGGCTGCTTGCAACACGGCATACAAATGGAGAACTGAACATGAACACACCAAAAATGTAGCATCTCTACATGCAGTAACTGTAACTTTGCTTTACAGTTTTTTCATTAAAGACGTATTCTTGGGGGAGAGGAAAGATGGCGGAGGAGTAGGGGACCCTATTTCACCTGGTCCCCGGAATTGAGCTGGATATCTACCAAACCACTCTGAGCACCCACAAAACCAGCCTGAGATATAAGAAGATCTGGATCTCTACAAACAGAATATCGCAGGCGGTTGGTTTCAAGGTACGAAGCGGGGAGCCGTGATTCTGCGGGCAGATATTGGAGGATAAACAGCAGCGGGAGGGTGCCTGGCCGTGGGGATCCTACACCGCCGGTGAGCGACAGCCTCACGTGCTGGGGACGAGGCACAGACTCGCAGACTGGTAGCAGCGGGGAAAGGACTTTAGGGCAGCCCCCGGGGCGGAAACCCAGAGCGGCGGGGTCATGCTTGCGAACTGGGAGCGGCTGGCGGTTTTAGAAGCACAAAGGGCAGAGATGTGCCCTGACCTGGAGGCAGGACTGGGGGCGCTGCGGAGGGGCACACAACCCAGGACACTGCAGTTTATAACAGCATGGACAGAAACGGAGACTGTGGCCTGGAGAGCTCACTGAAGAACAGACTGCGATCTCTGCTCTGAGGCAGAGGGTTGGAAACGGTCTCCTCTACTCTGACTCACGGAAGAGACGCGGAAAGCCGCCAGGGAAAGCTGCCAGAGAACAAAAGCCCCCAAAACTGATTCCCACTGAGCCCATCCCCTGCCACGGGGAGGGGCAGGGCAACTCTGCCCAAACAGGGTTGCCTGAGTAATGGCGCGGCAGGCCCCTCCCCCACAAGACAGGCTGGGAAAACAAGAGGCCAGCAACCCTAAGGTCCCTAGAAAACAGGTGCATCTTGCTTGGGTTCTGGTCAATAATTTGAACTCCATACATTTCCTCAACCACCCATCCACAGAATGACTAGGAGGAGGAACCCCCGTATAGAAAAGACTCAGAGATTATGACTTATGCTGCAGATTTACAAATGGA
>NW_022589738.1:7794423-7802426 GCF_004348235.1 Phoca vitulina | reverse complement strand
GAACTTCTCAAACTCCACACCCAAAAAACAAATAATCAAGTCAAAAAATGGGCAGAAGACATGAACAGACACTTCTCTGAAGAAGACATACAAATAGCTAACAGACACATGAAAAAGTGTTCATCATCATTAGCCATCAGGGAAATCCAAATCAAAACCACATTGAGATACCACCTTACACCAGTTAGAATGGCCAAAATGGACAGGGCAAGAAACAACAAATGTTGGAGAGGTTGTGGAGAAAGGGGAACCCTCTTACACTATTGGTGGGAATGCAAGTTGGTACAGCCACTTTGGAAACCAGTGTGGAGTTTCCTCAAACAATTAAAAATAGAGCTACCCTATAACCCAGCAATTGCACTACTGGGTATTTACCCCAAAGACACAGATGTAGTGAAAAGAAGGGCCATGTGCACCCCAATGTTCATAGCAGCAATGTCCGCAATAGCCAAACTGTGGAAAGAGCTGAGATGCCCTTCAACAGATGAATGGATAAAGATGTGGTCCATATATACAATGGAATATTACTCAGCCATCAGAAAGGATGAATACCCAACTTTTACATCAACATGGCTGGGACTGGAGGAGATTATGCTAAGTGAAATAAGTCAAGCAGAGAAAGTCAATTATCATTTGGTTTCACTTATTTGTGGAACATAGAAAATAGCGTGGAGGACATTAGGAGAAGGAAGGGAAAAATGAAGGGAGGGAAATCGAAGGGAGAGATGAACCATGAGAGACTATGGACTCTGAGAAACAAACAGGGTTTTAGCGGGGAGGGGAGTGGGGGGATGGGTTAGCCCGGTGATGGGTATTAAGGAGGGCACGTACTGCATGGAGCACTGGGTGTTATACGAAAACAATGGATCGTGGATCACCACATCAAAAACTAATGATGTATTGTATGGTGACTAACATAACATAATAAAACAAAAAAATAAAATGAAAAAAAGAAGTATTCTTATTTTTATTATCTCTCCACAAAGAAGTTATAAAAACACCTGTAAAAACTTTGAAAAGGCACTTTAAAATTCCGGGATGAAAAATTCTAAGTATAAATCATGATATGTCATCTATGATTTACAAATTTCTGAATGAATTTGACAGGAATTTACTCAAAGGAACCAGAACATCAGGACTTAAAGATTTTCTATTTTAACCCCAATTGAGTTTTTTAAAAAGCTACACAGTTGTTGGCAGGTACGGTCCATTCCTCACTTGCTGCCACAGCTCAGGGTGAGCTCAACCGAAGGACGGATTTGTGCGCAGACGTTACAGGTTCTTCTGTGCAACTGACCGAAGTGGTCGCCTTTTATTTTTTTCCCTTATGTTTCAAAGAAAAGCAAATATACATATGGCAAAAAATGTAAGCGGTAAAGGAAGATCTAAAATAATAAGCAAATATCCATTTTTTCCATAGCCCAGTGGAGTAGAGTGTGAGCGGATAAAAACCTTGCCCTTCTGTTTCAACTGAAAGCAGTTGAAGAGATTTCCAGAGAAATGGAAAGGGCCACCGGAAGACTTCTAGAATTTGCGTGTGATGGAAATGATTAGTGAGGGTGGACCTCTGACAATGATGTGTCAGATGACCAAGTTCCGAGACAAACTCAAGGGAAGGACCAAGTTCTGTTGTTGAAGAAATTTTAACCCTTTTGAAAACCTCTTCCTGTTCAACATCAAGTCCTATTTATAAAGACATTCGAATAAAGTGTATCTATTGATGAAAAAAAAAAGAAGAAAAGTGCTAAGGAGAAAAGTATGGGAAGAAAGGCAGGTAGGAAGTGTTTGTGGTGGAAGACTGAAAATAAAACTCCAGAGAAAGAGTAAATGCTAATCAGAGTGAAAAGAAAAAGAATCAACATGTAATTATACATTTAGTTATTAACAAGTATTCTAAATTTGTAAACATACTCCTATAAAATTTATACATGAAGTAAATTATAAAAATTACTCTCAAAAAATCTTAAAACATGGAAAAGACTACAAATCATCATCTTTCACTGATGCCACCAAATTACCCAAATATCTTTCTTTTTAAGGTCCTGAAATGATTTGTTAGGGAATGTAGAAAATCAAGCAAGGATATACTTAATAAGAGTTTTGTTTTGTCTTTGAAGGAGAAAATGGTTTTGTAGTATCCCTCCTAATGAACAAAACATATCAAATAACTTTTTTAGATGTTTGACAAGAGGCAGTGTAAGACTATGATCCCTGAGAGAAGAGCAACAACAAAATGATCCCTGCCATTCCTCTACCTTCCAGATAGGAGATGCTTTATAGACTGTTACCCAAGGAAGTGGAGCCCAAACAAAGATGTACTATTTGAGCAGAGTAGAAAGAGATCATTATTCAGTGCTATTGGCATAGCTCTAACTTGAGGGCCTGGATACCAATAAAAAAGGAAACCATTGAGAGAAGGAGCTCTAGAAAGCTGCATGGTGGTCTCTATGAACAATAGGTAGCTGAATACTAATTAATAAATGTACAGAGTGAAAATACAGAAAGCCCGCCAAAGAACACTATTAGGAAAAGAACCATTACCAAGAACCTGTGAACTAAAAACTACCAAAGATTCCAGAGGACTGGGAAATTATTGAGTTTTGGATAGCCCCAGTGGAGAGACCTTGTTGAAAACATATGGCATCCAGCAAAGATACCAAAAAGCCCAAAAAAGTTGCACTCATCTAGCCCTGAAGTAAAGGCAACCTTGGATTTCCCTGATAAAAATTAATAACAAGCTTCAAGATGATCAGTTTGATCTACAAACAACTTAACTATCTGCTAAATAATATTCAATACTTTAAGAAAGAAAACAAAATCAAGATACTCAAACATATGAATCAATATTTTCCATATATAATCATGAATTATTACACATATTCAGAAATAGGAAAATATGATGCCTAACTGGAGAAAAATTAGACATTAATAATAATTGCAAGATATAGCTATAGCAGTGCTTGAAGGAAATAACACACACATATATCAGAATAGAAGACAGGTTTAACAACACTAGCATAAGTTTTGACCTTAAGCTAAAAAAAGAAGAGAAAATTAAACTGGATGCAAAAGATAGATCATGCATGTCCACTCTCACCACTCTTATCTAACAGTACTGGAAGTCCTAGCCACAGCAATCAGACAACAAAAAGAAATAAAAGATATCCAAATCAGCAAGGAAGAAGTCAAACTTTCACGATTTGCAGATGACATGATACACTATATAGAAAACCTGGAACTCTCCACCAAAAAACTACTATAACTGATAAATTAATTCAGGATACATCAATGTACCAAAATCTGTTGCATTTCTGTATACCAATAATGAGGCAGCAGAAAGAAAAATTAAGGAATCAATCCCATTTATAATTGCACCAAAACCAATAAGATACCTAGGAATAAACCTAAGCAAAGAGATAAAAGACCTGTATTCTGAACATTATAAAACACTGATACAAGAAATTGAAGATGACACAAAGAAATGGAAAGACATTCCATGCTCATGGATTGGAAGAACAAATACTGTTAAAGTGTTTATACTACCCAAAGCAATCTACACATTTAATGCAATCCCTATCAAAATACCAACAGCATTTTTTACAGAGCTAGAACAAACAATCCTAAAATTTGTATGGAACCACAAAAGATCCAACTAGCCAAAGCAACCTTAAAATAGAAAAGCAAAGCTGGAGGCATCACAATTCTGGACTCCAAGTATATTACAAAGCTGTAGTGATTAAAAGAGTATGGTACTGGCACAAAAATAGACACATAGATCAATAGAACAGAATAGAAAGCCCAGAAAAGAACCCACAACTGTATGGTCAATTAATCTTTGACAAGGCAGGAAAAAATATCCAATTGGAAAAAAGACCGTCTCTTCAACAAATGGTGTTGGGAAAACTGGACAGCAACATGCAGAAGAATGAAACTGGACCACTTTCTTACACCATACACAAAAATAAATTCAAAATTGATGAAAGACCTAAATGTGAGATCTGAAACCATCAAAATCCTAGAGGAGAACACAAACAGTAACTTCTTTGAATCGGCCGTAGTAACTTCTTTCTAGATATGTCTCCTGAGGCAAGGGAAACAAAAGCAAAACTAAACTATTGGGACTTCATCAAAATAAAAATCTTCTGCATAGTGAAGGAAACAGTCAACAAAACTAAAAGGCAACCTATGGAATGGGAGAAGATATTTACAAATGACATATCTGATAAAGGGTTACTATCTACAATATTTCAAGAATTTATCAAACTCAACACCCAAAAAATGAATAATGCAATTTTAAAAAGGGCACAAGATATGAACATTTTTCCAAAGACGTAAAGATTGGCCGCAGACACATGAGAAGATGCTCATCCCTCACCATAAGGGAAATGCAAATCAAAACTACAATGAGATATCATCTCACACCTGTCAGAATTGCTAAAATCAACAACACAAGAAACCAAGGGGAACCCTCTTGCACTGTTGGTGGGAATGCAAACTGGGGCAGCCACTCTGGAAAACAATAAGGAGGTTCTTCAGAAAGTTAAAAATAGAACTATCCTATGATCCAGCAATTGCACTACTAGGTATTTACTCAAAGAATACAAAAATACTAATTTAAAGGGGATACATGCACCCTGATCTTTATAGCAGTATTATCTACAATAGCCAAATTATGGAAACAGCCCAAGTGTCCATGGATAGACGAATGGATAAAGAAGAAGTGGTATATATTTATACAATGGGATATTAGTCATAAAAGGAATGAAATCTGACCATTTGCAACGACATGGATGGAACTAGAGAGTATAATGCTAAGCAAAATAAATCAGTCAGAGAATGACAAATACCATATGATTTCACTCATATGTGGAATTTAAGAAAGAAAACAAATGAACAAAGGGGTAAAAAGAAAGAGAGAGAGAGAAAGAAGAAATAGACTCTTAACTCTAGAGAACAAACTAATGGTTACCAGAGGGGTAGTTAGTGGGAGGATGGGTTAAATAGGTGATGTGGATTAAGAAGTGCACTTGTGATGGGCACTGGGTGTAGTATGGAAGTGTTTAATCACTATATTGTACACTTGAAACTAGTATTGCACTGTATGTTAACTAACTGGAATTTAAGTAGAAATTTACAAAAAGATCATGCAAACACTAATATAGTAAAATATATTCATAAAATGTGTACCAAAATAAAGTCAATTAAAAATTTGGGCACCTGGGTGGCTCAGTTGGTTGGGCGACTGCTTTCGGCTCAGGTCATGATCCTGGAGTCCCGGGATCAAGTCCCGCATCGGGCTCCCTGCTCAGCGGGGAGTCTGCTTCTCCCTCTGACTCTCCTCCCTCTCATGCTCTCTCTCTCATTCTCATTCTCACTCACAAATAAATAAATAAATCTTAAAAAACAAAACAGAACAAACCAAAAATTTTATTTAACAAATTAATACCTAAATAAACCCCTATCCAAAGTCATAAAAAAATAAAAATAAGAATTACTAATATTAGTGTGGTGCCTGGGTGGCTCAGTCGGTTGAGTGTCAGACTCTTTGTTTCAGCTCAGGTCATGATCTCAGGGTCCTGAGATTGAGCCCCACATAGGGCTCTGTGCTCGGTGGGGCATCTGCTTGTGGATTCTCTTACCCTCTCCCTCTACCCCTCCCCCTGCTCATGCTCTCTCTCTCTCTCTCAGATAAATAATATTTTTAAAAGAATCTGGGGCACCTGGGTGGTTCAGTTAGTTAAGCATTAGCGTTCAGCTCAGGTTATGATCTCAGGGTCCTGGGATGGAGCCCTGCATCAGACTCCCTGCTCAGTGGGGAGCCTGCTTTTCCCTCTCCCTCTACTGCTCCCCCTACTTGTACTCACTCTCTCCCTCTCTCTGTCAAATAAGTAAATAAATAAATAAAATCTTTAAGAAATTAAAAAAAGAATTACTACTATTAGAGATATTGCACATCAAACAGGAATTAAAGTTATAATAAAGTCATATTATTAACAATTCTATTCTAATACATTCAATAACCTAGATGAATTGGACAATTTTGAAAGACATGAATTATCAAATTGACATAAGAAGAAATATGAAATTTGCATAGCCTCATATCTCTTGAAGAAATTGAATATGTATTTAAAAATCTATCTCAAAGTAAACTTCAAACCCATGTGAATTTCCTAGTAAATTGTATCATATCAAGAAGAAATAATACCAGTCTTACTCAAAATATTTATTTATTCATTTTTATTTATTTCTTTTTATTATGTTCAGTTATTTTATTTTTTTAAAGATTTTATTTATTTGAGAAAGAGAGTGCATGAGCAGGGGGCAGGGGCAGATGGAGAGGGAGAAGTAGACTCCCTGCGGAGTAGGGAGCCCAATGTGGGGCTCGATCCCAGGACCCCAAAATTATGACCTGAGCTGAAGGCAGACACTAACCAACTGAGCCACCCAGGCACCCCTCAAAATATATTTTTTAAGTAGAGAAAATATATCAGAAATAACTTTATGAAACCATTATGACTCTGATCCCCAAATCAGCAAAGTATGACATGAAGAGGACACTAACCAGTATTCCTCATGAAGATAGATACAAAATTCCCTAACAAAATATTAGCAAGTTAAATTTAGTAATATTGAAATATATACTACATTTAAACAAGATAAGTTTACCCTTGGAATTCAAGGTTGCCTTAACATTCAAAATTCAATTAATAAAATTTACTATATTCATAGATATGAGAAAAGCTATAACAGATCTTCAGGAAGTGAGGGGAAAGCATTTGACAAAATTCAACACTCACTCATAATTTAAATAGAAACTCATAAAACTAATAGAAGGGATTTTTTTCGATCTGTTTTAAGGCAACTATGAAAAAACTACAGGTAACATTTTACTTAATGGTAAAATATTAAATGTTTTATCAATAAGATTAGAAATAAGAAATGGATATCCATTATCACAATGTCTATTTAACAATGTAAAAGAAGTTACAGTCAGTGCAATAAGATAAGAAAAAGATATAGGAAGTAAGTAGATGGAAAATGAAAAAAAAGGAAAGGAAAAAATAATAAAACATTGTTTCTTGCAGATAACAAGATTATATACATAGAAAATTCTAAATAATGTATAAAATAACTACTAAATCTAATAAGTAAATTTAACAAGTTTGCATAATCCATATTCAATATACAAAGCATCAGGAACATTTAATATATTGTATCGATGAAAAACTGGAAAAATAAAATAGTTTTAAAATAACATCAACAATTATAAAATACTTGAGTATTCATAGATTGGAAGACTAAACATTATTAAATTACAAATTCTAATCCCCAAGAATTTCTATTGATTCTATTGACTCTATTGATTCAAGGCAAATCCAATAAAAAATTTCAGCAAGCTTTTTTTTTCCCTCTTCAGATATGGTTGTAGATGCTCCACATAAAAAAAGGACACTCCTGTGGAATTTGGAAAATTCCAAAGTTTGAGATTTACTTTCCAGGAGGTAAGTACAAAGGCCAAGCATGTCTTTTAGTGAGGCCAAATTCCTTGCAACATAGGCAGTAAGACAAGAATACTTAAGAAGATATCCATCTCAAACCAAAAACAACCACCACAACCACAAAACAATTAGAAGCATAAGCCTAGCATAAGCCTGTTAGTGATAATAGTCATTCTTCAATACATATATACACACAAAATAATTATCATACTAAGTTCTAAGCATTATGACCTCACATTATAATTATGCTTTAAGAATAAAATGGTAATGGGGCGCCTGGGTGGCTCAGTTGGTTAAGCGACTGCCTTCGGCTCAGGTCATGATCCTGGAGTCCCGGGATCGAGTCCCACATCGGGCTCCCTGCTCGGCAGGGAGTCTGCTTCTCCCTCTGACCCTCCCCCCTCTCATGTACTCGCTCTCTCTCATTCTCTCTCTCTCAAATAAAAATAAATAAAATCTTTAAAAAAAAAAAAAAAAAAAAAAAAAAAAAAAAAAAAAAAAAAA